>NW_027261979.1:0-353238 GCF_030445035.2 Dasypus novemcinctus | reverse complement strand
TGTCTTTACCCTTCTAAATAAATTTGATAATTGCCTTTTGTATTTCTAGTTCCATAAACTAAACTGTTGAAATTTTGATTGGTATTACATTAGTCAGCCAAAGGGGTACTGATGCAAAATACCAGAAATATATTGGTTTTTAGAATGGATATTTATTTGGGGTAGAAGCTTGTAGTTACTAGGCCATAATAAAGCATAAGTTACTTCCCTCACCAAAGTCTCTTGCTACTTGTTGAAGCACAGTAACTTCTGATATCTGCAAGGTTTCAGGCTTCCTGTGTTCTCTTCCTGGGAGCAGGAACTCTACCTCATAGTGACATGACCCAGTCAAGGCTTCTTTCTTTTTTTTTTTTTTTCTGCACCCATGCCTTCTTATTTTTATTTTTTACTTTTTAAAAGATACTTAGGTTACATAAATGCTACTTTAAAAATATAGGAGATTCCCATAAGCCCTGCTTCCCACATCTTCCCCACTTTAACAACATTCCTTATTAGTATGGTATATTCACTTACTCATTAGTTTATCAAGTGAAAGTGAAACCTCTGAATCCAATCCAATCTGATATGCCCAGAGGAAAATATCATCTCAGAATCCCAATTCAGTAGCTATATTTGGAATTCATAAAGAATAACAAACTGCTACACATTGAATCTTTACATCAGTTTGGGTAGAATTATCATCGTCACAACGTCTATGAATATTGAATATCTTTCCATTTATTTAGGTATTCATTGATTTCTTTTAGCATTGTTTTGTAGCTCTCTGAACATAGGTCCTGACATCTTTGGATAAATTGGTTCCTAAGTATTTGAGTTTCTTTGTTATTATTGTAAATGATTTTTTTTTCCTTTTTTACTCCTTAGATTAAGTGCTAGTCTACAAAACATTGATTTTTGCGTGTTGATCGTGTATTCTACCACTTACCTGAACTCATTTATGAAGTCAACTGGCTTTATCATAGTCATTTCAGAATTTTCTAAATATAGAAACATGACATCTGTAAATAGAGAGGGTTTTAGTTTCTTATTTTGGATGTTTTTTATTATTTTTTCTTGTCTAATTGCTCTATCTAGAAATTGTAGCACACTGTGGAATAACAATGGTGACAGGGGATATCCTTTTCTTATTCTCATTTATAGAAAGTTTCCAATCTTTCTACTTGTATGATGTTGGCTGGGGGATTTTCATACATGCCATTTATCCTAGTGAGGGTATTTCCTTTTATTCCTATCTTTTGAAAGTTTCTTATCAAGAAAGGATGGTGGATTTTGCTGAATTCCTTCCTACATCGATTGAGATGATCATGTAGTTTTTCCTTCAAGTTGTTAGTGTGATGATAATTATATTTATTGATTTACATATATAGAAATACTATTTGCATACCAGGAATAAATCCCACTTGGTTGTGGTATATAATTCTTTTGATATGCTTTTGGATACTATTTGCAAGTATCTTCTTGAGAATTTTTGTATATATCTTTAGAGAGATTGGTCTGTAATTTTCTTTTTTTGTAGTTTATCTGACTCTGGTATCAGGTGATGTTGGTCTCCTAAAATATTTAGTGATTTTTATCTTCCTATTAAGTTTTCTGGAAGAGTTTAAACAGGATTGGTATGAATTCTTTTCAGAATGCTTGTTGGAATTCATCTGTGAAGCCATTTGGCCCTGGGCTTTTATTATTTGGGAGTTTTTTTTTTAAACAAATACTTTTATTGTTTAATATTAACAACGCCTACAATTCATTCAAAGTGTATAATCAGTTGTATTCAGTAGAATCACATAGTTGTGTATTTTTGCTTGTTTTGTTGTTTTATTATTAATATTGAAATAAGGAAAATGCTCTTAATGATTGATGTAATGAAAGCAACAACTATTTTGAGAAATTGTTGATGGATAATAGGTCTCTTTTAAGTGTGATTGGTTTTTTGAGTTCTTGTGTTCCTCGTAGTCATTGTCGGTTGTTTATATATTTCTGTGAATTTGTCCACTGCTTGTAGGTTGTCTAATTTGTTGACATGCAGTTTCTCTTAAAATCCACTTAGGATCCTTTTTATCTTTCTGTGGGCTCACTCATAACTCACCCACCCTTCACTTCTGACTTTATTGATTTGTATCTTCTCTCTTTATTTAAAATTCTATTCTACCTGAGGGTTTGTCAATATTGTTGATCTCAAAGAATCTACTTTTGATTTTGTTGGGTTTTCTCTGTTGATTTATTGTTGTTATTGTTCTCTATTTCATTTATTTCTGTTCTAATATATTAAAAATGTAGAGGATTCCCATATGCCTAACCTCTTACCCCTCCCACACTTTCCCACATTAGCAACATCCTTCATTAATGTGGAACATTTGTTACAATGGATGAATTGGAGCATTGCCACTAAGTGTAGCTTATATTTTACATTACAGTGTTAAACTTTCACACAAGTTTGTAAGTTATAACAAGATACATAATGGCCTGTACCTGTCATTGCAAAATCATGACAATTCCATGGTCCCCAAATGCCTCCATAATACAACTGTTTTTCCCTCTCTCTCCCCTCAGAATCTCTGGTGGCCAGTGCCTCAACATCAGTGATGTAAGTTCACAGTAAGTTTGTGGTACAATAACAGTAACTCTACTCATGTCCATCGTTCATTCCTGAATCCTAAGGATTCTGGGATTGTGATGCCAACTCTGCCTCTAATTGAGAGGGGGCTTAGATCCCATGGGGGCAGATGGACAGATCTATCTTGCTTGCAGTTATAGACTCTCTCTGTTCCTTGGGATGGTCATTGTCCATCATCATGTCCTTGTTAGTTGTCGTAGATGAGTCTAATGAACTAGAGATTATGTGATGTAACTTTTCTGAGATTCAGGGCCTGATGGGCACATGGAAAGTGGAAAAATTTAAGTCTCTTAGGCATGAACAGCATAAACTATCAACTCTAGTGATGTGGGCTATGGGTTGGAGGCTCTTTTTCTCTTTGGAGATAACCTTAACCTAAGCTGTCTGTCTTGACTTGTGGGTGTGGGATGAGAGGCTGCAGTCCTGCCCTTGGTGACCATGGCAATGACTCCAGTCCCAGGAAACAGTTTATCAATGCAAACTCTATGAACTTTAAATAGTCAGGGGAAATGCAAACCAAATGTGCTAAAAGCTTATCTAGAATATATGAAGTCCATGCTAAAAGCTTAGCTAGGATGTAGAAAATATATGCTAATTCAAGCCTATTGAGAACTGAAACAAAAGAACAATTTGGCCTTTCCTCTCTGTATAAAAGGGACTAAAAAATCTTGTTCGGGGCCCGGGATTGAAACTCCTGAGTCCAGCTGGCTATCAATAAACCATTTTTCTTTCTCAAAATCATTCCTGAGTCCTGGCCTTTCTATATGCAAATCATTGAACCTCTCTCAAATTCTACAGCACTAGTACCAACTATAGTTCAAATATAAGGGGCAGGTGAGACAGATGGAGGGAAATCACCACTGAGTCCATCTCTGTCATACTGAGGTGCATGAATTCCAAAGTAGTGCTCACTAGCAGGGAACCAAACTCCTGAGCTGTGAACCCTATCATCCAGGTTATGGATGTTTCAAGAACCTTCAGGAACCCCACTATTTGAGGCATTATTTACTGTGGTAGTCAATGAGATCCTGTGAATACATACATAAATGTAACTTTTGTAATGGTCTCCCCACTCACTTTGAAGTCTCTTAGCCATATAAACTCATTTGCCTTTCCTTTTTTCCCTTTTTGGTCAAGGTCTTTTTCTAGGTGCATTGCTACTTTGTGCTTGGTAGTAATCCTTTGGTGCCAGGGAGGTTCATCCTTAGGAGTCAAGCTGAGGTAATATGCTGAGTTTGGCTTTGAGAGAGGCCACATTTGAGTAACAATGAGTGTCGGAGTTGACAGACCCGAGGGTATCAGGAATGAAGGGCAAAGAAAGATTGGGTTCAGGGGATCTGCAAGCATTGAAGTCTCAAGCTCATTAGACAAATTTATTAATCTCAGGGGCTTGCTTATATACCCCAACAGGCCATGAGAAGCAGGAACTATTCTAGCTAACTATTCCCATTACCTCATTCTTACTAACACAGTGAATTAGATAGTTACCAATGTTCATAATGTTCTACTATATTATTGAAACAAATATACTCATTAATCTTGTTGCCCAGGTTACTTGAGATATCAAGTCTGGGTTCTGCTGGAATGTTATGTTTCCCAGAGAGATTAGCCACCTGCACGTATATCTGACCCAGAGGTCAGAAAGTAACTTGCTTCCATGGAAACAGCATGCCTTTGTTTCCCAAATTCCCCCCTTTTGTTTTAGTCAGGGTGGCTGTGCCTGTCTTAGGCTGCCCTCCTCTGAGAGTCTTACCTGTCATTGACTACCAGCCAAGTTCTCTGACCATGGGGAACTATATCAGATTTTTTGCAAGTACCAAATTATTAGCTTGTCCCATTGCATCAGCATGGTGCAGGTTTCGGCATATTTCTCATCCCAGGCAAATGACAACAATGAGCAACAAGATTAATACACAAAATCCTATTCCTAAAGCTGATAAAAATGTTGAGACTTCCACCAATCTACTGGATTAAACTTATTAAAATGAGAAATTAAATCATTAAAGATATCCTTATCTTCAGCTACATAAATCTGATTTTGAGACATTTCTAATATCTTTTTCTGTAATTCTTCTATCTCTAATGACATATTACTTTTATGACCTATCAAATGATTTTTAATCTTTTCCCAAACAAATATGGAATTATTATAAGCAAGTGGAGTAATACAAAAGTTACTTTCATTCCAATCACATTTCAATCCCCTTAAGTTTAAATTATACAATTGATCTCCAATATGCAAAACAGCTGATTCTAAATTATTACCTCTACTGTTTAATTCTCCATCAATATATTCTTGACTATGCCATAAGTCACTAGCATTCTTATGCCATTCATGCACGTATTGTTGAGTCTGCACTGTCTCATGCAAGGCTACAGTAGCTGTAGCGGCAGCTGCAGTGACACCAATCAGTCCTAATATGCCAGCTATTATCAGCCCCACAAATCATTTCGAGTGCTTCAGGATTTCTTGAGCCACATGGAACAGCAGTTGACTCTCAGGTGATGATTGCCAAATTCAGTTCAGTTGCACTGGAATCCATACTCCGCGCCGCCTCTGAGCCATTGTAATGAAATCTCCATTCTGTAAAATGTTCTCAGACAAACAGGTATGCAAAGCCCCACTTTTATAAAATAGAGCATTCTCAGTTATAGTCAATTTTCCAACCACAAACACATAAGGATCTCTTACACATGCCTGAAGATGATAATTTGATCTAAATGCAGATATTGACCCCTCTTACTATTATTCTCAATCCATTCTATAGTAAGAGCTATTCCTAGAAAAACTTTCCAGGGATTCTTTTATGTATAGATGTAATGTTACACTATGAAGAAGGGATCTGTTTCCCTTTCTGTTTCTAAATATTATTATTTTTAGTGAAAATTATTTTTTGTTGTCCTTTACTATTTAGACCATACCAAATAAATCTGTTATTATATTCAATGGGACTTCCCATAGGGGCACTTTCCCACACTATTCCATAGGAATCATTAAAATGACAGCTCCTCTTCTTATATGGCACTTTTGCCATCCTTCTTTATCCCTACTGTCTTTTTGTGGATAATCATAAGTAGGATTTTTGGTCATGAATAAATTGGAAGAGGGAAATAAAGTCACAATAAACTGAGTATTATTATTTTTGAAGATAATTATGGCCCAATTTTTAACATACATACAGGAAGGATGGTTACCAATGCATAAGGGTTGATAATCAAATGATAATATGAGTTTATCAATTCTTTCTTCTTCTTCATAGGGTTTAATTGGCAGTTGATCATCAGTTTGTCCAGGGAATATATGGATCTTCTTCCGATATTTATGAAAGAATGGATCTTTTCGGGTTAACACTCTAAGTAATGGGGGGTTAGGTATATACACCCACTAAGTGTAATTACCAGCAGCTTCCTCATTACTTACGATCACCATCATCAGAAGTTGCAGGAGACCCATCTCTTCATTCTGGGGTTTAATCCTCTTCACAGGTAACCAAATTTGTTCTCCATTTTCTGAAATGATAACAGCATAGCCTCACCCCCATACTTTAATCTTGTCTTTTTTTCATTCATTGCTTAAAATATCTTTTCAGAATATTGGTTGATCTTCATTTCCTGCATCCACTGTAGATGTTTGACATTTTCCAAAGTGACATTCCACAGTGTCAATGAATTATAAACATTAAGAAAATTTAAAGTAAATAAAACTTTTGCCAATTGACCTTTTGGTGTTATAATACCATCATCTCCCCCTTTTTGTTTTAAAAACATAGTTTTTAGAGTATGATGGCTGTGTTCAACTATGGCTTGACCTGTAGGATTATAAGGAATGCCAGTAACATGTTCAATACTATATTTTAAACAGAAATATTTAAAGGATTTACTAATGTAAGGAGGTCTATTATCAGTTTTAATTTTCAGAGAGCATCCCATTACAGCAAAAGCAGACCATAAGTGTGAATGAACATGATGAAAACGTTCACCACTTTGTGCAGTAGCCCACATAAAATGAGAATAAGTGTCAATATAAACATGAACACATTGTAGTTTACCAAAGGATGGTATGTGAGTAATATCCACCTGCCTTAATTGATTAGGAGTCAGGCCTCTGTGATTAGTTCCAGCCTGAAAAGGCACCACTGTTAGTGGTCCACAAGTAGGACAAGTGCGAATAATTTCTTGCACCTGTAGTCTTGTTAACTTTTGATATTTATTTCACAGGCCTTTAGCATTAATGCAAGTTAAAGCATGGTAATCACAAGCACTTTGTAAACACTTTACTAATAAATCAGCTCAAGCATTATTTGCTGTCATAGGACCAGGCAAAGAGGTATTAGAGTGTATATGAGTAATGTAAATAGGATGCTGTCTTAACCTAATGAGACATTGCAAGTTAGTGAAAAGTTGAGATAACTCATCAGTAGCAAAGATATGAGCTCTTTCAATATGCTTGACAGTAAGACATACATATTCAGAGTCAGAGAAAATGTTTAAGGGCTCTCAAAACATTTGTAAAACTTTAATGATGGCTGAAAGCTCTGTGCGTTGAGCAGATGAATAAGGATTTTGCCAAACCTGTTCTTTTTGAGAATTAACACATGCTGCTTATTATTATTATTACTATCAGTAAATACTGTACAAGATGGTTGGGCTGTGCACCTAGTCCTGAAAAGCACTGTAAAAGTTTATTGTTGTTGTTTTTTTTTTTACAGATAGAGGAATGTAGCTGGCTTGATTTGTCTAAGAAGACACTAAAGAAAGAAAGAAAGTCTTAGCAAGTTTTAAAACAAAGTGATAGCAATACAGCTGGACATTAACTTTTTGCAACAAACTAGCAGTGTTTGGGATTGCTGCATACTACAGTGTTGTTACTTTAATCTATGATAAGAGATTCTTTCTGTGACACATACTCTTTTATAATAATTAAAACCATAATTAACCACATTGTACTTCACTTTTATATTATGCTGAAATATTGGCAACTTTATACACTCTTAAGCATTAATAGAAACCTTTTACTCACACAACTTTAATTAACAGAGGGTTAAAGGAAAGAAAAAACTTGTTACTTTTATAACACTTTAAAACACTTTTTAATTTAAATTTTAACATATTAAATGAACTCAACTATTTAATTTTTCTTTCAAGGTAAAAGAACAAATCTCTTATAATTAGTTTGGAATAAAAGGCTATATTTATGATTTGATTTTGAGATAGCAGCTTTGAACATTATGTTTCTTTAAAAGAGATAAGACTTTTCCTTTTTTGAACACTGAGGAAATGATAAGGTTAAAGCACAAGAATCTATTTTGATAAAATAGGCTTTCTTTGTATACTGATTATTGAGGATAAGAACTTTTACCAAAAACAGATTAATGATTTGAGAGGCTTTAAGAAAGAACAAAATTTTAACTTTGCATTAGTATACTACTTGATACTAAAGCCTTTAAAATTTTATAGATAGACCCATCAAATCTTATTCAACTTTAACCATAAAAATTTCTTTTCCATGAACCTTCTGCACTTTCAGTATTCACTCAGGCTTTGTTCCATATTTTATTCTTTCTTAATAACCAATCATTTTATCTTAGGACAAAATTATTTCCTGTTTCCTTAATAATAAAAACATATTTCATATAGCCACATGCAAAATTATCAAGCAAACTTCTTATAACACTGTCAGCACTAAACAAGCTTGTTAAAATAATAAACTTTTCTTTACTTTAAATACTTAGTAGCATGCAATATTAGAAACAGTTTCTTAGAAGCAAGTTGTCAAGGGAGGCTGGCTGTAGCAAAGCTTTTCTGTTATAAAATTACCTTTTATTATTATTATTATTAATTCAGGTTTGTTTAATAATGACCTTTTGGAATTACCACTTAAACACTTTAATTTAAACAATGCTTCATAAGACTTTTTATAATTATTTATAACCATATAGACTATAATTATATAATTTTAAGACAAATTTTACCTTTACAGAACACATTTCTTTACTTAAAGTTACCACAATACTTTCTACAACTTGCCACATGCATTTAAGTTCCAAGAGTTTATGAAAATTAGCCATCCTGCTTTAGGACAAAACACACTATTTGCAAAAACTTATTAAATTTCAGTTAGCATTCTCACAAACTTTTAACTTTTTAAATATTCATTTAAGTTTTACATCCTTCATATTATCCTGTGAAGAAAAATAAGCTATTCATTTTAATCTAGGCAAGAACAACTTTTTATAAAAGGACTTATAGTAATTTTGTTAATCAAGACATGATTTTTATCATTGCAGAGATCTTATTAACATTTAAACTTAAGTATTAATATAAGCACTTATTTAATTTTTGGCCATTTGAATAGAGCTCTTTTATAAAGTTTTATTAATTTATATTACCATCCGGAGGTATCAAAATATACACTGACTTTGAATGAATAGACAAACAGAATAATCACAACACAGTAAAAGAAACATACAGTTTACAATTAACCCATAATTCTTACTTTCTTGGTATAGCTGTTTTTAAGTTCTCTGTAATATCACATCTTAGATTTTACCTTTTAAGATTTCTTCTGGAATCCATGTTGCCTGTAACATGCAAGCTTGTGCTTGGAAACATTTTTATTAGTTATCAGCAATCAGTTAAGATAATTTGAGCAGCAGAAATGTAGCTAAACTCTTATTTAGCAGTTTAGACAGACCGTTAACACACATTTTTGGATTATTACTCTATAAGACTATACTGAGACTTGAAATTCAGGAGTAAACTATTGATTTAAAACTGAAAATTCCTTTTTAAACCCTGATAAAAATTTTGTACTAATTTTATTATCTTGGTTAAATACGCCCAATTAGAATTAGCATGAAAACAAAACAGAATACCAATGTTGCCACGTTTTTCTCTTTTTTCAGTGGCTTAACTCTATTAACCCCAACTAGCCCACAGCTACATTGTCATGTAGACAGCAGGGGGTTTAAAGAGTTGCTGCCAGAACAGTTTCTTTATTTTAGTTAACACTTAACAGAGCGCTTTCTTACAAGCCTGATTTCACTAACAAGGACTTTATTTAGTATCTTTACCCATTTTAAATCTTTCAATAGTTTAAAAGATATTGGCTCAGGATGAAACTCAATACCCCCTTGCAGATTCTTTGTATCTGGTGGTATCGCATGTAATGTTACAGTGAAAGCAGATAATAATTGTTTAACATAAGGCAAAGCATTGGCAACATCTGAAAACATTTCTAATTTAGGCTTAGTAACAGAAGACAATTCAGTAGGTGCAGAGGATTGTACTGGATACACAGAATATATTTCATTAGGACACTTCACTGAGCTTTTATTGATGAAAGGGTTAATACCAGGATGGGGGAAAAAACCTGATGATTCCCCATTTGTCTCAAGTTCCTGTTCTTGTTCCAATTTACTTTCTTTCATTTCACATTTACTTATGGGCTTAGAAAATATAGTAATTTCATCTTTCTCTCCTTCTTTAGACTGTAAAGGATCTAAGGCTGCCACTATCTGGTGGCATAAGGCCCATGCTGATAATGGAATGAATTCCCTTTTTTGATATGCTCTTCGTAAAGCATTCATTACATGTTTCCACTGTTTCAAATTTCAAACATTACACTCCTGAGTCTGAAACCAGTAACAATGTTTCTGAACTAAGGCAAAAAGCTCAAGTAAATCTGCTGTTTGTTTTTTTTTAATTTAATTTTATTTATTCATTTTTTAGAAAATATAACATTAAAAAAATATGAGGTCCCCATTCACCCCCACTGCCCCCACCCCACCACTCCCCCCACAGTAACACTCTCCCCTATCATCATGAAACATCCGCTGCATCTGGTGAATACATCTCTGGGCATCGCTGCACCCCATGGCCAGCTGTCCACACCATAGCCTACACTCTCCCATGTTCCATCCAGTGGGCCATGGGAGGACATACAATGTCTGGCAATTGTCCCTGCATCACCACCCAGGACAACTCCAAGTCCCAATAATGCCTCCACATCTCATCTCTTCCTCCCATTCCCTGCACCCAGCAGCCACCATGGCCACTTTTTCCACACCAATGCCACATTTTGTCATGAATCTGCTGTTTTTACTGTGATGCCAACTGTAGGTAAAAGTGTTTTTAAAACTTGTGAATATTCTTCCAAGCATCCTGGCTGATTACCCATACCCTGATGCTAGTGGAAACAACATTAAAATATATTAACACACTGCAATGCCAAACCCAGGTTACTGCTGATTGATGCTCTTACCTTAAAGAAGGCTTTTCTGTTTCCGCATTCCTGATACTGTTGTGGAAGAATCTCTGCTGAAGTTATTGCCTTGGGCCCCACATTGGGCAGCACTTGTTGGAGTCAAAGGACCCAACAGAATTGGGAATGAAAGGCAAAGAAATATTGGGTTCACGGAATCTGCGAGCATTGAAGTCTCAAGCTCATTAGACAAGTTTATTAATCTCAGGGGCTTGCTTATATACCCCAACAGGCCGTGAGAAGCAGGAACTATTCTAGCTAACTATTCCCATTACCTCATTCTTACTAGCACAGTGAATTAGATAGTTACCAAAGCTCATAATGTTCTATTATATTATTGAAACAAAGATACTCATTAATCTTGTTGCCCAGGTTACTTGAGATATCAAGTCTGGATTCTGCTGGAATGTTATGTTTCCCAGAGAGATTAGCCACCTGCAGGTATATCTCTAGGGACAGCATGACCCAGTAGTCAGAAAGTAACTTGCTTCCATGGAAACAACATTCCTTTGTTTCCCACAAATGAGGCTCTCAGGAGGTATCTCTTAGGTAAAATACAATACTTGGCTAAGATTAAATTTCAAAGGAAAGACTCAAAATCACCCACTGGGGTCATAACTTCTGTCACTTTTATTGAACCTGTCATTGGTGGTAGGGTTGGTGAATACTCAGGAGACTTGACTCTCTGGACTGGCATGTGCTGTCTAGGACCTGAGACTAAGCAGTGTTGCAACACCTATGCTCTGGCTCATTGGGTTTACCCAGTCAGCTAACAGGGAAGTGAAGATGGGTAACCACCACACCAGAGAACCGAGGGTGCCTACCATGGCAAGCAGGAAAATCCCATCCATCAGGCAGGTGGAATCTAAGCCCCCTCTAGATTTAGAGGTAGAATGGACATCACAATCCAAGGGATGACAAGATAGAGGAATAAAATATGGATTAGAGTGGGCTTACTGATATCCTACTATAGAACTATTGTGACTCAAACAATGCAAGAAATTTTATCCTTGATGTGGAGACAGTGGCCACAGGAGTTGCTGAGGGCTGAGAAGGGAAAGAAGAGATGTGATGTGGGGGCATTTTCAGGACTTGGAGTTGTCCCGAATGGTATTGCAGAGACAAATGCTGGACATGACATATCCTGCTTTATCCCACTGAATTGCCTGGAGGAGAGTGTGAGCTACAATAAACTATAATCCATGCAATGTAGCAGTGCTCCAAAATATATTCACCAAATGCAATGAATGTGTCACAGTGATAAAAGAGGTTGTTGATGAGGAAGTAGTGGGGGGATGGGTGTAGGGTATACAGGAAACTCATATTTTTTAATGTAACTTTTTTTGTGATCTATGTATCTTTAAAAAAAACTAGGGAAAAAACAACAACGCATTTCTGAAAAAAAAAAAAGGAATGATTCATAGTACAATCATCAACATGGACCCAAGAATGGTCCTTCCTCCTTCACCAGTCCCTGCCACTGTACTGAGCATTCTTGCTCTGCCATTAGAAGTTGTGGCAGAACTCCCCAGGATGGGAATTGGATATTCTTTCAGTTATCCTGTAGATCTCCACCCACCATGACAGTGCCCCATAAACACTTGAACACATTTATATGACTTATAGTTACGCCCCAGGTGAAACTCTTCCCATGCCTCCTCCATCACGTTTTATATAAGGTGTCAGATAGTGCCTCTCTCTCAATCTTTTGAATATGAATATCCAGTTCTACAAGCACCGTTTGTTGAAGAAGCCATTCTCTCCCAGTTGAGTAGGCTTGGTGGCCTTGTCAAATATCAGTTGAATGTATATGTATCTATAGCAGAACTCTCAGATCAGTTCCACTGATCAGTTAGGCTATCCTTGTGCCAATAACATGCAGTTTTGACCACTGTAACTTTGCAGTATTAGGTCGGTGCAAAAGTAATTACTGTTTTCCATTGTTTATGTTTCTTATTTGATATTGGCATATATTCTTAAATAAATGTGGTTATGTTACATACATCATTTTAATGTGCATTTCTCACTTTATTTTTTGCTAAGAACTTATTACTTGCTGTTTATATTTATTTTAAACTGTGGAAATGATGTTAGCAAATTTGATAAATTTTCTTATGTGAGTTCAGAATGGTTTGTAAAGCAGCAGAGACAACATCAACAACACATTTGTCCAGGAACTGCTAGTGAACGTACAGTGCAATGGTGGCTCAAGAAGTTTTGGAGAGGAGACAAGAGCCTTGAAAATGAGGAGCAAGTGGCCAGCCTACATAACTTGACAATGACCAATTCAGAGCAGTCATTGAAGCTGACGCTCTTACAGCTACATAGGAAGTTGCCAAAGACTCAAAATTGCCCATTCTGTGGTCACTGAGCATTTGAAGGAAATTGGAAAGGCAGAAAAGCTCTATAAGTGGGTGCCTCATGAGCTGACCAAAATAAATTTTTAAAAAGTCATTTTGAACTTTCATCTTATTTTATTCTATGGAACAACACTGAAGCATTCCTCAGTCGGATTGCGATGTATGACAAAATGTGATTTTTATACAAAAACCAGTGATAACCAGCTCAGCAGTTGGACCAAGAAGAAGCTCCAAAGCACTTCATAAGTCCAAACTTGCATCAAAAAATGGTCATGGTCATTGTTGGTGATCTACTTCCAGTCTGATGCACTACAGCCTTCTGAATCTCAACTAAACCTTTACGTCTGAGATGTATACTTGGCAGATTGATGAGATGCACAGAAAACTGCAATGCCTATAGCTGGCATTGGTCAACAGAAAGGGTCCAATTCTTCTCCATAACAGTGCCCAACTGCATGTCTCACCACCAGTGCTTCAAAAGTTGAATGAATCAGGCTATGAAGTATTTCCTCATCAACCATAATCACCTGACCTCTCCCCAGCCACTTCTGGAAGCATCTCAACAACTTTTGCAGGGAACACACTTCCACAACCAACAAAGTGCAGAAACTGCTTTCCCAGAGTTTGTTGAATCCAAAGCATGGATTTTTATGCTTATGGAATCAACAAACTGTTTTCTCATTCACAAAAAATGTTTTGATTTTAATGGTTCCTATTTTGATTAATAAAAATTTTATTTTTATTTCTCCCTCTCCCCCCTGTTGTCTGCTCTCTGTGTCCATTTTCTGTGTGTTCTTATGTCTGTGTTTGTATTCTTGTCAGTGGGACCAGGAATCTGTGTCTCTTTCTGTTGTGTCATCTTGAAGCATCAGCTCTCTGTGTGTGCAGTGCCACTCCTGGGCAGGCTATACTTTTTTGCAAGGAGTGGCTCTCCTTGAGGGGTGCACTCCTTGCATGTGGGGCTCACCTATGCAGGAGACACCCCTGTGTGGCATGGCACTCCTTGTGCACATCAGCACTGTGCATAGACCAGCTCACCACATGGGTCAGGAGGCCCTAGGTTTGAACATTTGACCCCTTATATGGTAGGTGGATGCCCTATCAGTTGAGCCAAATCTCCTTCTCTGAGCCTAGTTATAAGAATTTAAAATTCACAGTCTAAAACTGCAATTCCTTTTGCACTTACCTAATATGTTTTTAAATTAGGTAGTGTGAGTCCTCCTATTTTGTTTTTCTTTTTCAGTATGTCTCTGGTACTTGGTGCCACTTGCTCTTCCAAATAAATTCCACAGATAGCTTTTCCAATTCAGTAAAAAATAGTTTGGTAATTTTTATTGTGATTGCATTAAATCTGTAACTCAGTTAGGGTAGGATATACTTTTTAGTGAAGTTTAGTCTTCCTGTGCATGAACAGGCAATATTCTTCCATTTAGGTCTTTTTGATTTCCTTTAACAGGGTTTTATAGTTTTCTGCCTAAGAGCCATTTACATCTTTAGTTAAATTTGTTCTTAGGTATTGGAGACTTTTCATTGCTATTGCAAATGACTTTTTTTCCTTGATTTCTTCATTTTTCTTCTTTCTTAATATAAGTGTTTAGGGTTATTATTTTCCCTCTCAGCCTTTGCTGTAACCCATAAGTTTGTTTTCTATAGTTAATTTTTTTTACTAATTTTTAAAGAAGTTTTGGTCTCATTTTCATTCATCTCAAGATATTTACTAATTTCCCTTACAATTTTTTCTTTCATCCACTATTTAGGAGTGTGTTGTTTAGTCTCCACACATTTTTTAATTTTCTCTTCCCAAATAGTTCTGATTTCCAACTTAATTCCAGCTTCAAGGTGCTTTGAATAATTTCATTCCTTTTATTTCATTGAGACCTCCTTTGTGACCCATTATGTGGTCTATCTCAGAGAAAAAGATCTGTGAACATTGGTTTAATCCACTGATTTGGCATGCAGTGTTCTGTATATGTCTGTTAGGTCCAGCTGGTTTATAATATTGTTCAAATTTTCTCTTTCCTTGTTGATCTTCTGTCTAGTACTTCTATCTAATGATGTGAGTGTTACATGAAATCTCCAACTAATTATTTTAGAGATATCTATTTCTCCCTTCAGTTTTGCCAAGTTTTGCCAGAGTTTACCTCATGTGTTTTGGGACACCTTTGTTAGCAGCATAGCCATTTATGAGTTACTCCTTCCTGGTGGATTGTCCTTTTCTTAGTATATAATGACCTTCTTCTAAGTCATATAACACTTTTGAATTTAGAGTCTTTTTTTGTCTGACACCATTAAAACTGCCCATGCTCTCTTTTGGTTGATGTTTGCATGGAATATCTTTTTCTAACCTTTCTCCTTCAGATGGTCTGTTTCTTTGGGTCTAAGCTAAGTTTCTTATAGACAGCATATGGATGGCTCATGTTTTTTTATCCATTCTGTCAGCCGATTTCTTTTGATTGTGTGTTTAATCCATATATTCAATTATATTATTGATAAAACATTATTTACTTCCACCATTTTATTGTTGGCTTTTATCTTATTTTCTTCTGTCTTTTTAATCTTTTGGTTTTCCATTCTCCATTGAAGTCCTCCCTTCTATACTCTCCTCCAAGCTTCTCTTTCTTTCCTGTTATTAATCTCCCTTTATTGCTTGCTACAAAGCCAGACTCTTTTAGTTTATGTTGGTGCATATTTTAAACTCATTTTTCTATTTGAAGGACAAAATTACTAAATAATGAATTCTTCGTTTGCATTTTTTTTCTTTCAGATTGTACAAATCTTTTTATTTCCTTGGTTAAATTGTTCCTAGATATGTATATGGGGACGGAGGGGAGGAAGGGGAGGGGGGGAGGGGGTACTTGTTAAGTCTTGTTCCCCAGAATTTTGCTGAATTTATTAGCTTTAGTAGGTTTGAAGTTTTCTGTGGTAATTGCATAAATCATCACATTATCTGCTTCTTTACCATTTTGGATATTCTTTATGGCATTTTCTTGCCTTGAAATTTTTTCTAGTACTTTTGGTATAAAGTTTATTAACAGTGATGGAAGCAGACATTCTGTCTTTTCACCCTCAAGTGTTATAGTAATACTTTAAATACTCTCTTAAAGTGGTGAGTTATTTTCCTGGGCTGCTTTTGGATATTCCTCTGTCAGCTTTTAGCAGTTTGAATTTGATGTATTAAATGGTAGTCTTTTTTTTGCTTATTGTATGTAATATTGTATTGTAATCCTGGGTCTTTAAAATTGTTTTTTCAATTTGTGTGTTTTTCTTTGTGTGTGTTTTTGGTTTTATTTTTCTGAAATTTATTCCTTCCATTCCTTTTTTTTTAGTAACTTGTATAACTTGCAAAAATGTGTTTGTGAAATCTCCCTTACACAATGCACCAATTTTTATCTCTATTCTTTGGTTTTAGCCTTTTATTTTATTTTTTAGAAATAGGTCCCTGAGTTTCTTACATTTGTGCATAGTTTGTGCATAGGTGGTCAGCTAATTATGAGAGCAAGTGGTTGTGCCATTAGTGTACTGTCATCTGCTTATGGAGCTTTGTATAGATTGGGGAATGTATTTGAAGTTGCAGGCAGTTTTCAAGTCTTCCTTTGCTTTAAATTTTCTTTGGACTCTTTCTACCTTAAAATATTTTTTTGCTAAAGAAATAACAGCAGTGTTACTTTTTCACTTGTCTCCTTACTTGCTAAATGATAACCTCTGAATTGTAATTTTGATGATGTCAGTGTTTGACAATGATGATAAAGAGTGGGTTTTTAATTTTTCTGCCCACGTCCCTTTTTTGTGGTATTTTGAATGTGATTTGAGTACAGCATTTGGTATTTTTATTTTATGGAAACAGTTTATTCAACTGAAGAATTACTGTTAAATTATTTCTGTAATTATTTCTTTACTTTCTTATTCACTAATTAAAAACCAAATTGCATCCTTTTGCGTTCTTACTCATTCTTTTAAAATACCTGATTTTTAAGTAAACAAATTAATCATAAGTAATATTTTTACTTAGAAACATTGTATTCAGAGATGTTTTTTTAAATTATAGAATTGTATTTCACAGGCATCCTGGCTGACTTCAAAAGTTAAAATAGCTTATAAAATAAATTTTTATTATTTTATACTTTGACAAATTTATTTTCATGTGTAAGTAAAATGACTTTATCCTTGCCTTTGAAGCAATCACCAGCTTAAAAAGAACAATTCTAAAATGTCTCTAGGGTTTAAAATTTCTCTTTCATATTCTGAACATAATATTTTAACATTTCCAAGGCAAAGTGTTAATAATGGGGTGTATATGGAAACTTTATGTTATGCATGATTTTTCCATAAACCTACAACTTCTGTAGATATAAAGTACAAAATAACTATATCCCTCAATATTAACTGAATAACTGTTGTTGGAGCAAATTATTCTAGGATACTAACTGAATTGTTTCAAATTTTTAAAAATAGCTGAACTCTAACATCTAAGTTAAATATAGTATGCCAATATTCTAGAAAGCTTAAAAATATATTAATGTTTAAATAATCTTTCAACAGTATTTATTTTTGATATGTTGTTATTAGAATCATGTGGAAACTATTAAATTATTGTTTGCCTATCCCCGTATTTCTTAATTATTATTGCTGAGAAATATGTTTTCTTTTTCAGTAAAATAAAAGTCTTCTCAGAGCAGTTTGTGACTCTAAGGCTATAATCTAAGCAGAATTATTCATCTTATTTCATTGTGTAATTCATCCCATGAAATAACTTTCCTCTAAATTCAGTACTATGGTAACTTCTCCCTCAAAATACTTTTCCAGTATGATCATATTCTCTAATTAGCTGAATTTGGGGAAACTTACCTCTATATCTCTTTATAAATCCTTAGTGGAGAGATGCTATATTTCAAGTGTCTTTAGACATATGAGTGGAATCTGTGGAATCTGTTTCTTGAAATATATTCATAGAGTTAGTAATTTTGCCTTTGATTAAGGATTACTATTGTCTTAACAGTTTTAATGGTGATTTTCCTTTTTAAGTTGGTGCTGGGGATTGAACCCAGAACCTTATTAGAGAAAAGCAGGCATTTCAAACATTGAGCTTCACCTGTTCCCCTTGATGATTTTTAAAGATTAATGAATATATAGTTTACCTTTATTAAATGTATATATCTTGGACCAGTGATTTGGTTCATTTTGATTTGTGTCCTTGGCTTTAAATGATAATGACCATAGGAATGTGTTTCTTCTTTTCATTTTTCAGTTATGATTTTTAATATTCAAATATTTAAATCAAAGTTGAAAATTTAAATTTTAAACCTATTTTTGCTTTCTGTTTCTTTCTAGGAGCTTCAGAGAGATCAGAGTTCACATTTGGCAGACCCTAATGGTGAACAATCTCTGTTTCACTGGACCTCCCCAGAATCTCCAATCAGCTAGCACTAGTATTCAAAATCAGAAGGGACATTCCACCCTGCCTAGTAATTCATTAACAGAGGGATCTGCTCTCAGTCCTTTCACCTCTCACACGGCTACCTCAGGTGTACAACAAGTCATTACTCTTACCAAAGAGAGCAGCAAGCCGTCAAGAAATACATCCTTAGTGCCTGATAAGAGCAGGCACAGTGAAGGGTCATCCGATGGCTGTGCCAGTGTCAAGGAACATCCTAATCATGTTCATCAGCTGATACCAGATGGTTCTTTCAGTCCTAACCATGGAGATTCCATGTCACCAAATTTACTAATTTCAGATGATTCTCGGCTTTCCACCTTGATGATTGGAAAGGCCAGTGACAATGTAGATACCAGACCCTGTGACAAATAACATCTTCCCAGCTATTTGTACAAAAACTGGCGATTCTGTTACCTCTTCACCATCTTCAGCCATTTCCACAGCAACTCCGTCTCCTAAGTCAACTGAGCAGATGACCACACAAAGTGTTCCCAGCCTTAATAGTCCTCACTGTGAGCTACATAGAACCAATGGAGAAGGGGTAGAGGACTCACAGAGCCACAAAGAAACAGATTTCCCTCAAATTAGCTACAAACCTAGTTCTCAGATCATACCATCAGTGTCTGTGTCCATATATTCCAGTTCAGCAGAAGTACTGAAAGCATGCAGGTTAACGTGGGTATGTTCCTCACAAAGTGAAATTGTTGACTAATGGTCCCATTAAAAAATCTCATTTATAATTTGAATCACCTAAGAAATGCAAAGTTCACCAAAGGTTGATATATTTACTTATTTAAAATAACAGCTTAATAAGGTTCTTGGTTATGCTTCAGTCTTCTGGTTATACCTTATCAATGTATGTGATGTGACAAGCATTTGGGTAATCTGAGATATGTCTTTGTGTAATGCCATTTCCCTCTTCTGATTTCTAGGATTATAAGTTTCAGTGTGATTGACTTTATTTTGAAGATTGTCACAAAGCTTAAATCATATTTCATAGATAATTGCAAGGCCTGGAAAACCCTACTACTCATTTTCTTTTCTGGAAGTTGTTGGAGTTTCGAGTAGATATGAATCTCATTGATTATTAATATTCCACTTTGTTTATATTTGAAAAAACATTTTGTCTCATTTGATGAGGTAATAAAATGGGCACAGAGGAGGGGAAAACAGAAAGAAAACATGAGAGGTCTGTTAGTCATTCTGAAGAGAACAGCCATGTTCAGCCATTTCTGTGGCTACATGGATTATTCCAGAAAGTGTATCTCTCGGTTTACTAAAGATACCCACCTCCCACCCCAAAAAGGAAGGGGAAGGAAAGAGGAAAGATTGTAGAAAGGAAGGAACAGTTTATGAAAAATTGGGGTAAAAATTATTTTGAGGCTGAGAAAGAACCAGTAAGAAATGGTATTTGTCATGTCAGGTCCATATTGATTCTTTCAATAATATCTGTACTAAACAGAAGTCTGAAAGTAAAAAGAAGTGATAAAGAAACATAGACTTTATGATTTAATGTCCCTGATTAAGAAACTTCATGAGGAAATATAATTAATTGTACATGAGTTTTATCTGTAAAGTAACTTTTCATTTCTCTACCAAATGATAAACTTGGAATTTTAAAGAAAGCTATATTTAAAAAGCACTTTTTAAAAGAAGTTTTAAAATATTGACTAATTTCTCCAATAACAAATAAACTAATGATTAAGAAGTTTTCAGAATGGGTTAAACTGTTAATCTTTTCCAAACCTGAGTTTTTCTTCACCTTCATTTTTTTCTCACTGAATAATTCTGGTGAGGTTCACTATTTTGTCTCCAACAATTTTAGGCATATACATGTTCAAAAAATAGTCTATTTCTCTTGTCAACAGGGCTGTCCTTTTGAATTAGGGTAATAGTATATTTTAAGGGAGAAAGATTGATATTTCCCATAGATTAGTGGCTTTCACAAAAATTCCTAATTTCTGACTTGGCCATAGGTAGTAAATATTTGACATATTAAAAAACTGCTAGATAAGATATAGCACTATTTATTCTGAGTATTCTGTTCCTATATTCCTAGTTTGTCTTTTTTAAACTAGCTCTCATTTGTTTCATCTTGCTTGTGCAGTCAGTGCTGTAAATTGAAAGTATATGAATTACAGCACCTAAGATTCTCACAATATTCAAGTGATAGAAAACTTGAATTTGGCTCCCTTCTATTTGCTACATCTTTATAATACAGACATTTGCACTTTCCATTGATTTAATTTTCTATGTAACCACTTTTTTCTATCACACAAATGTACAAACTGCAGTGACTATACTGTTTATGCTTTCTAGTCTCATTTCTCATATCATGGATGTTGAATAAGCTTCAATTTTGGTAGCACGTAAGTTAGCATAAACATGTTTTCAAGTACAATTTTAACACTGGATCATTCTCAAAATCACTTCAAATAGTTTTTATGATATATTGCATCTTAACTGCTGACTATAAACAAGCTTCATGTAATCAAACAAATGAACCATATTTTGTTTAAAATATAAAAGTGACACGTGTCATAGGCAGTGAAATCAGTTTCTTTATTGTATAAATTATAATTGGCATTTTAATCCCATTAGTTTAATGAAGTTACTTGAATTATTCCTTTATCAGATACAGTGCAGCATTTTTCTGTTTGTTAAAAACAAAACACCTGTGCAGTTTATAATTTAGGTCCATTATGTATTTAAATTTCAAAATTTAATGTGTATCATACCTAACTCTAAAAATTACATGATCATCATGCATTGTGAAGAGATGTTGAAATTTGGGTAGTGCTATAGCTTATATTCTTAATTGTTAGTTATAACTTATTTAGTTTAATAAGCAATTTCACACTCTTGTATTTATAAAACAAAATTCAATAATTCAAGTGGTTGAATGCCTAACTCCCACATGGGAGGCTCTACGTTGGGTTCCCCTTGCCTTGCCTCCTGAGAAAAACAAAAAACAAGCAAAATAAATCAAACCAACTCAAGGAAGCTGAGTGCTGGCTTTAAAAAGGTAATAACCACCCAGGACAACTCCAAGTCCTGAAAATCCTCCCACATCATATCTCTTCTTTCTCTCCCTATCCTCAGCAGCTACTGTGGCCACTTTCTCCACCTCAATGCGAAAGAAAGAAAGGAAAGAAAGGAAAGAAAGGAAGAAAGAAGGAAGGAAGGAAGGAAGGAAGGAAGGAAGGAAGGAAGGAAGGAAGGAAGGAAGGAAGGAAGGAAGGAAGGAAGGAATTTTTATAGTAATAACCATTTAATAAAATATATATGTAGCAGAGCTATATCTAACTTCATGGGGAAAATTAAATATTTCATTGAGAGTTAATATCTAATGAAATTAATGGAAAAAACAAAAAAGGTAATAACATTCTTGAGTCAAAACTTTCAAGCCTTTGTTTTCATTAGCACAATGAAAAAGGGGTAGCAAAATTGACAAAGAGACAAATTTTACTAATGGTAATATTGATATCTAGACTTTTGGTGCAAGTTATTGTTTAAATATTTATTGGTGAAAACCAAAGGGTAAAAGATATTAAAGGAAAAATTGGGGTCCATATTTGTTCTTTAGGTTAGAGAATAAATTGGAAAATTATGGGTAAAGAGTGTAATTTTGTCATTCATTTATATGAAATGTAGATAATGTATTTTGTTTAATTTTTCTTAAATGATGTAAGAACTCAAATTATTTTAAAAATTATCAAATGTTCTTAATTACGAGTCCAAATATCCTGTAATTACAGTGTATTTGTAAATGCCCTATAATTAAACTGGGATTTAATTTAGGCTTTCTTATTTTTCTCTTAGTTTTCAAAATAAATATACAGCCCTTGTTTCTTCTAATTTTTAAAAAAGGAATCTTGGTAAAAACAGTTTGTCTAACAGCAGCATTTTGTTGGATAAATGTCCACCTCCAAGGTTACAGTCTACACCATACTCATCCTTGCCAAAGGACACATTGAATCTACTCACACCTGGTATTTATGTGAGCCCCAGTTTCTTAGAAATAAATGAAATCAGTGTTGGAATTTAATATCTTTAGAAAATAGAACACACTAATTATATATGTATGTATTTAAATCAGAGAGTATGCATGGACATATCTTGAAAGTTTTGGGGTAAATATGTAGTATTCAAGGGATGAGAATACCTGTCATCAATCCTCAGGCAAAATTCCTAATTGTATTTTTTTTAAAAGATTTATTAGAACACAGGCATGTATTTTATTTTAATTTACATGGAGTGTGTATGGTTGTTTTCATTCAAAATATAATGGAAGTCTACTTAAAGAACTCTCTGAAAATACTTAAAACAGTTAAAAATTTTAAGTATAACTTTGTGAACCATAATATTATAATGAGAGATGGATAATACCATTTAAAAATAAATCAAATTTTAAAATGAATTTATTTACCAGAGACATTTTTAGGCCTATTATATCATAATAATGAAAGTAAGGTCTCTTAAATAGTGTCTCTTAAATCAAGAGATAATGATAAAATATTAAAATTTATACCAATAAAATATCAATTGTTAGCATTCATTGTAGATTTTACAATGCCAGATGGATGAGAAAATGAATATGGAGTTGCTATTAATAATTAAAGAGTCATTTTTCTGAGATCTAACAAAATATTTAATTTTGCAGTTGGAAAATAAATGTGATGCTTTCTTTCCTCCATTACATCAATTTTGTACAAATCCTAACAACCCTGTTACAGTAATCCCTGACCTTGCTGGAGCTCTTAAGTTAGGTAAGCTTTTAAAAGTGATAAAAAGTTTGTATGTTTTCTCTATTATCTTTTTTCTATTAAATATTTTTAAATTTACATATGCCATTCATACATGAACATAATTGTATAGTAAAAATTGTGAACTTACAAGAGAGTCACGCATATCATCATACAGGACTTTTTTTCCCCCAGGATTTTCAGTTTTTATTTTGATGGTGTCTCCCCACACCCCTCTTCCCTTATATATATAACATTTTAAGCATATGATATAAATAGAAAAAGGTGAAATTATTGCTGAAATTTTAGAGGCATTTAAAATGTTTAATTTCATATAAACTATGCAAAGTTAGTGCTTTTTATCAGATAATAGAAGTTTTGAACATAGGAAAAAGATGAAATTAGACCCTACTTATAAATACTATACTTCTTCAGAGTACTGAAGCATTATGGTTAGATCCAGGGTTTCAAGGGATTGTTTTGCAAATTTGAGCATCACATGATTCAGTGAAATCTTTTAGGAAATGTCTGGAGCTCCATGAAGTGTTATTTCTTTTTTATTTTTTTAATACTTTTGAAATACATTTACAAATTTAATTGTAGTTACTAACAACACTTATTTATCTATGAAGATCTTGGACTTCACCAAAACTTTGGTAGGAGCTAACAATGAACATATGGTAGAAGGACACAGTTGCTGCAACCAGTAGATGAAAACTGGGACCCTACTGGAACAAAGAAAATATGGTGTTGTGAAAGTAATAGATCTCATACTACAATTGCTGAATATGTACAGTACCAGGCTGCCTCATTTCAGGAGTCTTTGAGAGTAAGTATTCAATATGGAGATTTTTATTGGAGTTGTAAAAGGGCACATGACCGCTGCAATATATTTGTTTTATGCATATAAATTATACATAAATTTTATAATTTGCAAACTTATTAAACAAGACTTTCACAAACTTTAACTTGATTAAATACACATGATTATATAGAAATAAAAATTAGTCTTAACAAGGCATCTCCCTCATTTGTGTAATATTTCTATTTAGATGGATAACCATTTCTATTTAATATTTGCTGAATAACATTGTAATTATGAAAGGAATTATGTGTGCATCTCACACATACAGGCATGTTTCCATTGTTTTTAATCTGAAAGACACTTCACCAAAAGCATTAGTATCGTAAGATGAATCTCAGTGGGAAAAGTAGAAATTTTACAGAAATGTCTCATAATTTGTGGGGAATAAAAATTATCAAAAAAGCATAACCATAGGATTGTTATTAAAGACTCAATAGACAGTAAATAGGTTTAGAATTACGAACCTTGTGAAATCTTTTGCAAGTAAAGTATCTATTGTGATTTTCCTATTAAATATATTTTAGTTTGTTTTTTCAGATCTCTATTAAACTATGAAACACAACTTCTGAATAGTATCACAGATTTAAAGTTGCAGAAATGTTATTTCTTAAATGCTCATCTTTATTGTTTTAAACTTCATCAAAATTTTATAACTGAAATGATTAAAACCTTTAAATTTTTAATCTGCTACTAGTTTATGTTTAGAAAATGTTTGAAAGTCAACCCTCAGTTCACATTTTTTAATCTGGTTGAAATAATTAAAGCAAATATTGTGTTCTTTTCTGAGTGATACTTAATAAAAGCTGTTAATGTAATTTTTTGTGAGTGGTAGAGTTCCCATTTTTTTAAAAAATGTTAATTGTTCTACTTTTGAGGTGCTTCAACTACAGGATTATGTATTGTCAGAAAAGAATAAGCAGCTAACAGAGATTAAGGTAAATTGTTTTACAATATTTGGAACTGAAAAAAGAGAAAAAATATTTTATTATCTTTTGCAGCAATCAACATTTAATGTGAAAAACTTCACAGATATTAAGGAAGTATACATTTTTTATTTTTTTTAATTTATTTCTTCCACACCCTACCTCCCCATTGTCTGCTCCCCTGTCCATTTGCTGTGTGTTCTTCTGTGTCCTTGTTAGGCCTCAAAGCAAGGCCTTTATGGATAACCAGAGATGGCATGAAGTAAACTTCAACATGAGAGCTAGGCAAACTCACATTTATTACATCCGCAGAGGTAAGGAGCCAAGGCCAGTCCAAAGTGACTCAGACCTGACTCCCCGTGCTGCAGTTTCACCCTTGCTTAAATATCCAAGTTATTACTTAGCATTTGCTTTATTAATTAGTTTTTATACATATGAATGAACACACATAGTTGGTATATAATTGTGTGATTAGTATGCTCAGGAAATCATGCTTGCACATACATTCATGATCAAGAAAGGGGTGGATAACTCCTCCCCTGGGTGGGAATTTTACTATGTTAATTAAGCAAGTTGAAGTGAGGACAGCAAGGGGCTGTTTCTGTGCAGGTCCGGCCAACTGGTTGAAGCTGATTTTCATACTTCAATGCTTCAACAGGATATTCTTGACCACCAAAAGTGGAATTTGGCCCAAAGAGAGGGTTGCATTTCATTACCTTCTGATTTACATACAATTCTTTTCTTTGTATCATAGTAACAGGGAGAGAAACAAGTTACTTTCAGGTATTTGGTCATCCTACATCCATCATCCTCTTGCATTCTCAGCAACACCGTAATCTGTGTCTCTTTTGGTGCGTCATGTTGGTGCATCAGATCTTTGTGTGTGTGGCACCACTTCTGGGTAGGCTGGGCTTTATTTGCATGGGGTGGCTCAATGTGGGGCACCCTCCTTTTGCGTGGGGTCCCCCCTATGTGGGGGACACCCCTGCGTGGCACAGCACTCTTGTGCACATGAGCACGGAACATGGGCCAGCTCCACATGGGTCAAGGAGGCCCAGGGTTTGAACTGCAGACCTCCCATGTGGTAGGTAGATGCCCTATCCATTGGGCCAGGTCCACTCCCCAAGTAATATGCTATTACATATAGCATAATCTTTTTTCCCCTTAATTATTTTTACATTTCTCTTTCTTTTCACATACTGTTTTCATTTTTCATATCTTCTTAAATTTCACTTGCTATCACTGTAAAGAAAATTGATGTCATTTAGAAAACTTTTTCAAAGTAAATTTAGAATAGGCACATACTTCCCTTATAAATTATCCTATTACCTGAGGTTTATATTAACTTTATGACTGATGGGAAAGTTTAAGTAGTATGTTATTGAGCTTTGAGTTTTCTTGAGTTTTTCTTTAATGTGACCATTAAAGATATTTTCATATGAAATCAGCCTATAGAAAATTAGTTTCTGAACAAACACTACTCATGTAGAAATCAGCATTTATTCATGTGAATTAGGAAATGATATAATATTCTAAGCAGGAATATTTTTGCTTGAACTATAGGAAGAAAATGAGAAAAGAACTCATCAAAAAGACTATTTGGATAATGAATCCACATCTTCACATAATTATGTAACTTTTGGGGTCCATCATGATTTCCATTAAAAGGCATGAATTTAATATTTTCTCTCTTTTTTTTAATATCTGGGAAGAGGAATATAGAACCCTTTAAAACCATAAAGTCTGGGACCAACATTGACCTTTCAAATGATAAAAAGTAAGTAATTTCATCAGTAATATTTCCTTGAACTAGAGCAAAGAGAATTAAGGACTGGAAATTGTCTAGTTTCATACTCTTTCATTCCCAGTCATTATTCTTTCACTTTATAAAGCTTTATCTAAAAGTTGTTGTAGTCTTAAATTATTTTAAAACATTCTGCAATTAGGCTTTTTCTTCTTTCTTATGAATATAAAATCCCTCATTATATGTTAAGTATAAAATAAAATATAAACGATTTCATCCATTTACTACATTCCTTTTTAAGTAATTATTTTTACACAGTATTTGTTAGAAATTTTTCTTGGGAATATATTGAATAGTCCAGTACTTTGTGAAACTGCAGTAGTAAAATATTTATAGATTTAATTGCTTTTCTGATTGGAACATGAGATTTATGAGGAAATGGCTACACTGTATCTCACAGATGTTTATGCCATGATTTTACTTTTAATCTACTATTTAATTTCAGCTAGAGAATACAGCTACATGAGTTGACCAAATTTCTTGCTGTTGTTCATGTGGTGCAGCAGGAAATGTTTTAAGCCATGTGGGTCATACCATACTGTGTGTGAATACAGTTCAACTCTTCATGAAGTTCCAGGGAGTCAAACACCAGGTGATTTTTGAGCTAACATATCTTGTACAATTGAAAAATTAGTTTATCAAATGTGAAATATGCAGGGAGAAAACAGATTCTTTCCATTTATAGTGAATGAAGTTCTTGTAATAGCTATATTACTTAACATATGTAAAAATGTTGAGTTAGTTTTGTAATTTAGGTTAGAGTGTGCTTTTATCCTTTTTACATATAATGACCTGAAACAGAAAATTGTAAACTAGAAATGGGTGTGTCATTAGGGTACTGACTGAATGAAGCCACTTATGACTTTATAGAACAAATCTTCTTCCTGTTTATTGCAAGATAATTGTTTTTCCAGAGGTTTTCCATCACATTTGAAATAATTTATTGTGTATAATCACAATGTCATGACCAGCACTTAAAATCTGTGATATACTTATATTTTGTTCTCTATTATGTTTCATTTTTCTAAAAATGTAATTCACAATTCCCTAATGTGTAAGTTAGCAAACTTGTTCCGTAAAATCATATAGTAAATTCCTTAAGGCTTATAAGGCAAGAGGTTAAACTGAGGGCATTATGTAAGTCCTAGCATGTAAAACAAGAGAAAAATCTCATTTCCTGAATTTGTATTGGTGAGTATCAAAATACAATAGTTGCGTGTAGTTTTTCTGGTAAAAGTTCTTGTTTAACTTTAAACAGCATAGGAAGCATACCAGGCAGGTTCATGTTACTTATACTAAAAAATGTCATGTTATGATTTTGTGTTGGGTACTTTTTTAGGTTAGTTCTAACTTGCCTAGTAATTTGTGGTTGAATTGATTAAGAAACATTATGAAGCATGTCACAAAAAAAGGTCAATTAGTGGATAGTGACATGGTGAATTTTTGGTCTTCTTATTCAGAAAAACTAGATTCTCAGTCCACAGCTCAGAAAATTGCAATAAAATGTCACTGTTGCTGTTTTTGATAGGGCAAGTCAGGTTATTAAGCTTCACATTTCTGATAAAAAATCATGGAAGTAATGGCTAAGTCCATAAGAATGACATAAGAATTTTTTGGCTAATGAATAATATGTATAAAAATAGGCTTTATATTTTGTAAAAGTTTTATAAATGCTTCCATTAAGGTTTTTTCACCATCAGTTGTAAAATATCTTTAGACTCTTGCCACTCTATTAGAGAAAGAAGCAAGACAACCCAGAGTGGGCATCCAGAATTCCTTCAGTTATTGAAAGGATCTCATCCACCAAGACAACAACCCATGAGCACCTGAACACATTCATGTTCCATAGGGGCATGCCCCCACCACTGCCCCCAGCAGTGACCCTCCCCTGCCACAGATGCAACCCTTCTGCAATCCAAAACCTCCCCCAAAACAAGGTCGAATAAAGAAATGATATAATTTTTAAATATTAAAAACAAATTTTTGCGTCGTTCCTTTGTAACGTCGTTCCATTGTAAGATCCTCCCTTATGAACCTATTCTCCTGCATATGAATGCAATCTTCCTAAACTTTATAATCCCTGGACCTTTATTTCTTGATTCCGAGTGAGGTAGTCTATGTTGTTATTCTAAGCAATTTCCTCTTTGGGTGGACCTGGGCACTCCCTGTGGTACAGACACAGGCTGCTTTTGCCTTGTATCTAGATGTGAGTTTTAGAGGCTATGCTCTATCGCAGGCTCCTGTATCATGGATGCTCCTAGCATCCTGGCCTGCACACTTATAAAAGGCCAAATCATAGAGGCAAACAAAAGGATACTGACAGCTTATCTGCATGGCTGTTTAGCACAGTGGGCATGCAACTGTGTAGGTACATGCAGAATATTAATGGGTATACCAATAAAATGCATTTGTCTTTCTAGAACACCCATCCCAAAGCATCAGAATTGGAGTACTCCCATCTCCACAGTTCAGATATTACTGAAAAGCTAGAGTAATCTGCAAGAGGCGTCACCCATCAAAAACCTGGCTTGCCTAGGTTTTTGCCAGACTCCACCCTCAGCTCATGGTATTGTGTTCCTCAGGGCACACCCCTGTGTTGTTAGAATTGGCGAGTGTAACCTGGAGGCAGGGACTTCTAGTCCACGGTACACACCCTGATGGAGCTGCTGGTCAGCTATTTGACCGTCAACAAGACTTACTCACCTCTCAGCCTCTCCTCTCTTCTCTGTAACCTGAAGACTGAAACTTATGTCTTCTGCATACCTAGATGTGTCAGCGATGCTCTGAGAGCCCCAGGAAACCACGAGGCCAAGAGGTTCAGCTCCTGCTAGTTTGCACAGAGAACGACACGTTCTATGTAGCTCCTGCCCACACCCCCAGCCCAGCAATCATTCTGGACATCGTATTTAGTGGGTACCCCAGCACTGCTCTGAGCCCCACCTAGTCCTAAGCCTAATGGATATTCAAGCCCATGGAAAAGCAAAGCAGTTTCCATGAAATAGAGACAAAGCCCCAGGGTGCAGCCCCAGAAAGGCGTCCCAAAGCCAGCCACAGTGTTTCAGCAAGAGCTTTTTGTTTTCATTTTTTGCATCCTAAGAGAAAGGCAGTGGGGATCCAGGCAGGTCCCACCCTCTCTCAAGGAAGAGGACGGCAACCGGCAAACAGGATTGGCCAGGCTGCCCACTTGTGAGAACAAGGGGCAAAAGGTCCCCGTCGTGGCAGGGCTGGTAATGGCCACAACATCAGATACTCAGAAAACGTCTGGGGAGGGGAAGGGCAGGCAGCAGGCACGCCCTGTCAACTTCGGGAGGGTACTGGACTAAGTGTGGCTTCCGAGGCTTTGCCTCTGGCCCCGCCCAGGACTTCTCTCTGAAAGCCTGCCGCGTCCTCTCCATGAGGAGGGCGAGGGACGCGGGCGATCACCTGGGGATCCCCCGTGAACTCGGCGGTGGCTGTGAGGACCAGAAGTTGTGGGAACCTGGCCTGCTGGGGTGTGTCTTCCAGCCATGCAGCTGGATTCGCGTGCTTCATCTGTGCGGCGTGATGAGGACCCCAGATGCAGGCCGACCCTGCGGATTAGGTGGGAGGTTAGAGAGGTGCCTTGCCTGGGTGGAGGGTTCCTGGTCTAGCCTGGGGCCTGGGCGGCCCGGGCGCCGCAGGGAGCCCAGAGACCTGGGATTGGACGGCAAGGGAGGTGCAGCGCGTTCACTGCGTCCATGTCGGCTGTCTAGGGGCTCCCTGCCGGCTGCGCCTTCTCGACGGCCCCTCGCCGCGCCGTCCAGGATCCACCTGCCCGCACGCGCGCGGCACGGGAGGTCCACGCCCCAGGCGTCAGCCAGGTGCCCAGCAGCAGCTGAGAGAGATGGCGTGAGCTCGCTGGTCCCAGCGCACGCCGGCTTGCTGCCGGTGCTGCGCGGTCTGCGGGAAGTGGAAGCGGAAGTCAGCACTTCGAATCCTCGTCTGCGGGCCTCAAGGGCGCTGGAGAAGTTGGCCTCCACAACGCCTTCCCACGACGCAGGCGGGCGGCCCCGGGCTAGCGCTCCCGCGGCAGAAAGCCCGCGGACAAGTCTGAGCCAGCGGCTCGGCGGTGTCCACACCAGCAGGCAGGGCGCGGGCAGCACGCGGCTCAGACCACCCAACACCCTCCGCAGGGTCTCCCTGTAGCTCCGCCAGGACCCCCGGCCGTACCTGGACAGGTCCCAGAGGCAGGCGCTCATGACGGCCACGTCGGGGGCGTGCTCGCCCCGTCGCAGGTGGTCCAGGACGCTCTCCGCGCACCGGGCGCACACGCGGTGAGGAAGAAGAAGCGTACCCGGTGGCGGCCAGAGCGGACCTGGCGGACCTCGCGGTAGTGGGTCCCGTGGTGCAAGCGGCCCCGCCTGCAGCCTTCCAGCCGCCTGTCCGGCTCAAAGCTCCGCTCGCCCTTGGCCTCCAGCTGCCTGAGAGAGCAGGCAGTCCTTCTGCAGCAGGAGCACCGTTACCGGGTGCTTGTACACTGACTCTGGACCGAGTCGCCCGTTACACCCCAAACTTGTTATACAGCAGCTGCGGGACGTCGCAGGCTCGTAGGGAGGCCACGGAGGCTGAGGGCGGATGGCCTTGCGCCCAGCCTGCCTCGCAGTAGGAGGTCTGACCGCTGAGGCCAGGAAGTAAGGGCGAGGTTAGACGACGCGGGAAGGGCGAGGCCCACTCCTAGGTCTCAGTGCCTTCCTTGTTGCAGGCTGCTCCTGGAGCGCTTGCCTCCTCTTCTGGGGAGTTGCTCTCTTGTTGCCTGGTTCTCCTGCAGAGCCACGAGTTGCTGTCCTGGAGCTTGAGGGAGGACTGTCTTTGTTAAGGGGAACGCTGACTGGGTTCCCGTCTGCTGCCAGGATTTCCAAGCAGCGATGGGAAGTACACTGCAGCCTCAGCGAACGCCAGCAGTTCAGATGTATTGTTTTCGTTTAATTAACTCTATAGTCACCTCCTTGTGGATTCACGTGCGCCAGTGAGCGAATCCAAAGCCGTTGGACCCGTTACTGTCTCCCACAGGTAATATCTGGTTAAAAGAAAAACTCTAGCACAATACCACAACCACAGGACATTTTCACCACCTCAAGCCCCCCCACCCCCACCCCCGACTTAGACATAAAAGCTGTTTTTAGAAACGTTTTCAGAAAATTTCCACTGGAAATTCCGGGAATTCCTGCCCCATCCTCCTTACACACCCACACACAGATTCGCCTACTATTAGTAGGTTACAGTAGTGCTGTGGTACGTGGCACATACCGCAGCAAAGAGCCGTATCACCTGCTTCCCGTCCTACCCTTAACAGTGGGACATGAAAACATCTAAATTCCATAATTTTGCCCGACACAGGATTTAATAAACATGGAGTCACGCATCATCTGTAACATGGGGCATTTCATCTGGTCCCTTGGCACTGTTCTATGCAGAGTCATCCTCAGCCCCTGGAGACGCAGCACAAATGGCCACTTTAAGCTCTGCTCACCTGCTTAACTGAATTTCCAAAGTGAGGTTGCCGGCTGTGGGACTAAGGGGTCAATATGTTAATCCCTTTCCTTGCTGATTACTCTTCCATGACATTAGGTGCCGTGGCACTTTTAAACAGTCACCATTCAAGAATCTTGGAGTTCTTTCCAGTGTTTGGCTTTTAAAGAAGAAGTTGCTATGGTATGCCTGTGCAGATTTATGGAAACACAGGTTTTCACATCTCCAGCGTAAGCTCCAGGCTGCAATTGCTGGGTTGTATGATATTTACATATTAACACATTTAACAGAAGACTGTTTTTAGAGAAGCTGCATATTTGACATGTGTGAGTGATCCTTTTCTTTTTCCCTAAAGTATAGATCTACGTGGGCTTTCCAAGTATAAAAACGCTGGAATCCTTCTGCATGTATATGGCCACAACTTTCCAGTTATATGGACCCTGTTTAGCTCATATCCTTTTCCAGGCATCCTTCCCTATCTTGGATGTGCACTCGTTGCCTGTATAAACCCCAGACATCTTGTCCCTGAACAGACAAGTGGGTTCTGCTTGAATAATCCCTCAACCCCCTCTATGCTTCAAGGGATGTGAATTGGAATTTCTTGGCAGTATAAGTCATGGGTGTTTTAGTTTTTCTTTTTATTTCTTTTCCTTTTTTTTTTTGTAATACTTGAAATGGATGGGCAGATACCAAGCATATAAACTCTAGTCTCTTTCTCCTTTGTACAGCACCAGAACCATTGGCCATAGGTGGGGCTGCAGTTTTTACTGTTTGCATGCACACATGGCTTCTGCTGGAATTTTAAGTTTTAGCAATTTTACACAAACAGCGCAGATATTCATGAAGAAACACACAGCCCCCAAACATAGCCCATATCAGTAGCATGATAAGAACTGTAAGGGCCCCTTGAAATCTAAAGTTCTGGAACTGGAAAGGCCTCTGTCAGTCCCATCTGTGGGGTGAGTGATAGGAACAGCAGCCAAAGCTGATCTAGGCTTCTTTTCTAGAGTTTAAGCTTCCCCCCTTAAAAAGGGGGCCACGGCATCTTCTAGAATGTCAAATCCATAGAGGAGGTGATATCTAATGCTTGAGGGGCAGGGAAGATCCATGAATTCTGATATCAAATCCTGTGCCTTGACAGTGCTGCTGTGATACACAACATTAAGTCTGCCATAAAATTAGCAGGGGGGACAGAGTCGATATAGAGCCAGCAATGTCAATATAGTTATGGCGATGACAGAGATGCTCATGTGGACTCTTACCTGATCATGGGGAGGAGTTCCTGGGTGAAACAATGAATATCCATTTACAGTTATGGGCAGGGTCTCCCCTTTGTTGTTCCCATGGACTAGAGTTGCTTCTGGGAGGATATTACACTCTCAGGGAGGAAGAGCTGAAGTGTCTGCCCTTGCTGAGGGAGTTTTCCCAGGTGTGGGTCTTTCTGCAGGAGACCGTCCCATTCTTTGAATTTAATGCATTATTAAATGACGACATAGGAAAGGACAGGACCACCAGATGCACAAGCACTGGTTGTGATAGCAACTGTGTGGTGCACCGTACAATAAGTAGGAGACTTCTAATAGAGGGTTTCATGGCCAAGAAGTGTATTCACAGAGGGCATAGAGACCCCACATTTTCCTATGAACCACCTACTGCTGGGCTTGGCACAACACTTAAGCCTGCCTGTAGACAAGAGAGCTATTAACAGAGGTAAAATACCTGGTGTCATCACTAGGAATACCCTGGGGACAACCTTGCATCTGCATACTTGCCATTCCACCTTCTATCCCCAATGGAGAGGCCTGAGTAAAACAAGGAATTCAGCTGAGCCCAGGCAATTATGAGCCAATCTCTTTCTTTCCTATAGATCCCCTTTCCATTAGTTACCAAGATCAATGGCACCTTTACCACCTCCTCTCAGGAATCTACATTTCCTGCATTTTTTGAGACATACCTTTTAAAAGATACTTAGATTATATATATGTTACATAAATGAATGAATGCAGACAATTCCCATATTTCCCAGTCGCTACCCCTCCCACACTTTCCCACATTAACAACATCCTTCATTCGCTTGGTACTTTTCTTACAATTGATGAACACATACTGGAGGACACTATTAAGTGTGGTTTATAGTTTACATCATAGTTTAAAATCTCTGCCACACATTTTTATAAGTTATGGCAAAATATACAATGGCCTGTATCTGTAACTATAACATCATTAAAGACAATTCCAATGTCACAAAAGGCCATCATATTACACCTGTTTTATTTTTAAGATACTTAGGTTACATAAATGGGACATTAAAGAAAAATAGGGGACACACATGATTCAGTCCCCACACCTACCACGTTTTCCCACATAAACAATATCCTTCTTTAGTGTGGTACATTCCTTGCAATTGATGAACACATTTTGGAGCATTGCCACTAAGCACGGATTAAAGTTTACATTGTAGACACATATTTTAAATGCATGATCTCATTTAATCCTCACAGCCACCTCACAAGGTAGGTATTATTATGGTTCATTTTTCAGAGATGAGAGGACTCAGTTTAAGAGAGGCAAGTTTAGTCCAATAATCCAGAGTGTAGGAGTTGCAAGTCTGCATCCATGTGGAATCTAACCCTCATCTTGATACAGAGGTGGCGTGGATATAACCATCCCAGGATCCACAGGATGGAGGAACAGAGTGTGAATTAGAGTGGACTTACTGATATTCTACTATGGAAATACTGAGATTAGTAAAGGAAGAAATTGTGGCATTAATGTGGAGAGAGAGGCCATGGTAGCTGCTGAGGGTAGGGAGAGGGAAGAAGAGATATGGTGTGGGGGCATTTTCAGGACTTGGAGTTGTCCTGGGTGGTACTGCAGGGACAGATGCTGGACATTATATGTTCTGCCATGGCCCACTGGGTGGACTGGGGGAGAGTGTAAAGTACAATATAAACCATTATCCATGTGGTGCAGCAGTGCTCCAAAATGTAGTCACCAAATGCAATGAATGTGCCAAAATGATGAAAGAGGTTGTCGATGTGTAAGGAGTGCGGGGGAGGCTATGGGGGATATTTGGGGACCTCTTACATTTTTTAAATGTAACTTAAAAAAAAAATAAAGAGGGAAAAAAAAAAGAGGCAAGTTTCTTGCCTAAGCCTAGAACTGAAGCACCAGTAGCCTGTCCCTAGAGCTTATTCAAACAATTATTCCATTGTTTCTGAAAGTGTGTTCTGCATAAATCACCTGTATTATACTCACCTCATTATAACAATAAAGTGCTGGGCCTCACGCCAGCTGAACTGTGTCAGTATCTCTCTGGGTGGCACTCAGCAATATGCATTTTATCCAGGTATTTGAGATCAGACTCAGTTTTGAGAATGAACTTGCTATACTTAACACATACATGCTGACACACTATTATCACCTATTGATGCAGGCACGTAAATAAAAATGCATCATTAGCACGTAATATATTTTTGTTGTAAGCTGCTGAGATTCTTGAAGTTGTTTGTTATGCACAATATTTCATAATTAGTTGTGCAACTAATTAACAAAATCTGCCTGTGTCCACAGAGTTAATCCAAATTTCAGACACTGACTCAGTAATCTTTAAATACATTGAATTGCCCAAACTATTGTTTAGAAACACTATCTTGACAAGTTGCCCTATGAAGAACTGTGTTATTAATACAGATTTGGAAAACATTTTGTTTAGAAGTGAAAAGTTTTAAGATTTCCTCCATCTTGTGTTTTGTTCATTTTCATAAGAATATTCAGGATGAAAGGATATTAGGTGAAACATCAAAAATTAAGCACATAAAGGTTTTACCAACCCGTGAGCTGCTTGTTCACTATACCTTTTGTCTTCTCTTCCCCTTGTAAAAACGATAACCCAAAATTAATTGGCCTCTCTCTTCTCTCATCATCCCTAGTCCATGAAATGGTAGGAACCACTATGCCCCAAATTATAATTCCATGGCTGCTATACCCCCTCACTTCACCATTAGAGACCCTACTTTCCATAGGTAAGTTATTTTTATGCAGCAATTTAGAAAAGTCTAAAACAGGAATTCTTAACTTATTGTGTTCCATGGATCCCTTGGTCAGTCAGGTGAAAATCATGGGCGCTTCCTCAAAATGTAGCATCAGAGAGTTTTAAGATACTCAACAAGTGTCATGTCTAACAACTATGGTAATTTAAAAAAACCACGATTATTAGTGATTTTTCAACTTATGCAACTGTCATGTGACATGAGATGAACACTACTGTAATCTACTGCTTAATTCAAAAGTGAAGGAATACTGGATTTCAGGTAGGTCAGAGAAAATAAAGTTAAGTTGACAGTTTTCAATTCAAGCTCAATCTTAGGGTGAGCAAACCAAAATGTTGGAGCTGGGGCTGGGGCTGATGCCCATGTTACTATGCTTAGGAGTGGAGAAGATTATCTCTGCATCTAAGTGTATTCAGCTGGACTTGCTTTCTAGCTGGATTAAGCTTCTCCAGTGACAACTTTGTTTTCATTACACTACTCCAGGGTTCCTATCTTGGAATAACTCCCTGAAGACCTGGGGTTACTCACTGCTTCTCTCTTACCCTTAGTTCCTTCACTAGAGAACCGAAAGTTCCAGGCAGCTGGCACACAGATTTAACCCCCACTGCATCCCATTCTCACCTGTCTGCCTCTCTGTTCCCTCTTCTTGCCTCCTCCATCCTTGGGTAGTATTGCAGGGGATTCAGCCAGAGATCCTTACAGATGATCTGGTAGTGGAAAAAGCATGGTGGGACCAGGGTATGGACCCTATTCCCACTACCCAAGTAGCTGGGAGGCCCTCCAAGGCCATTTCTTATGCTCCCCATGATGGCCTCACCTCAGCAATCCTATTAGATTCTGCAAAGTTGTGGTCAGAAAACAAGTTAAAAAGCTTAAAATTGGTGCAGTGGTGGCTGCGGTTGTAGGCCTGGTGTTCAAAAGTGTGGAACCATTGGATCGGAGTGGAGTAAAATTCCCAGTATCCTGGAAGAAGAGGAAGATGTGGGAAAAGATTCTGAACACCTCCGTGCCTGGCCCATCCAGAAAACCACATCTTACCAGTGATGGTAATGTCATAAATCTTAATGATGGCTTCATTTTCAAAGTAGGGGTTGCTCCGAAAGGAAAATGTGATCTTGCAGCTCTTCCTGGGATAGCTGAATTCTTCCACCTGACAGGGAAAGGTAGAGAAAGGTGACCCCTCCCTATGGAACAAGCCTTTCCCTGATTCGGTTCTGAATCAGTACCACTTGCCCTCAATAGCTAGCTCATCCCTGAGGGCTGATGCTCCCAGACTCACCTCCAAATTGATCATGTAGCTGAGCATGTCCACATCTTGGTCAGTGATGATGGCTGACATCTGAGGTGGTTCAGAATCTGCACCGGGTCAAGAAGCCTTAACATGCTACGGATGGAAGGGATAGATGCAAGCAGTGTACATCCACAGAGCAATGAGACATGGGTAGTGCACCTCCCAGATTTCTAGGCATTGCTGGATGGTCTCCTTCAATCACACCCTTCATCATAGACTACCTTTCGTCTACTGTTTTCTTGGCTTTCTGTTCCCATATAGCCGTCTGCTCTCACACTTGGAAAGTCTGTTTCCTGAGATCCTGAGCGCTCTCTTACAAATCTGTGGGGGTCTGTATGCTACTAATTATGCACGAAAGGCAGTCTCTGAGTTCCTGGTGAGGGTGCAAAAGTGTACATAGGACTTCATGTGCTGAATGTATCCGCCTAAGTAAGCAGTACATAGAGCTAAATCCTACACATGAAGAAGGAAGACAAAATTACTACCCACAGAATCAATATCCTCCCAAGACCCCTGTGTGTGGCTGTGTCCATCCCTTTTCCTCAACAGGACCTCCTTCCTCTTGCACCACTGCCTCTCACAACTAGGACTGCCTCCTTCCCCAGCTGTGACTTCCTCCCATGACCCTCACCCCTAGTCCACTCCCCTTGGAATTGCAGTAAGGATACGTTTTTTGTTGGTATTTTTTTTTTTGGTGTTTTTTGGGGGAGGGCTTTTATCATCTTTTTGTATTAAAATATAATCAACATATAATAAAATGTCCAGCCCTTAATCTGTTCAGTAGCCACAACTCTACACACCCACATAATCACCAAACAGGATTTAGCAGATTTTCACCACCCCCAAAAGTTTCTTTGCGTCTCTTCGGCCAAATTCCCTCCCTGCACTTAAGAAAGCTGCACTTTCTATCACCAGAAAGGAGCTTTGCCTGCGCTTGGACTTTAGCTAAACGCAGTTGCACAAGGATACGGTTTTGACCCAGAAGCCAGGAATACCCTCGATGATGCTGCTTCTGCGCTTCAGCTTGCGCTTCAGCAGGCACAGGGCCCGGTTGGCTCGGGCTTGCAGGCTGCTCAGCTCTAACTGCAGGACCTCCAGCGCCTGCAGGGATGTCCTGGCCTCCGCGGCATCGCACCCTGGCTGGGCCCGCCCGCACTCCTCCTGCCCCTCCTCCAGGCTTTTCTGCTCCGCCTCTCGCTCCTGCTCTTGCACCTGCTCTTCGGCCACTCCCTCCACTACCTCCATGATATTCTCCAGCACCACGTCCTCCCCGATCACACTGAAGCCTCAAGCTCGTCAGACAAATTTATTAGTCTCAGGGGCTTGTTTATATACCCCAACAGGTCGTGAGAAGAGGAACTATCCTAGATAACTATTACCACTAGCAGGAACTATTCTAGATAACCATTACCATTATGTTATCCTTAAGAATACGGTGGATTAGATAGTGACCAAAGCTCACAATATTCTATTATGTTACTGAAACAAATACACTCATAAATCTTGTTGCCCAGGTCGTTCGTGCTATCAAGTCCTGGTTCCGCCAGGCACGTGCACCTGTAGGGACAGCATGGCCCAGTTATTACGGAAGTAACTTGCTGTTACGGAAACAAATGCCTTTGTTTCCCACAGGCATATGCATGGAAAGCATGATTTTAAAATGTAGCGCTCTGGACAGATAATTGAGGACTGGACACTGACAATATTTCTCAACAGGGCAGAAGTTACACTTTCACAATTACCCAAAATGAGCATTTTCAAGGTTTGTCAGTAGGGCTGAAGTTACATCTTTAGTCATTACACATAGGGGCAACTGATACAAAAGTAGTCAAGCAGTTCAAAGATCAGTGTATTCTTAGTTTGTGGGAGAGTAGTCTAAGCATATAGATTAAAACTGTCAGTCATGAGCTCACAAAATTATTTCTCAAGGCTTGCTGTGGAACTTTTAAGAAGTGAAAGGCTGCTGTGACTAGAAGGGAAAAGAACTTGAAGGTTTGTGGGGAAATGCAAAGCAATATGTGGAGTCACCCAATGCTGATTTTGGGCAAAAGATTCAAGGCTGTCAGAAGAGGGCTAAAAACAAAGTGATTACATTTAGGGTCATCATGGAAGGAGTGTACATGGGTAGCCTGACACTTGTTTACACCAGCATGCACACTTAGATCTCATTACCTCTGACTAGATCCATTTTGCACCAAAAATGAAATGCAAAGAAAGGAAAGGTAGCACTGCACTTTTCATTATGAGAAATGTTTTCTTCTTGCAGTTCTGATTTTCCTGTACTCACCAGACTCAGAAGCCCTGGAAAATCTGAACCTTCCACATGCAAGTTTCCTTTTCCCAAAGTGCCTGTGAATATATTTCACATCAAGTCCCTAAACTCTAATTTTGAAGAGTGGTCCTGACAGGGTGACTGGTAGTCACTGCAAAGGGTTCTTGCATTCAAAAATCTTTGGTGAATGTTTTCTTCAATAATGGACTAAAATTTAAGATATCCTCTATCCTGTTTGGAAGGATGGAACGTTGTGGTAATGGATGGTGACGATGGTAGCACAACGCTGTAAATGCTATTACCACCGAAGTACATATAGATACCTGAATGCTACTGAAAGGAAAATGTAATGACTCCCAGGGATGAGCTTCGTGGCACTGAGAGTTTATTACCAAGCACCAACAACCAAATATGCATGTGGAAATAGACTATGACCAAAATGAGGGCGCATTAAATATGTTTTATGGCCAAAAGACTTCAAAAAGTGCAGAGTTCATCCCAGACATTATGTCATGGTGGAAAACTCAAGTGCAGATGAATGGATTAAAAAAAAAACAACTTTGGTATAGGCAAATAATAAAACATTATTCAGTCATAAAAAGGAATAGAGTTCTTAAGCCATGACACAAATGAATCTTCTGAACATTGTACTGAATGAAACAACACTCAAAAAGATGAATACTGTTGATTACCCTTTAGGAAGCATCTAAAATAATTAAGAGATGGAAAGTAGATTAGAAGGCTGGGAAAAGAGAATGGAGAGTTATGTTTAAAAGGAAAATGTTTAATTTATGAAAAATTTTAGATAATGAATGCAGATCCTCTGGGGGACTTCACTAATTACCACACTAAACAAAACTTCAAACAAAAGCCCTACGGACATCTCTACACTATATGCAAGGCACCGAGGTCCATGAAATCCATACCTGTTCAGCTGGCTACACAGGAATTCCCTACATGTGATTCTTCTCCCCTTTTACTTCCATCTGTAGTTTTCACAACCATCAAACATATGTCTTAGAGATGTGAATCTTCAAACTGTTCGTATGCCAATTGAGCCCTCAATCCCAGCAGAGTCGTGACCAACAGTTACTCTCCAGCTCTTCAGACTTGTCCAGGACAACTAACGAAATGATGATGGTGGGCAAGTCCATCCCCCAAGTGGGGAGAATTTACAGTTACAAGCAAAACAGTTAATCATGGACTTAGGTAGACTTATTGTTTTTGGTATCATGTGGTAACAAAGAACTTTTAACATTGATAAAAAGACAGTGACTACCAGAGTTTCAGAGGGAGAAGGAATGATAAGCAGGCAGAACACTACTTTTAGGGCATTGCAATTGTCCTGTATGTTACTGCAGTGACAGACACAGGGCATTATACGTTTGCCAAAGCCTATAAAACTAAACAGTGTGAAGTGCAAAAGACACACTATAGACCTTGGTTAGTAACAGTGCTTCTATTTGGTTCATCAAGTCGAACAAATATCCATCATTAATGAATGGCATTAGTAATGGGAAAATGTGTATGAGGGTGGGTATAGGTAATACAGGGATCCCCTATACTTTTGATGTAACTTTTCTGTAGTTAAAACTTCTCGGAAGTTTATAATGATTTTTAAAATGAAAATATTAGACCATATGTTTGGTAACAGAATAAACTTTTAAATCCATAGAACTACACTATACAGACAGGAAACACCAAGTTAAATCATGGAATATAGTTAATATTATGATTATTAAAATGTTCTCTCACCAATTGTAATAAGTGTTCCACGTTGATGTGAGGTGTTATTAGGGTGGTACGTGGGAATTCTGCATTTTATGCATGATTTCACTGTAAACCCAGAACTTTCCTAAGAAATAAAGAACACCTATCTCTAGCAACTAGTCTCTTCTTCTTGTCCTCCCCAGTGCCTCTACTAGTAGAAATAATTGTGCCCTCATTTAGACACCCAAAGCATAATACATACGATCCACATTTGTAGGCCAAGCCCTTTTCCCTGGCTCCTTCTCTCCAGACTAGGAATTTCCTAGAGAATATTAAGAAGCCCTAAACAAGGAGTTCTATTTATTGCATCTACTCCAAAAAAAAAAAAAAAAAAAAATCATATAAATACACACACAAAGACAGACATACGTGTTTGTGTTTATTTCTAACTACTATCACTTCAGTGTCTTCCTCTCTTATTACCCAGTTCTTCATTTCTCTCCTGCCCAGGAGAAGCATCTTGCCACCATTTCTTGTTTCTGAAGTAGCTCTTTATGCCTTCTGATATTTGCTCTATCATTTTCATATTAAAAGCTCTACGAGCCCTGAAACATGAACACATAGAAAAGTATACAGATACACATACATACACACACACACACTAAAAGCTGTATTTTTTTCCTGGGCAATATTAGAATATTAAGTTAATTCCTACAGGTCCTGTTCTGGAGACTATTCCTTCATCACTTGTGATTTCTTAAACTTTCTCCCCCATGAGTTCATATAATCCCTGCATGCCTATATTATCCATATTGCTGTGGGAGGGGTCAGGAGATAGACATGACAATTAAAAGACTGATTATATGAATAGAAAAGTGATGGAACACTCTAGTGAGTAATTCCATAGAGATTGGTAGTCATTTTCGGAGAAGGTGGTTATAAAGCCTTAGGGTGAGCCAAACCTAAATGTAGGAGTTTGACTGTGGAAATGAAACCCATGGAATGATGTTTCAGGGAAATGGAGCTAAAGATTCAGCCTTCCATCCATATGAGTGGCCTGGGCTGGTCATGCTCCTTTATTAGGCTTAAACTTCCCCATCCAGAACCTGTTTTGAAACAGTTCTCCAATGTTCCTGTCTCACAATGACTCCCTGCCTGACCTGGGGTGCATAAAGTCTTACTCTTAACCTCAGTTCCTCCACCACAGAAATGAATTTCCCAGCAAATGACCACTGCATTTCAGTCCCCACTGCCCATTATCCTCACCCATCCTCTCCGTTCTCTGTGCTGGTCCCTTCTTCCCTTGGGTAGTACTGCAGGGCATTGGGCCACAGGTCCTCATTGATGATCTGATAGAGGAAACAGGTAGGGTTAGGCCAGGGTAAGAACCTCATTCCCCAAGCAGCTAGGGGCAGGCCAACAAAGGCCACTTCTGATGATTCCCAGAGTTGCCCCACCTCAGCAATTCTGTTATACACTGCAAAGTTGTGGTCGGAGAACCAGTTGAAGAAGTTAAAGTTATCATTGTGATGCCTGTGACGGGAGGCCTGGCGTCCATAATCCCGGAACCACTGGACTGGAGTGGAATGAGAGGGCCTATATCCTGTAGAAAGAGGAAAATGTGATCCAGGGACTGGATCCTTTCGGTTTAAGGCCCACCCCTACCATTTGCCATGATCCACCTGGAAAGCCATCTCTTACCAGTGACATTAAAGTCATACTCCTTAATGATTACTTCATTCTGGAAATACGGGTTTCTCCTAAAGAAAAACGTGATCTTGCAGTGGTTCTTGGCTTGGCTGTTCTCCACCTGCCATGACGACATGGAGTAGACATGTACAATCTCTTCCTAGAAGACCCCTGCCTGTTTCCATGGATGAATTATTTCCCCTTGCTGGCCCCCACCCAGCTCCAGCACCTCAGTCTTCCCTGCCTCACCTCCAGATTGGTCATGTAGTTAAGCATGTCTTCATCTTGGTCAGTGATCATGGCTGATATCTGGGGATGGTTCAGAATCTGCATTGAGTCAAGGAGCCTTCTAAGCTAGGAATGAAAGGGTTAAAAGCAGGCAAAGCATATCTGGCAAGCAACCAACATAAGGCAGGACATCTACCAGATAATCTGCCATTGTAGAGCTCTCTCTCAATTGCCATCCTTCATGAGAGGTTGCTTAGGCTCTACGGTCCTCTCGGTTTTCTGTGGCTGTCTGTACTCACATATGGACTGTTTGTTTCTAAGGAGCTCTTGATCCCTCTCTCTCCTATGTGCCCTCCTGTCTCTTCTGCCCTGATACTTCTTGGGTCTGGATGTGTGCTCTCTGGGCTCTCAGTGAGGACGTGGGGATGTTCACATAAGGCTATGACCTGAAAAATGTCCTCTGGTTTAACATGAGCTACATGGCTATGTTTGGAGCTCTGCTGGCATCACACAGTACAAGGAGATGGCATATATATTTGGAGGAAGAGCGCATGCAGTGAAGATGGTGCCAAGCAAGGGACAGCAGCTGTAGCACAAAGGAAATCACTGTTTGGAAAATGTGGTGTTTGGCAAGGAAATAGTGGCAGTGACAACACAGCACGTACATGACAGGATGGGAGTTTGCACAACATCCGGTCGGTTATTTTCCACGAAAAAGTGTGCTACACGTACCTGCTGTGTGTGAAAGTTTCTTTATGCTGTTTTTAATGCTGCATACAGATCTCCACACATACGTAAACACCCACGAAGTTTCCCCACATTACGCATAAGCCCAAAGGTTTCAGGCACCTTTTGCCTAGGATTTGCGTGAGTGTGGTTCAAGAAAGGCCGTTGTCTCATCCCTGGGCCCGTTGGTTCCCAACTGTACCCACCCCAGCTGTGAGTAACCCCTCGCCAACTGGCAGTGCCCTCTCTAACCACCATTTCCCTAGGTGAACCCCATGGAGGCCACCACGTGTGAGCAATAGGAAGGATACGGCTTTGACCCAGAAACCAGGAATACCCTGGATGACGGCTTTTCTGTTGTCCATGTGTTTTTTGCGCCTCTGCCACAGGGTACGCTTCAGCCGAAAGAAGGCCCTGCTGGCTTCGGCATTCACTGGCTCCAGATCTAACTGAAGGGCTAACAGCTGCTCCAAGGAGGGTCGGGTACTGGTGGGTCCACGTTCTGGCCGTGCCTGCCTGTTTTGCTTCCGCCTCTCCGCTAGTTTCTCCTCTCGCTCCTCCTCTACTACTATAACCGCCACCTCCAGTATATTCTCCACTACCACATCCTTCCCCACCTCTGCCTCGTCTTTCTTTCCCCGGATCTCGGTTGCCTGGAAGGCTACCTCCCCACATACCGGGGCCTCCCCCGACTCCTTCCCTCCAGCTGGGGCCTGTGCCTCCGGCCCTGCCCTGCAGCTCTGTGGGGACCGCTCGCCGGCAGGCCCCAGCGACTCTCCTACCAGAGGGCCGCTTGCCAGGCCAACGAGGTGTTCTGAGCGTGCCTGGGGAGCCGGGCCTTCGCCAGGACCCGCTTCACTCGCCATGTGGCCCGGGCCGGTGCAGGGAAAGACCCCGCACACGCTCTCCCCAGGCCACGCCCGCGGGTACAGCAGCGCCCCCTAGCTACGCGGGTGGGCCCCGGCAGCCTGTGGCGTTGGAGACGTCCTGGGCGCATGCGCAGCGTTTGGTGACGGCACGACGGCCAGTGACGGGGAAAGCCGCGCTTTCCACGCCCCACGCCGCTCCCCCCCCCCCACCCCTCCGGCGGCGCAGAGCCCTGGCCCCTCCCGCTCCTGCCCTTCCCCGCTCCTGCCCCGCCCTCACACTGGGCTGGAGCAAAGCCTGCGCCTGCAACCCGCAGCCCAGCCTTCGAGGGAGCGAGTCTGCAGGGCGCTGCTCACCTCCAGCAGGCTGGTGGGGAACGTGCGTGGCGCTCAGTGAAGGTCAGGTCAGGGCCCGCGCGGGGACCCCGGCTGGTTCTGGGGCGGAATTTCCTAAGCCATGGAGGCAGACCCCGCCATACAGGATCTGGCTGCCCGCAGCGATTATCCCGCCCACAAAACCTAAGCGGAGCCGGGAAAACTGCGCCCTGGCAGCCGAGCACCGGTGCCCGGAAAGGCGCCCTGTTCTGCCCCTAAGTTTCATTTTGGGGGCGCTAGGCCGCCTACCTGAAACCCCCCTCGCCCATACACCTGCCTCATTGAAGAGAAAAGACGGCAGGGAGGACGACAAGGAAACCAAAAAAAAAAAGTCTTTCCTAAGCTAGGGGAAGGTGGGTCTTCATTCTTGAGCCTATCCAATTATGAAAACGACTGATAGAGGGGCTCCTTCATCACCGTGTGTGGACTTACTCACAGGACCGTGACTTCCTGGAAGTCGTTCTTCTGGAGCGTCTGTTCTGCTTTTCCATACTCACCCTCTTCCCATTATTATTTTTCCTTTCGTGGTACATATCTTGTAAGGCTTACTGATAAAATACTTTCTCCCGAGAGAGAATATTTCCCTCCCTTCCCGTGGTCGGGAAGTAAACTGTTAATTACTTCCATGTGATGAAGCAGAAGCCGCGGTAAAATTCAAATTTGATATTACTGACATTCAAGGATTCTTAATCTTACAAATATTTAAAGATATTAATAGATTTGTATGAAGGGAAGTGGTTGTAAATATAAAATTTTAAGGTCTTCTGAATACTATGACAGTCAATTTAAGACTTATGCACCAACATTTTTCAAGATCAAAATGATTATTCAAAAACTAAGAAAATTTCAAACGAATCCATTTATTAGTTAACAGAAATCTGATGTCACCTTTGTGTTAAGAAATTCAAACATTTGAATGCTCTGAAATATGAAGGCACAGTAGAAAGGGCCTGCATTAATTAATTCAGGGAAGAAGGAGAAAGCAGTCATGATGAGGGAGTGTTTATTGAAGGAATAGCTAGTGAGATCCTATAGGGTATCAACATCACTTGCATTTGTGATGTTTTGTGTTGTGTATATCATAACATCAGCAGTTTAGCTCCACAAGCTATATCCATTGTGCTGCAGTAATGATTAGTGGCAATGTGGCCTGCTGTTTAAAGAGCTTTTTCCTTGGCCTCTTCCAGCCAAGGCATGAGGGCCAGATTTAGTGGACCGTTTCCCTTTGCTGCTGGGATAAAATCCAGACGTGTGGGCTCACAATGGACAGCCTTGAGACCTGTGAGGCTTATCTGTCTCCACTTGCCTTCAGATTTTCATCCAGGCAACTGCGTAAAGGCCACCAAAAGGAAACTTGGGGAAATGCTTTACGGCTCAGGCTCAATACACTCTAGAAGCAATATGTATAATATACTTTATCCACACTATAGATAATCCTTCAATTTTTCTTTTTATCGTTGTAATGTACACATCTTTAATGTTTATTAAGGTAAAACACTTTTGAGCTAGTTAACTAGTGGGCAATGAAGGTAAAACTGTAAATACGTTAATAAAATCTGCAAGGAATAATCGATCCTATTTTGCATCTGAGGAGGAAAAACATAATTTTAATTTCCTTCACTTCCCTTTACTCTCTGTATAAAAAATGACAGAAATAAATAAAAATGATAAACTCAAAAAACAATTTATTCAAATCCCAAAGTTGGCACTCGAAGTGTTTGTCAGATCTGACTTTGGAACAGTTTTGAGTACTGGGTCTCCACATCTGAAAATCCTGAGAGAAAAATCTACTCAGGAACAACTTTGATAGCTGTTAAAGACAATCCTCAGGATTTCAGGAAACCTCTCTAGAATTTCAGATTCACGCTTTTTCTCAAATTATGTTCATTACTTTGTTTGACTTTTTGTTTTCCCTTTCTCACTTACTTCTTAAAAAATCTTCTTTGTTTTTTCCGATCAATTCTTTACTGTTTATTAGATGACCCCTTTTCTTGGGTTACAAAAAGTAAATCATCAAGGAAATACAGCTGATGTATGTCTCTATGCGTGTGGGTTTTGATCACAGAGAAGATACAGTTTGCTGCCTCAACTCTCCCTACTAATTGTCTTTGAGTCTCTGTGTCAGTGAATGGAGAAATGTAAAAGGACAAGGCTAAGCAACCATTTATAGCATCTAACCAAATGCAGGTTTGCGGACACTTTCTGGCTCTTTTTTGATAGTAAACCCTTGGGCTGCCCACTGGCATGACCTTTCTGTAAATAGAAACTTGCTGGGGAGTAAAGCACAAATAAGGCAAGGTGGTAAAGGCAAGTGCCTCTTTGTGTACTATGGAAAAGAAATCGTACCTGGGTGATGGCACTTGTTTGGAAAGGGATGAAAGAACTTTAGGAGTTTTTCCGAACACTGTATGCGTGATCTGGATTTTGTTTATGAGATGGGTATATGATCTGGTAAAAACCACTCACAACATATTTTAGAAGATTTCATTTCTCCACAGTATTTTTAGAAATGCTATAAAGGAAGTTCCACCACCAAAGTAAATACTAGGATAGTAGATTATTTTTGACTCATGGGTATAAAACACTAAATATTAAAGGAAACAAAATGGTACAGTTGAAACTATCCAGGGATAATGGCTATCGCAATGTTCAGCACAGATGTATTGCGGCGTTCTCAGGTTGCTAGGAGAATGCTTATCTCTTGCTAGAGGGAACTTCCTTTTTAGGAGGAGAAAACGCTAAAGAAAGATCCTCTGTGCTACTGCTAGGTGGGAAAAGCTGAACAGAAATAAGATACCTTCTCTGATATGCTTATGTTGCCAGGAAACCTAGGACCTGTCTTCCTCAGTGGTGTCTAGAGGGACACAAAGGAGACACCTAAGGATCTTCTTCTATTTGCCCATGCCTTTGTGTATTCCACACCCTTAAATGTGGGAGGGATATGTGACTTGCTTCTAACCTATACAATATGGCAAGGATGATGGATGTCCCTGGAGTTATTACATGTCAACTCTTAGAGCCTTCTTTTTCTTCCAGAGAAAGAGGGACTCTCTTTGTTGACTTGAAGAACTTAGCGACTACCGTTGAGGCCTTCACACAGTAGCCAGCAAGCACCCAGGCCTTCAGTTTATTGGGTGGAGGAAAATTAATTCCGCCACCAACTGGGATGATATTGGAAGTCATTTCTTTTCCAGAAGATTCCAAATGAGAACAGAGCTGGCCCGCATGTTGGGTACAGTCCCATGCGAGCTCGTATTGAGGACCAAGCTAAGTTCTGCCCAGAATACTAACTACTCAACTGCTATGAGGTAGTAAACAGGTGTAGTTTTAAGCCACTCTATGTGTGTCGGTTTTTTACGTGGCAATAGAAAATGAATACATCTTCTCCTTTCTTCACTTGTGGAAAAAGCCTGTTAATTCCCTACTTGCCTCTACTGGATAACTTCCCATGTACAGTTGACAAGACAGTAAATTCTGTTATCTTCTGAGATTTCTTGTTTTGTACATATCAATGAGTTTCATTCTGTTAATCTGATCAATCACTTCTGTATCCCCACTTACGTTCTTTAGTGTCTGTTCTATCAGCAAAGGACATAAACTATTACTGTGATCCGCCTATTTCTTCTTTACATCTGATGGCTCTTCCGTTATAGGACGGGAAGCTATGTTATTGATATACACTGACTTGGATTGTTGTGTCTTCCTGGTGGATTGACTTTAGGATAAATGAAAGAATCCTATATGATTCTCAGTGTTTCTTTACATAAAGTCTGTTTTGCTTGATGATAGTGGAGCTACACTCTCTTCATAAAACTTGGTACACTTTATTTCCCACTTTATTGAGCTCAATTATCTGAATTCTTACATTTAAATTCTCTTTTTTGTGTTGACACCATGTAATGTTGTCACCACGTAATGTAAGTATGAAGGCCTTAAGTCTCATGTTGAATTCCATATGCCGCATAAATTATATGTGAGGAATTAGAAAATTAGTTTTCTCTATCTCATTGTTTCATATTTTCCTGTATCAGCCCACCATCACTTAATGACCGTTTTGTCTCTGTTACCACCTTTTTACAACAACATTTTATTCAATTTCCCCTTCCATAGGTTTTGGTCAATAAGAGAAGGTAAATTTCCTTGCAAAGAGGTATGGTGACATGAATTATTTTAAAAACAATGGTATCTTAAGGCTAGACATGATCTGAGGCTAAGTACTCCTCTCCTCTCCCTATTGTCCTTCGATAATCAGCACTTGAAAGTATATAAACAATGGTTTCCTTTCTGTCCTTCTACATGCTTCCCTTACAGTAATCCAAAACTGGAATATCCTGATTTATTTAGTCTGAGGCTTTAAATACACCACTCTCTTCCCTGAAGATTTCATACACATTTCACTCTTTTTGATCATCTAGATGAGGTTGAGCTATCCTTAATAGTTCTTTCTCTGCATGCCCTACTTGGATTACTTTTCACTTTCATGCTGCTATAGAAAAGAATTTAGGTGTTTCAAGATATCAGAATAGGTAACAGCAGGGCACATTCCTCCTTGAGAAATGTCAAAAAATATAGGCAGAAAATCCCTGAGGTGGTGGTGTTCAAACTCTGGAGGCTAGAGAACCTGGTACAGCATCTAGGAAGAAGCAAGCCAGGTATCAGGACAAGTATGAGTCAACTGCTTTCCAGCTTGGTGCCCATCCCCAACCCTTGAGACGAGCAGCCTCAGGTACAGACTGGGGATGGCTAGCTGTCATGAACTGAGGTGGGCAGAGGAACCTTCCTCCCTGGAAACAGGTTGGGGCAGGGACAACGGCCAAGCCAGGCTTCTGATCAGATGTTTTGATCCCATGGTGTCAGCTGACTTGCAATTCCAGATGGCCAGGTCAAACCTCCCCCTTGGCATTGTTTGCAACACCAACCCTGATAAGAGCGGATGCTGTACAGGGAAAAACCCAACAGCAAAACACTCCCCTTGCTAGGGCAGTGGTGAACCACTGGACAAAAAGCACAAACTACTGGGCAAAGTCAAAAAAGAAAGGAAAAGTCCCTTTAGAACCTCATGTGTCCCTGGCATAGTTTTGATCAGTTAAACCCAGGCAATTCTAAAGATTTGGAATAAGTTGAATTAAGTGTCAAAGAAGAGCCTTAACACACATACAAAACAAAATCCTAAGAAAGATGCATTGACCATCAGAGTAAATTCATCAAGACAATCGAATCGATGGCTAGATATCAGCAAAAAATTATAAGCCATACTAAGAAATGGGAATATATTTCCTAGTTGAAGAAACAGATGAAAAAGACAGAGGGAACCATTAAAGATGACCAAACAAATTGCCTAAACCTATTCAAGGAGGTGAAAAATGATGAAGGATATTAACATAAAGAAAAAATTTGAAAACAGGCAAAGAAAAATAACAAGTTAGGATAATGAAAAAGGAAGGTACAATTCATGAGTTTAAAAATACAATCCAGTCATCCCTCAGCAGATTTGAATTAAAAACACACTCCTGTGCTACATCAACAGATCTGAATAGGCAGAAGAAAGGATTGGTGAGCTAGGAGATAAGATTCTGAAAACACACAGAAGAGATAGAGGAAGACCTGGAAAAAATTTGAAAAGAGTTCCACAGAATTGAATGACAACATGAAATTCATGATATGCGTCTCAAAGGGAAGATAAGAAGGGAAATAGGTGGAAGGAGCATTTGAGTAAATAATGGCTGAAAACTTCCCAGCTCTTATGAGGGATATGGACGTATATATCCAGGAAGTGCATCATGCACCAAACAGAATAAATACTAACAGAACTATGCCAAGACACATGGTAATCAGGTTGTCAGATGCCATATATAAAGACATAATCCCTAAAGCAGCAAGAGAAAAATGATCAATCACATACAAGGGATTCTTGATATAATTAAGTGCTGATTTCTCATCAGAAGCCATGGTGGTGAGGAGACAGTAGTATGACATTTTAAAGGAACAGAAAGAGAAAAAACTGTCAGCCAAGACATACAGCAAAATTGTTCTTCAAAAATGAGAAAGATTAAAATACTCATAGTAAAACAGAATTTGAGAGGATTGATCAGCAAGAGACTTTCCCTAAAGGCAATATGAAAGGGAATTCAGCAGAATGAACAGAAAAACAAGAGGGAAAGTTTCAAGGAGAGTGGAGAAATCATGATTATCAGTAAGGATGAGTAAAAGGGTAAAAAGAGAGACAAGAATGAGTTATGATATATAAAAGCCTAAGAATAAAATGGCTGAAGAAAGTACTGCCATTACAGTATAATACTGAATGTTAATGCATTAAACCCTGCAAGGAAGAGACATAGGTTGGCAAATAGAAGAAAAAAGAGAGCTATCTACATCCTGTCTGAAAGATACCAAACGTTTGCAAATGAAAAGTTGGAAAATGAAAATCCATGCAAACAGTAACCAATAATAATAATAATAAAATTAATAAAAAGAAAAAGAACTGGGGTAGCTATCCTTAATATCAGACAAAACAGACTTTAAATGGCAAACCTGATATTTTTTATTTAAGTGAAGGACACCACATATTAATAAAAGAGACACTCTATCCAGAAGAAAGAACAGTTACAAATATTACATACCTAACTCAGCTGCTGCAAAATACATAAGTCAAACACTGGCAAAACTGAGGGAAGAAATAGAAATATCCACAGTACTAGTGGGAGACATCAATACACAACTCTGAGCAATAGCCAGAACATCTAGACAGAAGGTCAATAAGGAAACAGAGAAACTGAATAATATTGTAAAAGAACGAGGCCTAGCAGACATATACAGAAACACTGCACCCCAAAACATCAGGAGATATATATTCTTTAGAAGGGATCGTGGATATTCTCCAGGATAGACCACACAGTAGGACACAGAACAAGTCACAATGAATTTAAGATACTGAAATTATGCAAAGCACTTTCTCTGACTGCTGCAGGACGAAGCTGGAGATTGATACTTGGAGGAGAAGTGGAAAATTCACAAATACGTGGAGGTTAACACACTCTTAAACAATCATTGGGTTGAAGAAGACATTGTACCAGAAATTAGTAAATATCCAGAGACAAATGAAAATGAGAACACAAGATATAAAACTTATGGGATAGGGCAAAGAATGCTAAGAGGGAAATGTATAGCCCTAAATATCTACATTAAAAATGAAGAGCTAAATCAATGACCTAACTGCCCACTGGAGAGACTAGAAAGAGAAACCAAAGGATGCCAAAAACAAGGGAAAACAAAGGCTAGAGCAGAGATAAATTGTGTTTATCAACTGCAATGGATGTAGCACACTAATGAAGGATGTTGTTAATGTGGGAAAATGTGGGAGGTGTGGGAAGCAGGGCATATGGAAATCTCCTTTTTTTTTTTTTTAATGTAACATTTGTATAACCTAAGTAGCTTTAAACAAAAAAAGAAAGGTGTAATATGGTGGCATTTTCAGGATATTGGAATTGTCCTGAATGGTGTTGCAGTGGTGGATACAGGCTATCATGTATCTTGTGATAACCTACAAAAATGTGCAGGAGAGAGTTTAAACTATAATGTAAACTACCATCCGTACTTAGTGGCAATTCACCGACAGGTGTTCATCAATTATAACAAATGTAGCACAGTGGTGAAGGATGTTGTTAATGTGGGAAAGTGTGGGACGTGTAGGAATGGGGTAAATGGGAATCCCTTACATTTTAACATGATGTTTATGTAATCTAAGCACCTATAAAAAATAAAAATAAAATGCTAAAAACAAAACACAGTAGAATCCCCCCCCAAAAAAAAAAAAAAAAAAACCACAGTAGAGGTATACAAAGAGCAGACTCAAAATGACAGAAGAAAGAATAAGTGCTACTAAAGAAAAAGCAGCAAAAATTAAAGAGGGAAAAGAACAGAGACAGAGAAGAATGGAAAAATTTGAGCAAGTGCTCAGGGAGCTGAATGACAACATGAAACTGAACAGCATGTGTGTCTTGGGATTTCCAGAAGGAGAAGAGAAGGGAAAGGAGGCAGAAAGTGTACTTGAGGCAATAACAGCAGAGAATTTCCCACTCTCATAAAAAATAATGAACTTACATATCCGAGGAGTACACTGTACCCCATAAGAATACAACCTAAAAGACTTCATCCATGACACATACTACTCAGAATGTCTGATGTCAGAGATAAAGGGAAAATTCTGAGAGTAGTAAGGAAGAAGCAAATCATCACATACAAGGGATGCCCAGTAAGATTTAGTGTGGCTTTCTCATCAGAGACTATGGAGGCAAGAAGACAGTGATATGAAACAGAAAAACTGCCAGCTGGGAATTCCTTATCCAGAAAAATTGTCCTTCATGTATGGAGATAAGTGTAAAATATTCACCAACAGAAACTAAGAGAGTTTGTAAGCAAAGAATCCACCTTGGAGGAAATATTAAAGGAAGCTTTAGGACTTGGAAAAAAGACAGGAGAAATAGGACTGAAGGAGAGTATAGAAGAAAGAATAGTAAAAAGCATAACCAAAAGTGTAAAAACACAGACAAAAATTTGATATGACCTGAGAAAACCAAAGAATAAAATGGTGGAAATAAATAAGGCATTTACAGTCATATCATTGAATGTGAATGGATTGAACTTCCCAATCAAAAGATATAGACTGACAGAATGGATAAAACAAAACAAAAAAACATAAGCTATCCCTTATGTTATGCTGCTTAAAGAGACTCATCTTAGACCCAGGGATACAAACTGGATGAAAGTAAAAGGTTGAAAAAAGATAACCCACTGCAAACAGTAACCAAAAAAGAGCAGGTGTAGCTATACTAATATCAGACAAAACAGATTTTAAATGCAAAAAGTACTGAGATAGAGAAGATCATTATGTATTCATAAAATGGACAATTGACCAGGAAGATAGAATTGTCATAAATATCTATGCACCTAAGCAGGGTGCCTCAAAATAAGTGAGACCAAGTCTGGCAAAACTGAAGGTAGGGGTACAAATCTCTTTAATAATTGTTGAAGACTTAAACACACCATTCACATCATGAAATAGAACAATTAGACAAAAGACCAACAAGGAAACAAAACTTGAACAATGTGATAAACTAGTTAGATCTAAGAGATGTAGAGAGAACACCACATCCAAATTCACTGGGTTGTACATTCTCCTCTGGTGCCCAGGGATCTTCCTCAAGGATAGACCACATGTTAGAGCACAATGCAGGTCTTAATAAATACTAAAAGACTGAAATTATACAAAGCACCTTCTTAGGTCAAAATGGAATGAAACTGGAAATCAATAATAGACAGGAAAAAGGTAAAGTTGCATATGTGTGGAGGCTAAACAACACACTCCTAAATATCAGTGAGTCAAAGAAAAAATTGCAAGGGAAATCAGTGTATACACTGAGAGAAATGAAAATGAAAACTCAGCTAATCAAAACTTACGTGAATACAGCAAAGGCAGTCTTATGAAGGAAATTTATAGGCCCAAATGCCTATATTAAAAATGCAGAAAGAGCTAAACTCAAAGATTTAACTGAGTGTAGAGAAACTAGAATAAGAACAACAAACCAATCCCAAAGCAAATGGAATAATAAAGATTAACACAGAAATAAATGAAATTCAGGGGGGAAAAATCCACACGCACATGCACACGCACACAAACAAAAAACAACAATAGAGAAAATCAGCGAAACCAAAGCTGGTTCTTTGAGAAGATCAAAAAAATTGGCAAACCCTTAGCTGGCCTGAAAAAAAAGAGAGAAAATGCAAATCAATACAATGAGAAATGAAAGAGAAGTTACCACTGACTCCACATAAACTAAAAGGATAATAAGAGGATATTTTGAGAAACTGTATGCCAACAAACTAGGCAACCTTGATGAAATGGAAAAATTCCTAGAAATGCACAAACAACACACAATGATGCCACAAGAGACAAAAGAACTTAACAAACCAATCACATTTAAAGAGATGGACTCCATAATCAAAAATCGCCCAACAAAGAAAAATTTAGGGCCAGATGGCTTCACAGGTGAGTTCTTCCACGCATAAAGAATTAACACCAATCCTGTCTAAACTTTTCCAAAAAATGGAAGAGGAGGCAAAATTACCCAACACATTTTATGGGGCCGACATCAATCTAATATTAAAGCCAGATAAAGATACTAGAAAAAAAGAAAATTACATTCCAGTCTCTCAAATGAACATAGATGCAAAATTTCTCCACAAAATATCTGCAAATCAAATCCAAGGGCATATCAAAAGACTTATATATCACGACTGCGACGGCTTGCTCGGTCGGCAGAGGTGGGGTCTGGCTGCGGACCAGGGGTCGGTCCCGCTTTGGACGAGGGGTCGGTCCTGCTTGGGATGAGGGGTCGGTCCCACTTGGGACGAGGGGTCGGTCCGGCAGCAGACGAGGGATCGGTCTCACAGGGGTTGCGCGGTTCGGCTGACGGGGTCGCCCGGCGAAGCCGGCGACGAAGGGGTCGCCCAGAGAAGCCGGCGACGAAGGGGTCGCCCGGAGAAGCAGGCGACAAAGGGGTCGCCCGGAGAAGCAGGCGACGAACTGGGGACAAGGGAGGCCAGGCCCTTGTTGGGGGCTCTCAGGACTGGAGGGCGCACAGCAGAAGAACTACCGCGGAGACAAGGTAAACACGCAAGTTCACTTTGTTGAGGGAGAGGCAACAGTTTTATAGGGGCTGGGAAGGCTGATTGGTCAAAGCCACGCCCTGTTCTGATTGGTTGCCGGCAAAAGGTCAGTGGGCAGTACTGGATGGGGGAGGGGTGGTGGTTAGGGATTGGCTGTCGCTGTTGCTGGGGGAAGGGGTAGGGTTTAGGGATTGGTGGCTGCTGTTGCTGGGGTGGAGGGCAGACTTGAGTTTCCCACCCACGCCTGGCTGTTGCTGCTATCGGGGGAGGGAAAAGGGCAGACTGGATTTTTCCGCCCACGCCTGGCTGTTGCTGCTATCAGGGGAGGGGAAAAGGGCAGACTGGAATTTTCCGTCCTGCGCCTGCGCAGGGAGAAGGAAGAAGAAGGGTGCCGCCCCACAAGGCATCGGGTGGCGCCATCCGGGAGGAGGGGTGGCCGCGGAAGCATGGCTGCCGAGAAGGGGAGACCCGAGGGCACTCTGCGCCCATGCCGAGCTTCCTTCAGGGCTGGCGGTGAGTCCGACCAGCCACCCTATTATGGGGGCAGCGGCTTGGCCTGCCGCGGCCGCTCCCCCGCCAGGCCAGCAAACCACACTTCAGCCTGAGGGGTGACCGCATTTCCCCCTTCTTTTCAAATAAGGGCCAGGATGGCAGCAGTAACAAGTAGCCGAGGCCCAAGAGGCGGGGCTGTAGAGGGAGGTGAGTAAGACTGGGATATAAATGTACAATTTAGGGGGCGGTATCTTGCCATTGCAAGCAAGGGTGGCCAATGTCTAATTCTTGTTGATCTCGGGGGCTGTAAGATCCATCCGTTGTTAAAAGTCCAGGGTGACAGCGCATTACAGGTAGTTGATCTCTTCTTGGCGGTGAAGAGCGGCAGAGGCAGACTGTGTGATGGTCTGGAGGATCGCAGCTGTGAGGACAAGTCACGTCAGGGCACCAGCGATGGTGGTGGCGGCAGCGTCGGGAGTGGTGGAGACATAGGCGAGGACAATAAGAAGGCCAAAGTCTTCACAGGTGCGAGAGAGGCCGATGTTAATGGGGCGGGCCAACATGGGGCAGCCCAATCTGCAACGCAGTGGGGGTTCAGGCAAAAAAAAAGGAGGGGGGCGGGGGACGAGAAAGGATGCTTTGGATGGCTGAGAAGAGGAGTGAGGTCGAGACAGGAGGAAGCTCCGCAAGCCGCGGACCAGGGAAAGCAGGTTGCGGGCCATTTAGCGGGGCTGGTGAGAGGGGTTAGCTTGGCCAGAGGTGGCGAGGGAGAGCATAAGGAGAAGGAGAGAGACTATGTTAATTGGCTTGGCAGCATGGCGAGGGTTGCGGCGTCTGCACTGATGGTAGAGTGCGAGCAGCGAACGGACTTCAGGGTTGGATGGTTGCCTCTCGGGGTGGAGGGTGAGCTGGCTCAGTTGGTGCTGGATCACTCGCATCTGGCGCCGTTCCCTGCGGGACATCCGCTGCTGAGGTGGCGGGTTTGACGTATCTCCCGGGGACCCAGATTGGCTGAGCGGCATCCTTGAGAGCACGGCAATGGGAGCCGAGGTGCGCTGTGAGACGAGGGCTTGGAGCCGATGGGACTCCGACGGTGGTCACGGGCCAAGAGAAGGCCCCGACGAGGGGAGGGCGGAACGACGAGCAGTGGAGCAAGGCAAAGGGGAGCAAGCACGGAGGGGAGGAGGCAGAGGTGAAGGCAGGGGTGGAGGTGCTCAGGCACGTGCTCCTGAGAGCTTTAGTGGCGCCTCTTAATCATAGCGGGTCGGTATAAGCCCCCGACAGGGAAGGAGAAAGCCATCCAGCGATTCTCCCAGACCGCCGTGGATCGTATGAGGTCACCAAGGTTCAGGAGCAGCAATGCAGAGCGAAAAGATAGGGGTGAGAAGAGAGGAGAGCGTAGGGCTATGGAAGGGTTACTTCAGACGTGCAAGCGCGTGCTCCCGAGAAATCCAAGGCTCCTCTTAATCATAGCGGGTCAGTATAAGCCCCCGACATGGAAGGAGAAAGCCATCCAGCGATTCTCCCAGACCGCCATGGATCGTATGAGGTAGCCAAGGCTCAGGTAGCAGCAATGTTGCACGAGAGAAGTCCCAAGGTGAGAAGAGAGGAGGGCGTAGGGCTGTGGTAGGATTACTTCAGACGTGCAAGCGCGCGCTCCCGAGAAATCCAAGGCTCCTCTTAATCATAGCGGGTCGGTATAAGCCCCCAACATGGAAGGAGAAAGCCATCCAGCGATTCTCCCAGACTGCCGTGGATCGTATGAGGTAGCCAAGGCTCAGGTAGCAGCAATGTTGCATGAGAGAAGTCCCACGGTGAGAAGAGAGGAGGGGGGGGGCCGCCAGGTTATGGAGTGAGGCTGTGGTGGAGTTGCCTTGCCCCACGTTGGGCGCCAACTGCGGCGGCTTGCTCGGTCGGTAGAGGTGGGGTTGCACTGCCCCACGTTGGGCGCCAACTGCTATGGCTTGCTCAGTCGGCAGAGGTGGGGTCTGGCTGCGGACGAGGGGTCGGTCCCGCTTTGGACGAGGGGTCGGTCCCACTTGGGACCAGGGGTCGGTCCAGCAGCAGACGAGGGATCAGTCTCACAGGGGTTGCGCGGTTCGGCTGACGGGGTCGCCTGGCGAAGCCGGCGATGAAGGGGTCGCCCGGAGAAGCAGGCGACGAACTGGGGACAAGGGAGGCCAGGCCCTTGTCGGGGGCTCTCAGGACTGGAGGGCGCACAGCAGAAGAACTACCGCGGAGACAAGGTAAACACGCAAGTTCACTTTGTTGAGGGAGAGGGAACAGTTTTATAGGGGCTGGGGAAGGCTGATTGGTCGAAGCCACGCCCTGTTCTGATTGGTTGCCGGCGAAAGGTCAGTGGGTGGTACTGGACAGGGGAGGGGTGGTGGTTAGGGATTGGCTGTCGCTGTTGCTGGGGGAAGGGGCAGGGTTTAGGGATTGGTGGCTGCTGTTGCTGGGGTGGAGGGCAGACTTGAGTTTCCCGCCCATGCCTGGCTGTTGCTGCTGTCAGGGGAGGGAAAAGGGCAGACCGGATTTTTCTGCCCACGCCTGGCTGTTGCTGCTGTTGGGGGAGGGGAAAAGGGCAGACTGGAATTTTCCCCCCTGCGCCTGCTCAGGGAGAAGGAAGAAGAAGGGTGCCGCCCCACAAGGCATCGGGTGGCGCCATCCGGGAGGAGGGGCGGCCACGGAAGCATGGCTGCCGAGAAGGGGAGACCCGAGGGCACTCTGCACCCATGCCGAGCTTCCTTCAGGGGTGGCGGTGAGTCCGACCAGCCACCCTATTATGGGGGCAGCGGCTTGGCCTGCCGCGGCCGCTCCCCCGCCAGGCCTGCAAACCACACTTCAGCCCGAGGGGTGACCGCACATGACCAAATAGGGTTTATTCCTGGTGTACAAGACTGGTTCAACATAAGAAAATCAATCGATGTAATACATCACATTAAGAAATTGAAGGGAAAAAAACCAATAACACGTGATCATCTCGAAGAAAAGACATTTGACCAAATCAAGCACAATTTTTTTGATAATAAACCTTTCACAAGATAGGAATACAAGGACAATTCCTCAAAATGATAAAAGGTATGTGTGAGAAACCCAAAGCCAACATCATACTCAATGGAGAAATGTTGAACGCTTTTCCTCTAACACTGGGAATAAGACAAGGATGCCCACTGTCACCGTTGTTATTCAATTTTGAAGTTCCAGTGAGGACAATTAGAAAAGAGAAAAGTTCTAGCTAGGACATTAGAAAAGGGGAAAAAATTAAAGGATCCAAGTAGGAAAAGAGGAAGTAAAACTCTCATTATTTGCAGATGACATGATCCCGTATTTCAGAAATTCTGAAATGTCTGTGGCAAAGCTATCTGAGCTAATAAATGAGTTCAGCAAAGAGGCAGGATACAAGATCAACATGCAAAACCAGTAAAGTTATTGTACACTAGTACTGAACAATCTGGGGAGGAAATTGGTCGGAAAATTCATTTGCAATAGCAACAAAAAGACTCAAATACCTATGAATTAATTTAAGCAAAGAAGTACAGGACCTACCTGCAGAAAGCAACACAATGCTAAAATAAATCAATAAAGGCCTAAACAAATGGAAAGACATTGCATGTTCATGGATTGGAAGACTAAATATTGTGGGATACAGTCCCACCCAAACAGATTTGTAGATTCAATGCAATACCAATCAACATTCCAATGACCTACTTTACAGAATTAGCAAAGGCAGTTTCCAAATTCATTTGGATGGGAAAGTGCCCTCAAATAGCCAAAGGATTCTAAAAACGAAGAGGGACATGGGAGGAATTTCATTGCCGGACCTTGAAATGTATTACGAAGCTACAGTTGTCAAAACAGCATGATTCTGGCATAAAGATAGACACATCAATCAGTGAAATAGAATTGAGTCCAGAAATAAACCCTCACCTGTACGGTCAACTAGTTTTTGACAAATGTACCAAATACATGTTAAGGAGACTAACAGTCTCTTCAAACAAATGTTGCAGGGAGAACTCAATATCTATAACCAAATGAATGAAAGAGGAGCCCTATCTCTCTCCCTATAAAAGAGTCAGCTCAAAATGCATCAAAGACTTAGATATGAAAATAGGACCATAAAACTGCTAGAAAAAAAATGGAGGGAAACATCCTAAAGATCTGTGAAAAATGGTGGCTTCTTGGACCATACACCCACAGCACACTCAACAAAATGAAAAATAGATAAATGGGATCTCCTCAAATTAAACAATTTTGTACCTCATGGGAATTTGTCAAAAGACTAAAAAGATGGCCAGCTCATGGGAGAAAACATTTGGAAATCACATGTCCAATAAGGATTTAGTATCCATGATATATAAAGAGATCTTACAACTCAGCAACAAAAAGGACAAATGACCAATTGAAAACTGGGCAAAAGACTTGAATAGACATTAGTTCAAAGAAGAAATACAAATGACAAAACAACACATGAAAAAAATGTTCAACATCCCTAATGATTAGGGAAATGCAAATCAAAACTACAAAGAGATATCATTTCACACCTATCAGAATGGCTTCTATTAAATAGAGAACTATAAGTGTTGGAGAGGATGTGGAGAGATAGGAACACTTATCACAGTTAATGGGAATGCAGAATGGTACAGTCACTGGGGAAGACTGTTTGGCAGTTCCTAAAGAAGATGAATATAGACTTGCCATGTGACCCTGCAATACCACTACTGGGTATATGCCCAGAAGACCTGAGAGCAGGGACACAAAGAAACATCTGCACACCATTGTTCACAATTGCCAAAAGTTGGAAACAACCCAGGTGTTCATCAACTGATGAATGGAAAAACAACCTGTGTATATTCAACGTGATAGAATATTACATAGCTGTAGGAAGAAATGAACTTATAAAGCATATGACAACATAGGTGAACCTGGAGGACATTATGTTGAGTGAAGCAAGCCAGACACAAACGGACAAATACTGTATGATTGTGTTACTATGAGCCAAAGACACTGCGTAACATATTGTATGGTTCCACTTATATAAAATGTAAATATATATCAATTTACAGAGATTAACTTTGATTAGTGGTCATGTAAGGCTAGGCAAGGCATGCTAAGGGGTGTGGAGTTTTTCTGTTTGAAATAATGAAATAATTCTAAAACTTTTGTGATGATGAATGCTCAACATTGTGATTATACTAAAAGCCATTGATTATAGACTTCAGATAGAGTGTATGGTATGTGAATATATCTGAATTAAAACTGCTTAATAAGTAAGCAAATAATTGTGCAATAATAGTCAGAAATTGCGGCTATGTACAGGAGGGAATCAGAGAAATTGAGAGGTGATAAAGATTCTAGTTTGTCTGGTTTTTGGTTTACTAATAGCAGCATTATTCAAATAATGAAAATCCATTACAAATGATTGAAGTGAGGAATACACAACTGTGTGATTCTACCAAATACCACTGATTGTCTAGTTTGGGTGAACTGTATGATTTATTAATATGTATCAATAAAATCAATTTGCAAAAGAAAAATGTGGGGGACATCATCCCACACCCTACAGGAGTAAAAAGGATCACAAGAGGTTACTCTAAGCTGTAGGACAACAAATTTAAACATTTAGGTGAAATGGATAGAAACACATGGATAATCTACACCAATCAAGTAGAAAGAGAATACCTCAATAGACCCATCACAGTCAAGAAATTGAATCTGTCATCAAAACCTGGTTCTAGAGGGAAACAGAATGAACAGGAGATACCTGTAAATAGTATGAGATTTTATAAGAGTCTCTTACATGACCTTCAGGATGCACAACCACAGGTTCGGCAGGAAGGCTGTAAACCAGGGGCTCTGATGGAAGCCCAATGAGCTTCTGGGAGATGTTGCCTGTCCAAAGGCAAGCTGGGAAATTCTCTCTGGATGCTGAAATTGCTTCCCCTTTTAAGGCACTCAACTGGTCGAATAAAGCATCACTCATTGCGGATGGCAGTCTCCCTGGTTGATTTAGATGTGATCGGTCATCAATGCAGTAAGCGCACTGATTACTAAAATCCTTCTATTATGATTAGGCCAGTGCTTGATTGACAAAACAATTGAACACATTTACTTGCTTGAGTTTACAAATTAGCCTAACCATCACACCTCCCAGAAAAGAAGAGTCCAGGTCCAGATGGATTCACAGATAATTTCTATTAATCATTCCAAAAAGAATACCAATTCTGATCAAACTCTTCAAAAATAATGACAAGAGAAGACTTAACCTAACTCATTCTCTGAAGGCAACATCACTCTAAAACCAAAGTCAGATAAAGATGCAATAAGAAAAGAAAACTACAATTTCTCTAACGAATTTATATGCAAAAATACTTGCAGATCAAATCCGATAGTATATTAAATGAATTAAACATAATCATCAAATGGGTCTTACATCTACAAGTAAAACAATTAATGTAATATACTACATTAACAAATTGAAGGGGTAAAATTACATGATCAACTCTGTCAATGCAGAAAAGTGTTTTAAAAACCCAGCATTCTCTCTTAGTAAAATCACTTTGAAACACAGACATAGATATGATGTGATAAAGTACTTATATGAAACGCTCACAACCCACATCACATTCAGTAATGAAATAATATTTGGAACAAGACAAATATGTCCTTTGTCCCCACTCTTACTTAATATTGTGTTAGAAGTTCTTAGTAGAGAAGTTAGGGAAGGAAAAGTCATCCAAATTGGAAAGGAATAAATAAAACTTTCTCTACTTGCAAATGACATAATCCCGTATATATAGAAATTCTCAAAAATCAACAACAAAGCTATTAGAAACAACAGCTATGATGACAACACAAAGCTAAATATAGAGATGGAATGAACATCACCTTCCCAGGGTCCACAGGATGAAGGAGTAAAATATGGATTAGAGTGGACTTACTGGTATTCTACTGCAGAACTACTGCAGCTGGTAATGGCAGAAACTGTAGCATTGATCTGGAGAAAGTGGCCATGGTAGTTGCTGAGGGCAGGTAAAGGCAAGAAGAGAGGAGATGTGGGGGCATTTTCGGGACTTGGAGTTGTCCTAAAGGATACTGCGTGGACAGATCCTGGACATTATATATCCTACCGTAACCCACTGCATGTACTCAGGGAGACTGTAAACTACAATGTAAACTATAATCCACACGGTGCAGTAGTACTCCAAAATGTATTCACCAAATGCAATGAATGTGCCACAATGGTGACAGAGGTTGTTAATGTGGGAGGAGAGGTGGGGGGGGTGCGGTATATGGGAACCTCTTACATTATTTAATGTAACACTTTTTTGTTCTATGTATCTGCAACAAAATACAATTTAAAAAATAAATTTTTAAAAGCAAAAAAAAAAAGCTAAATGGACACCAAGCTTCAACGACAACACAAAGTCAAATACCAACACTACAATGACAGCACAAAGCCACAATCACAATGACAAAACTAAAATCAACAACAAGGCTACAAGATCAGCGAAGCAGCAGGCTAGAAGATTTACATGCAAAAATTAGTGGTGTTTCTATACACTAGTCATGAGCAATCTGTGGAGAAAATCAAGAAAAAATTCCAGTTATATTAGAAAAAGAAGCAAATATATAGGAATAAATGTAAACCAATGATGTAAAAGACTTGTACACAGAAAACTGCACAACATTGTTAAAAGAAGGCCTAAATAAATGGAAGGACATTGCATGTTCACAGATTCGAAGACCAAAAATTATTGAGATGTTAATTCTACCCAAATTGATTTAAAGAGTCAATGAAATCACAATAAAAATTCCAATGACCTTTTTTTTTTTTCAGAACTCAAAACCCAATTATCAAGTTTGAAATCACAATAAAAATCACAATAAAATTGCAGTGGCCTTTTTTTTGCAGAAATCAAAACCCAATTATCAAATTTGACTGGAAGTGTAAGGAGCCCCTGAGAGCCAAAAACATCTTGATGTACAATGAAGTTGGAAGATTCCTACTATTTACTTTAAAGCGTATTACAAATCTACAGTGGTCAGAACAGCATCGTATTGGCATAAAAGTAGATACACTGATGAATGGAGTTGAACTGAGAATTCAGAAAGAGACCCTCCCATCTATGGCTAACTGATATTTTGTAAGACTTCCAAGGTCACTAAACTAGGACAGAATAGTCTCTTCAATGAGTGATGTGGGGAGAACTGCACATCCATATGCAAAAGAATGAAAGAGGAAACCTATTTCATACCCTATAAAAATTAATCCAATATGCATCAAAATGGACATAAATTTAAGAGCCAGAACCATAAAACACCTAGAAAAAAGTTGTAAGAAAGCATCGTTGAGATTTTTCCGTCATTAATGGTTTCCTAGAATTTACACTCAACACGTAAGTGATGATAGCAAAAGGAGATAAATGGGACCTCCTCAAAATTAAACACTTGTGCTTCGAAGGAGTTTAAGAAAGTGAAAAGACAATCCACTAAATGGGAGAAAATATTTGGAAATCACATACCCGATAAAAATTTAATATTCAGAATATACCTAGAAATCCTACAGCTCTACAATGTAAAGTCAGTAGCCCCAAAGAGGAAATACAAATGGCTGAAAACACTCAGAAATGATGTTCAACATCAGTAGCAATCAGGAAAGTGCAAATTAAAACCACAAAGAGAGATCATATTTTACCTACTCGACTGGCCACCTTAAAAAAAAAAAGAGAAACCTAAAAATGTATGAGACGATATGGAAAAATAGGAACACTCATTCACTCAGCAGTGAATGCAAAAAGATTTGGATTGCAAAAAGATTCAGCTGCTGTGAAAGACAGTTTGGCATTTCCTCAGGAAGCTATTAGCACACGGACGTTCATAGAAGCATTATTCACAATTGCCAAAAGAGGGAAGAAACCCAAGTGTCTATCAAGAGATGAATGGGTAAACAAAATGTAGTATATATTTATACAATGGAATATTATTCAGATATAAGGAGGAATGAAGTACTGACACATATAACATGGATGAACCTCAAAGACCTTATGATGAGTGAACTAATTGTCATGTATTATTAGATATAGAACCTAGACGATAGGTTTCCAGGAGATAGAATGGAGGTAGAGAATGGGAGCTGATGCTTAGCTGCTTCAGAGTTTATAAGTAGGTTGATAGAAACTGTTTGGAAAAGGACAGAGGAGATGGTAGCATGTTATTGTGAGTGTAATTACCAGTGATGAAGTATTTGTGTGAACGTGGTTGACAGGAGAAGTTTTGGGTTGTGGCTGTAATTAGAAGGAAAGCTGGAGGACAAACCATGGATTGTATAACACAGTGAACCCTGTTGAGGATGACTGTGCTTAATAATAAAAATGTAAGAATGTTCTTAAATATGCCACCGATACGGTGTGTTAATAATAGGGTGGTATATATGGAAAAATACACCTAAAGCAAAATATGGGCTATAGTAGCAGTAATATTTTTAACATTCTCACATCAATTGTAACAAAGGTACCACCAATGTTAACTGTTGACAATAGGGTGGGTGAACAGAAATATTGTATTTTTAATTCTTATAGAATAATTTTCCATGACACAGAAACAAGCACATTTCCTTGTCAGTTACAATATTTTACTCTGAGGCTTATTTGAAAGTGCATGTGGCCAGCTGCAGGTCAAAGCTTCATCTTCAGGGGAAAAAAAGATGAGCTAGGAGAAGTGTACATGAGAAGCAAGGCAATTATATCAATTAGGTTCTACATGTCAATTAACATAACCCTTGGAAAAAGGTAAACATGGAGCAAGGTCAAGTGTCTCAATGGACAGGGCCTTTGAACATCTTGAACTTTATATAGGTACATACTTCTGTGGGATATAAATGTTTCCATTTTTGTCATGGGTATGCTTTCTGAAGAGAGGCCTTTCCTTGCCACAAGGTTACTGCCCTCACAGTACCTTAAAAAATATTAACTTCCCACCTGGGAAATACCTGCTATTTTCTCAAATAACATGGCTAAAAGCTCTGGAATATATACAACTGCCTAGTAAAAGAAAACAGGTTAATAAGCCAACCCCTCAATCTTAATGCTTGTACCTATGAATCTTATTCCTATACTAAGCAATGCCTAAATATAATTAATGAGTAGGGGTTGCCTCTTGAACACCTACTTGCTCAAGTATGGCCTTTCTCTAAGCTGCATTCCATTAATACAGTCCCTACCTGCCCCCCCAGGATGGGTCATGAGTCCCAGACATGAGCCTCCCTGGCATGGAGAGATTACCAAGCATTAATCAGCAATGCATTTGGAAAAAGACCTAGGCCAAAATGGGGAAACACTGAATAAAACAGAGTTTTTATGGCTAAGAGATATCAAAGTGAGCCAGGAGATCATTCTAGGAGTTACGCTTATGCAGGTGTCAGGTAGATTTCACAGAGTGCCATGTAAAGAAAAACTCAAACTAAAGTTTTCCCAAGGGCTAGACACCAAAAGCAAGCCATATGTTTACAATCAACACCTCCTCCAGGGGCTCTATCTGGAAAAGTAAGACAAGCTACTTCATCTGTATCACATAGTTCTACCATTTATAAATCACCTAATCATGATTCTTCTTTTATTTGAAGCTATAATCTTCAATTTACTTGTAAGTATTTTTCTGAGAGTCTTAAAGCCTTCAGTCTGTTTCTATGCCAGTTGAGCCCTTCAACCTAGCAGGTATATGGTCAAACTCCCACTCTCCCATTCTTCAGCATTGCCCTTGTCAACTAATAAAATGGTGAAAATGGACCAGCTTCTTCCTGAAGGCAAGGACTATCTTCAACTGCAAGCAAAACAATTCCTTTCCACTTCCCCGTAATATCTATATCCCTCCTCAGCTTGAGCCAGTCAGAACTAGCATTGCCCCATCAAGATTAAAAAATGAACAAAAGTGAAGGGGGAATGTAACTACTGACTAGAGCATATTTGTGGTTATTGTAGTGGTAGTCTTGTGTTAACTGAGTAACCTGTAACATTGATATAAAAAATAGGTAAACAAAAACGTTTAGAAAAAGACCAAAGGTGGGGAAGGGAATTAATCAGTCAATTACTGTTCTCCACTTTACATAAATAAAACTTTAAGATGGTAATGAAAAATAAATAACTTAGGAAATGGGTCCTCTAAACATTTAGTTCTTGGCGCCAAGACAAGGCTAAATATAAAGTGTTAAGGTAAATATTTGAAAAATGAAGAGTGGATATTCAATATTGATTAAAGGAATAGCAAAATACAGGAAAAGCTTAGGTACATTCTTTTCCCTTCTGCCATGAGGAGCATGACAGCTGGCTTGTGGAGATGCTAAGAAGAGATGAGAGGTGAATCTGCTGAGGTGGCCCAAATTACCTAAATGCCCTGGGATAGGGAAAATTGGCTTGGGAGAAGGTGGAATCAGGCAATGAACTAGAACTATGCAACACACCTAAGGGAGGGATCCAGTAGGACATGCTTGGTAGGCTTCTAAAAGCATATTTAGAGCTCCCAGCAAGGGGTGGGCTCTCTCAAAGAGATGAAGTGTCATGATCTGTGGTGAGATGTTTCACCAGGATCCCATCTGAATTTCAGAGGCGAGCTCTCACATGGGCTTCCTGCTGCCCTGGGAGGGAGTGAAGTGAGGAAGGGGGAAAGAGAAAGGACAGATTCTTTTTCTTCTTCTTCTTCTTTATTTTCTTTTAAATGTTACATTAAAAAAAATATGAGGTCCCCATATACTCCCCAACCCCCCAAAACCCCACTCCTTCCACATCAGCAACCTCTTCCATCATCGTGGCACATTCACTGTACCTGGCGAATACATTTCGGAGCACTGCTGCACCACATGAACAGTGGTCTACATTGTAGTCTACACTCTTTCCCCCTGAGCAGTTTATTCAATTGCAAAGAGGACTCCTTGCTTGAGGCCTTGTCTGGTCTATTTTGTTTGTTTGTTTTCTTGTTTCTCCTTCCTTTTATCCACCCCCCACACACACACTGTTTTTCACTCTTTCCCCTTTTCTTCCTTTTTTTCTTTTTCTTTTTTCCTATTAAGTGCTGCAGGCAGTGTTTGTTGTTTGTTGTGTTTCCTCATCCTTTAGATCCTCTTTTCTATGCATGCTGATTTTAGCTACCAATGCTAACTATCCCCTTTCCTTTATATCTATCTTATCTTCCATCTTCTGTTTTTTCTCACACATTCCACCTCTCCTTGTTTAGCCCAAATGTTTCTGACTTTTATTTCTAACACCTCTATTCTGGTTTCAATCTTTTATTCACTCTTTATGCTATTTTCCTTTCTTTTCTCTTTCCCTCTCTCCTGACAGCACTGGCTTTCTAATTGATACAATATTCTCCGTGTTCAGTTTCCCATCTTATTGTGCGTTCTCCACATTTTTATTGTTATAAATCTACCCAGGTTACATGAGTTTAATATTCATTCTCATAGTTGTCACATAATTCTTCTGCCTACATTTACTACCAATACGACTATTATATATATATTTTTCTTACTTCTATTGCATTCCCTGGCCCCAATAAAGAGAACTTAGACAACAACAAAGAAATAGAATAAGAACGAAGACTTAACACACACACACACACAAAAGCACCTAAATAAACCCCACGACTAGACAGAGAAGCTAACTGAGCAACCCCATCAATTTAAAAGGATGACCTGACAGTAACATCAGAGGGGTCACACTTATGCACACCGCAGCAGGGCTGCAGACACAGCCAAAGTAGATACAAGCCCAGGTACTGGTTCTCCTGAGGGCTACAGAGACCCACAGCTTCTACGGTCATGGCAGATGGCTCTGGAGTTCAGTGCCAGGTCAGAGGGTCCCACTTTGGAGTTTTTGTTCCTGTGTGTGATGGAGTTGGACTCAGATGTGACCTTTCTACACATGTCTCTTTTGTCACTTTTAATGGACCTGTGGTTGACCCTGGGGTTGGTGTTTATTCAGGAGACCTGAATCTCTGGACTGTCCATGTGGCAGCCAGGCCCCGGTCAGCAGCACACTTCCAACTCCTACCCTCTGGTTTATTGAACTTACCCTGGCCAGCTAACAGGCAGGTGAAGAAGGTCAACTACCACACCAGGGAGTCAAAAGTGCCTACAATTGCAAACAGGAGAACTGCATCCATCACCATGTGGAATCTAAGCCCCCTCTTGATAAAGAGGTAGAGTGGATATAACCATCCCAGGGTCCACAGCCTGGAGGAGTACTGTATGGAATAGAGTGGACTTACTGATATTCTACTTTGGAACTATTGTGATTAGTAATGGAAGAAATTGTACCATTGATGTGGAGAAAGTGGCCACAGTAGCTGCTGAGGGTAGGGAGAGGGAAGAAGAGATGCGATGTGGGGGCATTTTCAGGACTTGGAGTTGTCCTGCATCGTACTGAAGGGACAGATGCTGGTCATTGTATGTCCTGCCATGGCCCACTGGGTAGACTGGGGGAGAATGTAAACTACAATGCAAACTACAATGTAAACCACTATCCATGTGGTGCAGCAGTGCTCCAAAAAGTATTCACCAAAAGCAATGAATGTCCCACAATGATGAAAGAGATTGTTGATGTGAAAGGAGTGGTGTGAATGGGGAGGGGAGTATATGCGGACCTCTTATATTTTTTGAATGAAACATTTAAGAGAGAGAGAGAGAAATTACAAACCACACCAATAATCAGGAAAACATGGCCTAATCCAATGAACAAACTAAAAACCAGGAAAAGGAGCAGAACATCAAACAACTAATCAAAAATCTCAAAATAAATATCATGGGCCGATTTAATGAAGTGAAGCAAGAGACTAAGGGTATTAAGAAAACACCTGGAGAGCAAGCAGAGGAAATTGTAAACCTATGCAAAATGATAATGGATATAACGGTGATGAATGGCACAATCCAAGAAATAAAAAACACACTCTTGGCAAGTAACAGCAGATTTGAAGAGGCAGAGGAAAGAGTTAGTGATGTGGAAGACAGGACACCTGAAATCAAACAGATTGTAGAAGTGATAGATAAAAAGACAGAAACAATACAGCAGGGACGTAGGGACCTGAATGACAACACAAAATGCACAAACTCATGCCTGACAGGCATCCCAGAAGAAGAAGAGAAGGAAAAGGACACAGGGGGGTATTGAGGAAATAATGACTGAAAACTTCCCGAATCTACTGAGGGAGATGGAAGGACATGTCCAGGAAGCACAACACACCCCAAAAAGCATAAGTTCCAACAAGCCTACTCAAAGACATATAGTTGTCAAATCATCCAATGCTCAAGACAAAGAGAAAATATTAAAGGCAGCAAGAGAAAAGAGAAACATCACATTCAAGGGAAGCTCAATAAGACTAAGTGTTGATTTCTCATCTGCAACCACAGGGGCAAGAAGGCAGTGGTATGACATTGTGAAAAAAAATTTTTTTCCACCCAAGAATACTCTATCCAGCACAGATGGCATTCAGAAATGACCGATAGTTCAAAATATTCACAGAGAGACAGAAACTAAGAGAGTACGCCAATAAGAAACTTGTCCTTCAAGAAACACTGAAGGGAGTTCTGCAGGATGAAAGAAAAAATAGGAGAGAAAGAGTTGTAGGAGACTGTTAGAACAACTGAAAATACAGAAAGAGAAGAAGAAAATACAACAACATATGACATACACAAATCCAAAGAATATATAGAAAATATAAGTAATTCCCTTGAGAGTAATAACACTGAATGTCAATGGATTAAACTCACCTGTCAAGGCACCAGGACTGGCAGAATGGATAAGGCAATATGACCCACCTATATGCTCTCTAGAAGAAACCCATCGTAGACCCAGGGATTCAAGGAGGTTGAAGGGGAATGACTGGAATACAATCTTACAAGCAAATAGTAAACCAAAAAAAGGCAGGTGTAGCTATGTTAAAATCAGACAAAATAGACTTTAAAAGAAAAACCGTTCAGTGAGACAAAGCATGGACACTACATATTAGTGAAAGGGATAAACTTACAAGAAGAAAGAACAATCATAAACATTTATGCTCCTAAGCAGGGTGCCTCCAAATATATGAGGCAAACACTGGAAAAACTAAGTGGAGGAGTAGATGACTCCACGATTATAGTGGGGGAATTTAATACACCACTATCACCATTGGACAGAACATCTCAACAGAGACTCAATAAAGAAACAAAGACTTTGAGCAATGTATTAGAGGAGCTGAACCTAACAGACATTTACAGAACATACCACCCAAATACAGCAGGATATACATTCTTCTCAAACACCCATGGATCATTCTCCAAGACAGACCATATGCTAAGCCATAGAGAAAATCTCAATGAATTCAGAAAGATTGAATCATACAAAATAATTTCTCTGACCACAGCAGAAGGAAACTGGAACTCTGAAAGGGCCATAGACCCAGATTAGTCACCAAGAAATGGAAGTTAAGCAACACACTCTTAGACAAACAGTGGGTGAGGGAAGAAATCTCAAAAGAAATCAGTAACTACATCGAAACTAATGAAAATCACAACACGGCTTATCAAAACTTATGGGATGCAGAAACAGCTGTTCTGAGAGGGAAATTCATAGATAAACTTTCATACATCAAAACAAAAGAAAGAGCTAAAACTGAAGACCTAACTGCACATATAGATAAATTAGAAAAAATAAACAAATAAATGAAATACCACCCCGAAAGGAAGAAGAAAGAAAGAACAAAGATCAGAGCAGAAATAAATGAAATAGAAAATGAGAAAGCACTAGAAAAAATGAACAAAACAAAGAGCTGGATCTTTGAGAAGATCAATAAAATTGACAAACCCTTAGCTAGACTAAGAAGGAAAAAAAGAGAGAAGATGCAAATACACAAAATAAGAAACAAAAATGGGGATATCACCATTGACCTCACAGAAATACAGACTATCATAAGAGGATCCTTTGAAAAACTGTATGCCAACAAGAAGGACAATTTAGAGGAAATGGAGAAATTCCTAGAAACACATAAGCAGCCTACATTGACAAAAGAAGGAATTGCTGATTTCAACAATCCAATCACAAGTAAAAGAGATAGAAACAGTCACTTAAAACCTCCTGTCTAGGAAGAGACCTGGGCCTGATGGCTTCACAGTTGAATTCTACTAAACATGCCGGAATGAACTAATACCTTTCTTGCTCAAACCCTTTCAAAAAATCAAAATAGAAAGAATGTTGCCTAACTCATCTATGATGCCAAAATTAACATAATACCAAAGCCCATCAAAGACACCACAAGAAAGGAAATTACACACCAATCTCTCTAATGATCTAGATGCGAAAACCTCAACAAAATACTTGCTAATCATGTTCAACAACACATTAAATGAATTATACAACATGACCAAGTGGATCTCATCCCTGTGTTCAAGGATGGTTCAGCATAAGAAAATCAATCTATGTAACACACCACATAAACAGATCAAAGGATCAAAGGATAAGAACCCCATGATCATATCTATAGACACGGAAAAAACATTTGACAAAATACAGCACCTTTTCTTGATGAAAGCACTGCAAAAGATAGGAATAGATGGAAACTTTCTGAACATGATAAAGGGTGGTAATGAAAAACTCACAGCTGACATCATTTACAATGATGAAATCCTAAAATCTTTCCTTCTAAAATCAGCCACAAGAAAAAGAGGCCCACTATTAGCCCTCCTATTTAACATTGTGCTAGAAGTACTTGCTCAAGCACTGAGGCAAGACCAGATATAAAATTCACCCAAATAGGAAAGGACAAAGTCAAAATTTCACTTTTTGCAGACAACACGATCCTATACCTAGAAAGCACTGAGAAATCTGCAACAAAACTTTCAGAACTTATAAATGAGTTTAGTCAAGTCACAGATTATAAGATCGATATGCAAAAATCAGGAGCATTTCTGAACTCCAGTAATGAGCCATCTGAGAGGAAACTGAAGAAACAACTACCATTTACAATAGTAAATTAAAAAATCAAGTACCTAGGAATAAATTTAACTAAAGAGGTAAAAGACTTATACACAGAAACCTACACAATACTGTTAAAGGAAATCAAAGAAGTCTTAAGTAATTGGAAGAATACTCCCTGTTCATGGATAGGAAGACTAAATATCATTAAGACAGCTATCCTACCCAAACTAATCTACAGATTTAATACAATAGCAATAAAAATCATCACAGCATTATTTAATGAACTAGAAAAACTAACTATTGAATTTATTTGGAAAACAAAGAGGCCCCAAGTAACCAAAGGCATATTGAAAAAGAGAAATGAAATTGGAGCAATCACACTATCTAACTTTAAAATATACTATAAAGCAACAGTGGTCAAAACTGCATGGTATTGGCACAAGGGTAGACATATTGGCCAATGGAACTGAATTGAGAGTTCTGATATAGATCTTCACATACACATTCATCTAATATTTAACAAGGCCACCAAGCCCATTCATCTGGGAGAGAGGGCCTCTTCAACAAATGGTGCTTGGAGAACTGGATATCCACATGCAAAAAAAATGAAAGAGGATTACGATCTCACACCTTACACAAAAATCCACTAGATGGATTAAGAACCTAAATATAAGAGCCAAGACCATAAAGACCTCGGAAAACAATGTAGGGAGGCATCTACAAAACCCTGTAATTGGGAATGGCTTCATGAACTTCACAGCCAGAGCATAAGCAGCAAAGAACAAATAGATAAATGGGGCCACCTCAAAATTAAAGCCTTTTGCACCTCCAAAGAGTTTGAAAAGAAAATGAAAAGACAGGCTATCCAATGGGAGAAAATATTTGGTAACCATATACTTGGTAGGAGACTAATACCCTGCATATATAAAGAAATCCTGTATTTCAAAAATATAAAGACAAACAATCCATTTAAAAAATGAGCAAGAGATTTGAACAGATACTTCTCCAAAGAACAAATACAAATGGCTAGAAAGCACATGAAAAGATGCTCAAAATCACTAGCTATTACAGAAATGCAAATCAAAAGTACAATGAGATACGATCTATCACAACTTGTACTGCCGGCTATTACAAAAAAACAGAAAACTACAAGTGTTGGAGAGGATAGGAAAGAATAGGAACCCTCATCCACTGCTGGTGGGAACACAGAGGGATCCAGCCATTCTGGAGAACAGTTTGGCAGTTCCTCAAAAAAACTAGCTGTAGATTTACCACATGACCCAGCAATTCCACTCCTGGGTATATATCCAGAAGAACTGAAAAGAAGGACACAACTGAAAACAAGGGTGATATAGGCACCCCAATGTTCATAGCAGCATTATTCACTATTGCCAAAAGTTGAAATCAACCCAAACGCCCATCACCAGATGAAAGGGTGAACAAAGTAAGGTATATACATACCTTGGAATACTACTGAGCTGTAAGAAGGAATACAATACAAACACATGGGATAAGGTGGATGAATCCTGAAGACATTATGTTGAGTGAAGCAAGCCAGGCATTGAAAGACAAATACTGCATGAATTCTCTAATATTAAATTAGCAAACCAAGCTGTCTCAGACAGCAAGAGGCTGGATGATAGGCTTACAGGAAATTGTGGGGAGAAGAAGTTTGTGAGCTGATGCCTACATGGGTGAAATCTATGATTACATGGAGGTAAGAAGTTGTACAGGGAATGGATAAGGTGGGGGCATAAGGTTACTATTGGGTAGGCCTTTGCAGACTTGATGGGGCTAGGGTTGGCAAGATGGGTCAGATGGCCAAAGTACCTGGGGGAGGGTTGGGGAAATAGATGGAAATGGGAGATTACAGGATATATGGTTGAAACTATAATGTTGAGATAGGTCTTTGGCAAATCTAATAAGGAATGGTTACTTGTTTATGGTACTTTAAGGGGGCATCTGGCACAAGGGCAGACTTCTAGGGAGGGTGTGAGCGCTCATCTTGTCATTGTGTGTTACAGCACTGGGTGGAGACCCATACCATGTGTGAGAAGGTGTACCCCCATCCTGGGGAGGCCTGATCTTCTAAACAGAGGGAAGGGTGTCTCAAGAGAGAATTGGTGGTGGTGGACTTGGCTCAGTGGTTAGGGTGTCCGTCTACCACATGGGAGGTCTGCGGTTCAAACCCCGGGCCTCCTTGACCCATGTGGAGCTGGCCTATGTGCAGTGCTGATGCGCGCAAGGAGTGCCAAGCCACGCAGAATTGTCCCCCGCGTAGGGGAACCGCACGTGCAAGGAGTGTGCCTCATAAGGAGAGTCACCCAGTGCAAAAGAAAGTGCAGCCTGCTCAAGAATGGCACCGTACACATGGCAAGCTGACACAACAAGATGACGCAACAAAAAAGAAAGATTCCTGTGCTACTGACAACAGATGCAGACAAAGAAGAAGATGCAGCAAATAGACACAGAGAACAGACAACCGGCGGAGGGAGGGCAGTGGGGAGGGGAGAGAAATAAATAAATAAATCTTAAAAAAAGAGAGAGAGAGAATTGGTCCCTCCCAATATGGGAGGACAGTCTAGTACATCAAGCCCTCAGCATTTGCTACACATATCTGTGAACCTAGTACCCAAGTAGTGAAGCTTGGTTGTCAATGTGGGCCCTGAGGGGAGGTGCAGAGAGAAACAGAATAGATGGAAGCAGGGGTAACTGGGTGGCACTGGAAGTGTTCCACAAGACTGTGCAATGATGGATATAGGACATGTTAAATTTTACCAAAAATGTATAAAAGTGTGTAGTCTAAAATGTAAACCATAATGTAAAACATAATGTAGCTAAAAATTTAGAAAAGTACACAGTCTAAAATATAAACCATAATATAAACCAAAATGCAACATGTTTGGTAGCTATGTTTCAATATCAGTACATCAGCTGCGGCCAATAAAACATGAACATGTAAAAATATCATTGCTGGGGAGGAGGTAAAAGGGTTTGATTTTGGATAAATGCGAGTCTCCTATATTGTATATTGATTTAAATTGATCTAATACATTTTTGAAGAAAAAATTAAAAAGTTAAAATAAAAGGATGTAGACACTGAGGAAGGAATGAAAGAAATTACCAGCCACTGTACATATAAGGCAACACCTACTACAGTGATAAAAGGCAAAATGTCAAAAACAAAGTTTTATGACATTTTTCATTTTTTAATACCCCAATTTATTTTTTAGCTTTACTTTAGTTTTTCTAAATTAATATGTATTCTATTTCTAACCTTTAAACCTAACATTACTATTTCATTTTCCTAGTAATTGAATTTGGCAATATATTAGCCTTCATTTTTGAGAGGTAGAACTATGGTGGGAGAGGAACACGGGTGCGGCGTATTTTTGATGGTGGACACATGGTTGAGAGGGTGTTCTCCAGGGCATGTAGATAGGGTATATAAAAATGTTCCGATACTCATTGGGCAAGTTCATAGTAGAGTTAAAAACGACAACTGAGGGATTGCTGAGTTTGTAGCCAGGGGAGCTCTGCCATATTCCCCAGTGGAACAGCAACAATCCCCCAGGTGCAAGGGCAAAGACCAGTGAGGAAGGATGGTCCAGTGATGAGCCCTTGATGCTAATGACTATGCTTATGAGCCTGTGTGTCTGAAATTCCAACTAGGCCTAGAGCTGCAGTGTGCCTAAGAGTTACCTCCCACTCTCTAAGCCAAACTCAGCATGTGAATGCGTTACCTTCCCCCCCAGCATGGGACATGACTCCCGCAGATCAGCCTGCCTGGTATCCAGGGATTACTCCCAATCACCAGCTGGAGATGCAACTAGGAAAAAACCTTGAAAAATAGGGGAACATGGTAAAGACAAATGAGTTTACATGGTTAAGATACTTCAAGAAGAGTCGGAAGGTCAGCAAAGGAGTCGCACTTACTGCTCATCTCAGCATGATCCCAGAGACAGCCAAAGTAGATGCAACTCAGGTACTGGTGCTCCTGAGGGCTATGGAGACACACAGGTTCTAAAGTCATGGCAGATGGCTCTGGAGTTCAGTGCCTTATCAGTGAGCCGTACTTTGGAATTGGTGCTCCTGAGTGTGATGGACTTGGACTCAGATGTGACCTTTTTCAACACATGCCTCTTCGCGCACTTTTACTGAATCTGTGGTTGGTGCTGGGTTGGTGTATAAGTAAGAGACTTGAATCTCGGGACTGGCCAGGTGCACCCTGGGCCCTGCGCCTCAGTGGAGTTGCAACACCTACTCTCGGTTTTCTTGGACTTCCCCAGATCAGCTAACAGGGGGTGGAGAGGGTCAACCACCACAGCAGTGAAGTGAGAGTGCCTACAACTGCAAACAGGAGAATCACATACATGAGCCATGAGGGATCCAAACTCCCTCTCGATATTGAGATGGAGTGGACATCAACATCCCAGGGTCCACAGGATGGCGGAATAAAATATGGACTAGAGTGGCCTTACCGGTATATTCTACTATAAAACTATTGCTAATGGCAGAAATTGTATCATTGATGTGGAAACAGTGGCTGTATGGATTTAGAGTTTACTTATAGAATACACTCTCCCCCAGTCCAGTCAGAGGATTATGGCAGGACATATAATATCCAGCATCTGACCCTGCAATTTCATTATAATAAGTCCAAGTAAAGAAAATACTCCCACATCACACCTCTTCTTCCCTGTCCCTGCCCTCAGCAACTACCGCAGCATTAAAAAAATACAAGAGGTCCCCGCATACCCCCCACCTCCCCTCACTTCATTCCTCCCACATCAACAATCTCTTTCATCATCACCGGACATTCATTGCATTTAGTGAATACATCTTGGAGCACTGCTGCACCACATGGATAATGGTTTACATTGTAGTTTACATTCTCCCCCAGTCCACCCAGTAGGCCATGGCAGGACATACAATGTCCAGCATCTGTCCCTTCAGTATGACGCAGGACAACTCCAAGTCCTGAAAATGCCCCCACATCGTATCTCTTCTTCCCTCTTCCTACCCTCAGCAGCTACCGTGGCCACTTTCTCCACATCAATGCTACAATTTCTTCCATTATTAATCACAATAGTTCCATAGTAGAATATCAGTAAGTTCACTCTAACCCATACTCTATTCCTCCAGCCTGTGGACCCTGGGAAGGTTATGTCCACTCCACCTCTGTATCAAGAGGGAGCTTAGATTCCACATGGATGGTGGATGCAATTCTCCTACTTGCACTTATAGGCAGTCTTGGAATTTTTTAAAAGGCCTCCCATCACAGAAGGAGATGTGGCTCAAATGACTGAGCTCCTGCCAACCACATGGGAGGTCCTGGGTTTAGTTCCTGCTGGTGCCTAAAGAGAAACAGTGACAGAGAGTGCACACAGAAAATGGGCACAGACAGCAGAGAGTGAAGGTAAGCATAGAAGGGGCAGAATAAATGAATAAAATAAATCTTAAGAGAACAACAAAAGCTTTCCATCACAAGTGACAGAATTTTCTCTCATAATACAGCCTTTCAAGTCATCATCCTACAGACCACAGTTTTTGTCACATTCCAGCCCCTGCCTCTACTCTGAAGACATACACACATGCAGAAATTTGTCACAAAAAAAATCTGAGATACAGAGAGAAAGTTCTGGAGATACTTAATGTGCAAATAAACACAGTCATTAATGAAAGACTTCATAAAGTGTAGATGAAGAGAGAGAATGACACAGAAAATCACACACAGAAAGAGAGAACAACACAGGCACTAGAGACTGAGAAAATGCATTTTAAAGAGAACAGCTCATCGAGACCTATGTCATTGAAGACTTCTCGTACCTTGCTATCTACTGATATTAGTAAAAAATAATTTAAAAACAATCATCTGCTGGAATCAGGCTTAAGGGCAAACAGAAAATACAGAAATATCTACTCAAAAATCTACTAACTTTCTGTAAGAAGACTAGAGATGTGCTTTTTTTAAAAAATTTTGATTTTAAAGAAACTTTAGATTACATAAATTGTTACATAAGAAATACAGGGCGGGAAACGGACTTTGGCCCAGTGGTTAGGGCGTCCATCTACCACATGGGAGGCCCGCGGTTCAAGCCCCGGGCCTCCTTGACCCGTGTGGAGCTGGCCCATGCACAGTGCTGATGCGCGCAAGGAGTGCCGCGACACGCAGGGTGTCCCCCGCGTAGGGGAGCCCCACGCGCAAGGAGTGCACCCATAAGGAGAGCCGCCCAGCGCGAAGGAGGGAGCAGCCTGCCCAGGAATGGCGCCGCCCACACTTCCCGTGCCGCTGCCGACAACAGAAGTGGACAAAGAAACAAGAAACAAGACGCAGCAAAAAGACACAGAAAACAGACAACCGGGGGAGGGGAGGGGAAATAAATAAATAAAAATAAATCTTTAAAAAAAAAAAAAAAAAGAAATACAGGGCATTCCCATATGCCTCCCTTCCTCCCCCTCCCACACTTTCCCACATTAACAACATCCTTCATTAAGGTGGTGCACTTGTTACCATTGATGAACACATTTTGAAGCACTGGCACTAACCATGGATTATAGTTTATGTTATAGTTGACACTCTGTCCCATGCAGTTTTGTAAGTCATGAGAAAATACATAAGGGCCTATATGCATCCTTGCAACACCAAGCAGGACAATTCCAATGTCCTGAAAATGCCCCCATATTACACCTACTTTTCCCTCGTCCTCTCCTCAGGACTTCCAGGGACCACTGCCTCCACATCAATGATAAATTTCTTATATTGCTAAAATAGCGATAAGTCTAAAATAGAATAATTGTACATCTACTTTAGACCACTGTTCATTCCCTAATCCTGAGGATTTGGGGATGGTGATGCCAACTAAGCCTCTAATTGAGAGAGGGCTTAGATCACATGGGGCAGATGGAGGGAACTTTGTTTACGGTTGCAGACACACAAAACTGAAAGAATATCAAATTCCCATCCTGGGGAGTTCTGCTACATTCCCTAAAGAGTCAGCAAGAATGCCCCAAGTACAGGGGTGGTGTGTAGTGAAGGAGGATTGTCCACTGATGGACCCCTGATATTGATGACAGTGCTTATGAATCTTGTCTTTTGAAATTAAAATTTATCCTAGTATTATGTGTTGCCTAATAGTTACCTCCTGAGGGCCTCCTTATTGCTCAAATGTGGCCTCTTTTTAAGCCAAACTCAGCAGATAAACACACTACCTTCCCCCTAGCATGGGACATGGCTCCCAGGGATAAGCCTCCCTGGCCAAAATGAATTATTATCAAGTGCCAACTAGAGATGTGCTTTTAAGCCAATGCCACTTGTTATCCTTGATTCCCACCTTCCCGACCCAGATCAAAGAGGCAGTCTCCATTCCAGGTTTCTGCTCCCTCTCTGCCCATCTCAGTCAGAGGGCTTTCTTCCAAGAAGGAAAAAAGACCTCAGAATTTCTGATCTTGATCTACTGCCACTGAGGCTAAATACACTCAAGTGTTGGGGGCTCCTTTTCCACCAATCCCCTATTTGTGGATAGGAGGTTTTCCATTTTAAATGATGTGCTGAGATACCCAGACCAGATAATTCCCCAGTCACCTAATGAGAGGTTCTATACCAAAAGAACTAGTGTGAGAGAACCTCAGACTTCTGCTTGAAGTACAGTTAGTGCTCACCTTAGATACCGCATCACTCAGGGGAAAAAAAAAAAGGCATGCCATTGTCCCCATACCAAGCTAAAGGGACTTGGTTCAGATTTAGCCATGATTGGAGGGAGAGGGGAAGAAGGGCAGAGCCATAGAAGCAGGAGAGAGGAAGAACTAAGACAAATATGAGAAGTTCTCCTATGTTAGAGTAAATATCTAAACTGGGTATCAAAAGCTATTCCTTCAAAAGAGACAAATTTGATTGGATTTATTGATAGGGCAATTTAGGCCTAGAACTTTGTTTAAAAATATTGAGAAAATATAGACAGCAGGTTGCAGAGTTTTAGAGTTGTTTGTTAGGGAAAGAGAGAAACAGTATACAAATAATGCAACTATCAACCGTCTATGGTGGGCATGTATAAAGCTGAAGAGTAACATGAGTGGGATACTCCTGGGTGGGTGTGGTGGGGGATAGAGTTCATTAATTAATACACCCAGTCAGTATAAATAGGAAAATAATGACATTTAGCCCCAAAATGCAGTGGGGAGACCAGTTCCCAGAGTTGTTATATTTTTTAAAATGGCCAGTATCCAACAAAAATATTACCTGGCATGCAAAAGACAGAAAGCTTTACATATACAATGGAAAAAAATCTGATCCACAAACTCCTCTCATAGTGGCGAGATGTCAGATTTAATGGGAAAAAAATCTAGAACACAGCCATTTTAAATATTTTCATGTTAATAAGGGGAAGCATGATTAAATAAATAAAAGACATGATGACAATGTTGCATCAAATAGTGTCTATTAACATAGAGAAAGATACAATTTTCTAAAAGAGGACTGAATTTAAAAGTACAAAATACTAAAAAATTCACTAGAGGAAATAAATAGTAGGTTTGAAGAGAAAGAAGAATTAATGAACTTATAAACAGATTGACATAGACTTTGCAGTCCAAATGATAAAGGGATGAAGAAAAATGAGAGCCTCAGAGATATAGAAGAATACAAGCATATGCATACATGCATAATGAGGGGAGAGAGGTGTGAATAAGGGAAAAAAAAGAGAAGAAACATATTAGAAGAAGAAATAATGGACATTTGCAAATGTTTTGGAAAACAAAAATAGACATCCAAGAAGCTCATCAAATTTGAAGTAGAATAAGTGCAAAGAGATAAAAACAGAAATATTTTTTTAAAAACTGCTGAAAGTTAAAGGCAAAAATACAGTCATGATTGCTCCAAGACGAAAATGTCTCATCATTTACAAAGGAAACCCAATAAGATTAAGAGTTGACTTCTCAGCTTTCTTCTTAGCCATATTCAGAGTGCTTTAAGATACAGAAATTCCGTATCCAAATAAACTCTATCCAAAATGAAGTAAAATAAAGAAATTCCCAAGTAAAAAATGAGGAAATTGTTTCTCACAGAAATACATTACAAGAACTTTCCTATGAAGTTTTTCAGGTTCAAAGCAAAGGACCCAGACACTAATTAGGATTAGAACACAAAAACAAAGAACACCTGTAAGATCCATTAGAGTTAGTGCTACAACACTTTCATCTGAAAGGATTCTGACCTAAGAAGCAAAGTAGTAAAGGAACAAAGACACTGTCTACAATGAACTACTCCATACACCTTGGCAAACATATTTACAATTCTAAGGATGTGCCACTCTTTTCCATAAAAAGAAAGGCCAGGACTTTCATTTTATGTAACAAACTGTTCTTATAGATTGTTTCATTCCAGATAAGGTTTATTTTTTTGTATGGTAAAAATATAAATGAGTGTTCTGTAGTATATTGATTTTACTAAGTGTAAATGATAAATCCTGTTGGAATTGCCTGGGGTCTGCAAAAAGCATGGAATTAAGAGGTGGAGGTACTGGGGGAAATTTAAGAACAGAATTACCCCTAGAGTTCACCTATGAAGTTCACTATCAAAGAACAAAGTGGAGATATGCAAGGCTTTCTGAAAGGGAGGAAGTTAAGGCAAGAAGCAGAGGGAAGATAGATTTGTCAAAACTTCAAGTATTTTCCCCAGTACCATCCTTGAAAATAATAGCACTTGGGAACCAATGTCCCAATAGGAATTCCATTGCCAGAGTAGAGGCTACTAGAGAGAGTTGTAACCAAAGAATTTTGTAAGCTGAAACCACCCTAAAAATACCATTCTTAAGTGAGATGGCAACATCAGATTATATAGTCTGATTCTCTTAGAAATTAATTCACTGCCTTTCTCTTCACAACTGGAGTGGACCCTCTATGAGATATCCCAGTGTTGCAGTTAAGCACTCAGACTCTGTTTCATACCATCTGATCCAGCTCCTGGCTCTACCTCTCATTAGGTTTGTGATATTACAAGTTACATAGCCTCTGAGATTCTCCACCTTTTAAGATTTAACTGCTCACCCTACCTAATGTGCTTATTTGAGGATTATGTGATGTAATCCCCGTGAAAAGCTTCTTACTCTGCATATCAAAAATTTATTTTTAGAGTAGGCTGACCATTATGAAGAAAAGGCAGAGTGAGATTAATAGCAAGTTCTTGACAGATGCGGGGAGCAGGGAGGGGGCGGTTTGGAGTCACTCAGTGTGAATTCTTATTAAATGGTAGGCTACCTTTCCTGAAGGGAGAGGACTCTTGGACTAGGATGCATAGATATTCAGTGAAAGACAAGATATAGAAATTGTGTAGTACAGCACTCAGACAAATATCTAAACGTTGAGGCTGATGTGAAAGCACTACAAAAACTGGACTGCAAATGAGTTAAATTTTTGTACTCTGGGAAGGAAACAGCTGTGTTTTCTAGGTTGTACATCATGAACAAATCAATGGCTAATGGCATTACTGGGTAAAGTCAACAAGAGTACTTTAGAACTTTGTTACCTGCATCCATGGTAGTATTTCCTGCATTTCATGCCAGGGCAGACCAGACCAGAAATGAGCCATGGCAGCAAAGTGCTGGCAGAGAATGTTAAGTGATCAGAGGAGTTTGTCCCAACTTTTCCTCTATGCTTCAAATACTGATAAGGGCAAGACCTTATCAAGAGAATTGACTAGCTGGAAAGGACAATGTAATCTTCAGAAACAGGCCCAGTTCATACTCCTATGTCCAAGCCGAGACTGCTGCCCTATCCTCCACATGCACAGTTAATGGAATTATTGTTTTATTTTCCAGTTCCTAGTGAGTGAGTTGGCAGGAGCTACAAGAGTTCCTTGAAGTCTAAAAATCATGACTCTGGAAAAGTTTCCTTCAGTCCTGTGTGTGGTTGGGTGATGGGAATAGCCTTTAGAGCCTATCAGGAATCTCTGCGAGAGCTTCAGCTGCCTGCCTCAAGAAAAGTTTCAAACCCACACAGAAGGTGGCTACGTTTGAAGGAGTGTGGGAGATTTCGTGAACTCTGATATCAAACTCTCAACCTTGATAGTGCTGCTGTAGCACAGACCATAGTTTGCCCATAAAAACGGGAAGGTGGGTTCTATTCAGAGCCAGCAATGTCAGTGTAGGAAAGTCAGTGACAGAGATGCTCACGAGGACTCTTTCATCTGGGAATGACAAGGAAGTCCTGTGGTAAACAACCTCCCACTTCCATCTACAGCAGCACCAATTCTTCAGTGTAATCCATGGATTAGAGCTGTTTCTGGGAAGTAACCACATATTATTATATTATGAAGCAAGTAAATGCTTGCCCTTCTTAGTGAGGCTTTCAAGGTGTGGGTTGGTCTGCTACAGTAAAATTGCACTAATGGGGCTTGAGTCAGAAGACACAGATGATCTAGGAAAGGGAAGAGTCACCAAATGGACAGGCCCTGTCTTTGAAAGATTTTGAGTCAAAAACCACTCAGGAAATAGAAGTCAACTAGTTTCAGTATTTCATGGGGAAGAAATGTTCTTATGTTGAGTCTCAGTTATCCTAAACTTTTGAGTGCATCACCTAATGGGAAGCTTGGACCAAAGTTTAATCCTATCTGTAAAAGAGGGCTAATATAAAAGGGTCGACATCTGGGAATGTTGTGTAAAGAGTACACCAGGATAAATGTATTTGTGAATTTACCAAGTTCATTCTGCCTGAGTCTATTTTTGTCCCAAAATAAAGTCTGAGAGAAGCACAGGAACTCATCTGAGATACTATCACAAGGAAACGTACTTCTTTAATGCAGTTCCCCATTTCATTTCGTTACTTAAGCCAGAAATCCAGTAGCACATTTACCACTTTCTCACGGAAATGTTCTTTCTCCACGTTCCCTGCCTCAAGGTATACACCTATATGCTGGCAGTGCTGGTACTGGCAGTGCAACTATTAGCATGCCAAGAGGTCTGCATTAATATAGATTTGGAAAACATTTTGTTCAAAGATGAAGTATTAACATTTCCTCCATCCTGCCATTAATTTGAATGAGAAATAGCTGTATCAGGTAAGCTCTATGCAAGCAACATAGCACAGATTCTAGGTCTTATCGGACTGTGATCCCCTTTCTCATGAAGCCCTTATTTTCACCTTCTCTCACTTTCCTTGTGAAAATAATAAGCCTACAATTAATGGGCCACTCTTTTCTATTCCCCTATTACCTAACAACTGACTTGGTAGGAAAAATTGTGTTTCCAACTGGAATTCCAAGGTATGTTACTTCCTCTCTCTCCACCTTTATACGTGTGAAAGTTCATAGACTTCTACTTCCTAGGTATGAAATAAAAATGCCCAAAGTAAGTAGAGTTTTTTTTTTCCCATTGAATCCACTCCAAAGAAGCACAAATATGCACAATGATACATACTTTGGACCTCTTGGTGTTTATTGTTACTTAGTATTATCATTCCATGTTTAAGCAAACTCATTCTTTGTATTTTCCACCACTAGCTTCATTCTTCATTTCTCAATTTTGTAAGAGAATGGGGGTTGATTACTTATTTCCTGCATCTGAAGTGGTCTTCTGCTATTTTAGTAAAGTTTGATGGTTTTCTCTCTCCGGATCCAAGAGAGGGGGGCAATCCCTGGAAAACACACACACGCATAAAAGATATTTAAATTGCTATTTCTCAAAATTAAAATTAAGTAGTTAGGTCAAAGTATCTTGGTCCTCCTGGACTGTCCACATTTTACTGACTTTGATATCTTTAAATTGTACCTCAGAGTTTAAAATTGTCCTCCACAATCTATGCAATATTGCCTAAATTCTCTGTATGGCTGTGCGATATGAGTACATGTGAGTCTTTAAAAAAACACTGTGGCAATCAAAAAGATAGGATCAATTCCATAAAGACTCGTAAATTTTATAGAGGTAAGAGAGCCCCAAACCTAAATATAGGAGCAAAGCATGAGCCCATACCTGTGGAATAATGCTTCAAAGAAGTGGAGATGATGAATCACGTGCATCAAGTGTCCATTCCAGTCATCCTCCTTTACCTTGTTTAGCTTTCTCTCCCATAAGCAGTTTTGTACTATAGTATCCCTTATAGGGTAACTACTTACTGACCTGGAGTTACGCTATGACTTACTTTTACTGTCTATTCCTCTACCAGAAGAAAGCAGCTTCAAAACACATTTATTCCCCACCATCACCACCCTACTTGAGATCCTTACCTGTCTGCCTCTCTGTTCCCTCTTCTTGTCTCTTATATCCTTAGGTAGTACTGCAGGGGATTCAGCCAGAGATCCTCACAGATGATCTGGTAATGGACAAAGACAAATGAGCCAGCATCCCCCACGGATCTTGGAAACCCACCAAGGCCATTTCTGATACTGCCCTTAGGGGACTTACCTCAGCAATTCTATTAGATCCTGCAAAGTTATGGTCAGACAACCAGTTGAAGAAGTTAAGGCTGGTATTGGAGTTACTGTAGCTGTTGGTCTGGCACTCATAATCACCGAGCCATTGGATTGGAGTGGAATGAGATGCCTTATATCCTGTAGAAAGAAGAAGATAGGGAGAGGGTCTTGTTCACCAGTTCCCCAAACTACCCACAGAACGACCTCTTACCAGTGATAGTAATGTCATACTCCTTAGTGATCACTTCATTTTGGAAGTAAGGGTTTCTCCCAAAGAAAAATATGATTTTGCAACTATTTGTAGGATGGATGAACTCTTCTACCTGAACAGGGAAAAGCAGAGACAGGAAAAATCACTCCAGGCCTTGCCTGATTCTATGCTTAATAAGTTCTCCCCTCACTTATTCCTATACTTTAAGCATCCCATCTCTTACCTTCAAACTGATCATATAGTTGAGCATATCCTGATCCTGGTCGCTGATCATTGCTGACATCAGAGGATGGTTCAGAATCTGCACTGGGTTAAGGAGTCAAATACACGAGGATGGCAAGGGTAAAAATGGTCAACACACCTGGAAAGCAATCAGAAGTAGGAAGACACATTTCCCAGAAAACTGCTATTGCTAGTTTATCTCAGTCAACCTCCATCCTTCTTTAAAAGCCTCCTTATATCCTATTTTCTGAGAGCTCCTGAACTTAATTTTTGTATGCATACAGGTGTCATGCCTGAAAATAGATGTTCTGAGGACAATCATTGATTAACCAGTGAAAATTTGGGGATGTTTACTTGAGGCAATGAATCTTAGATAAGCTTCTCTGGATTCTAAAGTGAAGCAAGAGTATATGATTAGAGTTCTAAAAGGACCATCTGATGAATGGGAAGCCATTTATAAGCCGAGTATATTGCATGGTGTCAAAATGCGCCCACAAAGACACAATGCTTAGTATGAAAAGGAATCTATGTGTTGAGGACCTGTTGTTTGCAGGCAGGTACCGGCAGTAATAGGCCAGGACAAATGATAAAGATTGCCATACAGAACCAATCTCTACTCAGTTACGCTAATAAATACCGGTTCTTTAAATGTGAAATGTGTTACAGAACTTCTATGTTATTCTTAATTCTATTAAAATATATATGGGGAAACGGACTTGGCCCAGTGGTTAGGGTGTCCGTCTACCACATGGGAGGTGTCCGTCTACCACATGGGAGGTCTGTGGTTCAAACCCTGGGCCTCCTTGACCCATGTGGAGCTGGTCCACGCGCAGTGCTGATGTGCGCAAGGAGTGCCGTGCCACGCAGGGGTGTCCCCCGTGTAGGGGAGCCCCACATGCAAGGAGTGCGTCCCGTAAGGAGAGCCGCCCAGCGCAAAAGAAAATGCAGCCTGCCCAGGAACAGCGCCGCCCACACTTCCCGTGCTGCTGACAACAGAAGCAGACAAAGAAAAAGACGCAGCAAATAGACACAGAGAACAGAGGGGGGGAGGGGGGGAATTAAATACCTAAATAGACTTTAAAAAAAAAAAAAAATATATATATATATATATATATTTACCACCAGGAAAAATTCCTGTGCTTTGCTGAAAAGTTACGGATTCATCAAAACTTCTGCAAGTGCTGAAGGTGGCCATTTGCTTCACTCGATACACTTAATTCAATAAGTATTCCATCCCCCCACAGGATTGCCTCCTTCCTCAGCCCTGACTTCCTCCCCCATCCTCTTGCCTAGTCCACTCCCATTGGAACTGTACTAAGGATACGATTTGTTTGTTTGTTTAGGCTCTTATGATCTTTTTTATTAAGGTATAACTAACATACAATAAAATGCACAACCCGTAGTTTGTTCAGTTTCCGCAACTGTACAAACCCACATAATCACAAGTCAAAACAGGATTTAGTACATTTTCACCACCCCAAAAGTTTCCTTGTGTCTCCTCAGTCAAACCCCCTCCCTGCCTTCAAGAAACCACTTCTATCACCAGAAAGGAGCTTTTTCTGCTCTTGGAGTTTAGCTAAACGCAGTTGTACAAGGATACGGTTTTGAACCAGAAGCCACGAATACGCTCAATGATGTTGCTTCTGCGCTCCAGGTGCGGCTTAAAGGCCTGCCTCAGCTTGTGCTTCAGCCGGCAAAAGGCCCGGTTGGTTCGGACTTTCACGCTGCTCAGCTCTAACTGCAGGGCCTCTAGCGCCTCCACTGATGTCTGGGCCGCCTCCGCATCATACCCTGGCTGGGCCCGCCCGCACTCCTCCTGCCCCTCCTCCAGGCTTTTCTGCTCCGCCTCTCGCTCCTGCTCTTGCACCTCCTCTTCCGCCACTACGTCCACTACCGCCATTACATTCTCCAGCACCATGTCCTCCTCCATCACCTCCATTTCCGGCAGCTCCTCCACCCAGAGCACCGCGGCCTCCTCGCAGGGCGCCTCTCCCGTCTCCATCCCTCCAGCTGGGTCCTGTGCCTCCGCCCCTGCCCTGCAGCTCTGTGGGGACCGCTGGCCAGGGCGCCCGAGCGACTCTCCTACCAGAGGGCCGCTTGCCAGGCCACGGAGGTGTTCTGAGCGTGCCTGGGGAGCCGGGCCTTCGCCAGGACCCGCTTCACTCGCCATGTGGCCCGGGCCGGTGCAGGCAAGGACGCCGCACACGCTCTCCCCAGGCCACGCCTGCGGGTACACCAGCGGCTCTGGGCTGAGCGGGTGGACCCCCGGCAGCCTGTGGCATGTGGAGCTGGGCGCATGCGCAGCGCTTGGTGACGGCAAGACGGCCAGTGGCGGGAAAGCCGCGCTTTCCACGCCCCACGCCGCTCCCCCCCCCCCCCACCCCTCCGGCGGCGCAGAGCCCTGGCCCCTCCCGCTCCTGCCCTTCCCCGCTCCTGCCCCGCCCTCACACTGGGCTGGAGCAAAGCCTGCGCCTGCAACCCGCAGCCCAGCCTTCGAGGGAGCGAGTCTGCAGGGCGCTGCTCACCTCCAGCAGGCTGGTGGAGAACGTGCGTGGCGCTCAGTGAAGGTCAGGTCAGGGCCCGCGCGGGGACCCCGGCTGGTTCTGGGGCGGAATTTCCTAAGCCATGGAGGCAGACCCCGCCATACAGGATCTGGCTGCCCGCAGCGATTATCCCGCCCACAAAACCTAAGCGGAGCCGGGAAAACTGCGCCCTGGCAGCCGAGCACCGCTGCCCGGAAAGGCGCCCTGTTCTTCCTCTTTCACGTTTCCTATTGTGGGCACCGTTAGCTCGACCTACACAAATGTCTCTCCTTGCTCGTTTTTCAGTGGAGAGAGATCGTGACGGTAAGTAGTGCACAGAAAGCATACGCATATGGAACCCAAGATCATGGGGTCACAGGTCCTGCACTCTTTCCTATAACGTGAGGGAGAAGGACGGAGTAGATTCTTCCAAGCTGGTGACCTAAATCCCTCAAAGGAAAAACTGTCGCCGCTCAGGAAAGAAGACGCTTTGGGGACAAGGTCCAAGACTGGCTGGAAGGAGTTTTGAAAAGTATATTGTATTTTTCCATATCATACATTTTCTTTTACTTTTTCTTTCTGTCTTCCTGATGTACACAGCTGTAATGGATGTTCATCTAAAAATACTTTCAGAACCTGTTTTATTCCATACCAAGAAAACCATAATATTTATTTCCTCTCCTTTTACCTTTATACAAAAATAATTGTAATAAGTAACAACGCATTAAGATAATTAATTCAAAACCCAGCAATTCGTGGTCAAAGTGTAATTGACGTTGAGGCAAGTTTGATTGTGTCTCCACACCATGCCAGATCATACTGTGGAAAAATCACTGGGGAACTATTATGCTAGCCTGGAGAAACAAATCTCATTAGGACTTGAGGAAACCAGGCAAAGATCTTAACTCCTATTCCAATTTACCGTTTCTTTGCCTCCCTTCTTTTAAAATGGGGTGTAAATGTTCTTCTGATATGTTCTATTCCTGGGTCTGTCAAGCTGAGAAGGAAGATCCACAGTCCTCTTCTTCTGACCTGACAATTCTTTTGATTTTCTCTATCAGTGTATGGGCAAACATAAAAGGAGGCTACATAACCATGTATGGCATTTTATCTCATGAAGTTCTTTAGGACAATTTCTTGCCAGTTGGCCCCCCAAGCATGGTCTTTCTGGGAATATAGTTTATAAGGAGTTAAGCAGAAATAAGGCAAGTGGTTAATGACAAGTGCCTGTTTGTATACTATGGAATAATATTCTGGGTCGTGGCTAGTAATACTGATAAGGGGCACTAAACACTTCTGGAGTGATGTCATCATCATGTCAATGTACAAGTCTCTTAGAAAAGCCTCCCCAGAGATGGAGTGAGTAAAAGGCCAAATTCTGCTTGCTGGAGGACAGCAGAGATCAGAAAATAATCCACAAATGCTGATTTGAAGAAACTGAAAAATCATAGGCAGGAGAAATCTTTCCCATAAAGAAGGCCAATTTTCATGACCCTTCGCCCTTATTGGGTCCCTTGCAACTCAGGATCCACACAGAGGCAGCGCAGTGCCACATCCGTCTCACCACATATAAAGACTGTTGACAGAATCATATTTAGAAACTCCATGCATCCCCAGGCACTGGAACCTACGTCTGCAGAGACCCAGAGGAGAATACAAGCCTACAAAGAATACAAAGCAGCTCACTCAGGCAAGATCTCAATCTTTTTGTGTGTGTGAGAGAGGTGGTGAGTGTAAATCGATGCCATCTTGCCCCAGCTCCTCAGGATACTGCCTTTTACAAACATGATTAATTTATGCAGAGAGAGCATTCAGTTTAAAAATACAATGCCAAAGAATGCAGCCTTCACAAAGGTATTACGTGTTCTTTGCCAAGATTTTATTTCTCAAATCATACAATGCATTTTATTAAGTGCTAGTTGGTATCCTAACAATAATCTGTTTGAAGCTCATTTTATTTATTTATTCATTTATTTGTTATTAATTCATGTACTGATTTTATCTTTAAAGAAGCTTTAGATTACATAAATGTTACATAAAAATATGGGGGAATCCCATATACCCCACCCATTCCTCCTCCCACACGGTTCCCCATTAACAACATCTTTCATTAGTGTGGTTCATGTGTTACAATTGATGAACGTATATTGAAGCATTGCTACTTACCATGGACTATAGTTTACATTATCATTTATACTTTGCCCCACACAATTTTATGGGTTTTGGCAAAATGTATAATGGCCTGTATCCATCATTGCAATGCCATGCAGGTCAATTCCAATGTACCAAAAAGCCCCCATATTATACCTATTCTTCTCTCTCCCTCCCCCTCAGAACCTCTGGTGGCCACTGCCTTTATATCAATGATATAAGTTCTTCCATTGCTAGAATAATAATGTCTATAATAGAATAATATGTCTACTTTAGTCCATCATTCTTTCCCAAGCTTGAGGGTTTTGGGATGGTGATGTCTACTCTGTTTCTGATTGAGATGGGACTTAGATCCCATGTGGTAGATGGATAGAGCTGTCTTAATTGTAATTTATTTGGGATGGGTAGTGTCCATCTTCATTCTTTTGTTAGCTCTCCTATTGAGTCCATTGAACTCATTTTAGAGTTGAAATAACAGAAATCAAGGAGGTAAAGTTATTTGACCAAATGCAGGTGGCAGGACTAGAATCTGTATCTCTTACTCCCCAGCCCAATGATTACTTTAACAGCTCTTGGAAATTATGTTTTTAATAGATGTACATAGAACAGAGTACAAATTTTCACTTGAAAAGCTTAAGAAAACCTAGAAAAATACAATAGTAAAATTTTTGAAGCACTTAAAATATGGTTCTTTCTACTTCTCCTATTAACAGGATTTTAAAGGGTGGATGGTGTTTCCATTCTAACTTAATTTTTTCCTTACCCAAATATCCAAGTTCATAAATGTAAACACATCTGATGACATGCTTCCTTATCATCCTTCTATTATGATACAAGGATTACTGAGAATTAGTAACGCCAGCTGATATCATTTCCAGGTTTTTCAAGCTCCCTAAGAAATAAATAATGATACACCTATTTTACAATGTAAGAAATGTATGGGTAGACATTAATTGTTCCACAGCATTCACCAAGAAAGTGATAGAAACAAGATGTTAACCTATATTTAAAATCTTTTCAAAACGCTTCTCCATTTTAATAGATTATGCCTGTTTCCATGATTTGTCTGCATGGGCACATGAGGTGTCATAGGGAATATAAGATTTCTAGAGCCAGTGGAGGCATTTGTCTTTAATTATTGTACGTTAAGTTTATGAATAACTGGGCTGTCCCAAATCCTTGGCTTATTTTGTGAATAAATTTTGCACATTCCACTTTAGTTCATGACAATTCCATCCTTCCAGTTGCTCAGGCAAAATATTTATAGCTGCCTTTGATCCTTTCACATTTTTACAACCCATGTCCATTCTATCAGGAAATCCTCTTGACAATATCGTCAAAGTACATTCATTATGCAATTGCCTCTCATATTCTTCGTTGCTATGACAGTGTTTTAGAGAACAGCATCTCTCAAAAGAATAATTGCAACAATCTCCAGTCTTTTTTCCGGTCTTTCTGCTTCAGACCTTACCCACATTAGGTCTATTAAAAATGCTTATTTTAAATAATAAGTTCTATAATATCTCCTCTTACTTCAATCACTCCAATAACTTCTCATCTCACTCCAAATAAAAGTGTAAAACCTGAGCATGGCATACAAAGCTACACATAATCTGCATCCCTTCTCTCCTCAATCACAGACAGATACACAATCATTCACACATTTCTGACCTCATCTCCCTCATTCTTCTGCACCAATCCTTAAACCATTCTTGATTTTTTCTCAAATTAATCAGAAACAATATTTCTGTCTCAGGGGTATTTAAACTTAAGGCTCCTTGTAAGTAAAACTCTTTCCCTTCAATTGAATGCTCTGCTATCTCCTTCATCTCCTTCAGGTATCTGGAAATAAGAGCTTATCAGTGTTGTTTTCTTTAATTATCTAATTTAACACTGAAATCAATTATTTAGCTTGGGTCTTCCAGAATAGTGCCTTATGAATTAAGCATATCAAAGTACCAGCTCTTTTAATATCCTAATTCTTTGCAGAATAGTACATTTGTAAAATAAAATAGAAACATGGTAATGTCAAGTTGCTCTGTGTTCCTAAGCACTTACTCTACCTTTCTGTATTTATTATGGACTAGTCCTAGGATGTAGAACAACACTGTGTCTCTTAAACTTGTGCATACGTGTTATTGGGGATCACATTAAAAACCAGATTCTATTTTAGTATGTATGTGGTAAGGCCTGAGATTGTGCATTACTAACAAGTTCCTAGGTGATGCTATTTACTTTCATACTAAAAATAGGAATGCTAGAAAACAGAGTCTGCAGCATGATTGAAGGGCCAAGAATTAATTTAGGAGGTCCAAGCCCAGGGGATTTTGGGTATGAAACAAGGGAAGTGAAATAATTGGGAAAAAAAGAATGAGATATGATTCTTTACAACACTCTGTAGCTGTTCACAAGACAACAGTTTTTTCTTTAAAGGGTATAAGGGAGAAATGAACCTTGAAAAAAAGAAAGATGGATTATCTTCAAAGCTGCTTAATTCTCATCCTACAAAGAACTATCTCATTCATCCCTTGTTGTAGCATCATCTGATCCTCATGTGATGTCTCTGAAATCAAGAGCCTTCACCAGCTAAAGGGTGCTAATATATACAAGACCAAAAGTGGACAGACGAACCTGGAATAGGTAAAGGTCCTGTCTAAGGAAAAGAGATAAAGGAGGGGAATCTAAGTAACAGTGTTATGCCCAATACAAAGCTAAGCAAGGAAGTTATTTAGCACCCTTCCAAGCTGTATTTTCTTCTATTACGTGTCTCACCATTTTATATGATACACATTACTTTTAGGTTCTATATCATTTGTTTCTATTATTAAAATGTATGGAAATTGATTGCAACGATTGTCTGTTTTGGTCATCTAGGCCTAAGTAATGCCCACCACATGACGGTTGCTAAGTAATTCTTTGGCAAGTAAATAAATGAGTGAGTCAATAAGTATCTATATAAAGAGATTAACTCCAAAATAGAACAGTTAAAATGACTGTTCTTTAACCTTAGGTTATATGCTTTTTCCCTATGGTGAAGCATTTTAACATGCTAATTCTACAAGTCAATGAATCGCATGGAATATGGCCTGATGAAAGCTTTGGGATTAGCATTTCATTAGCTATTGCAGTTTAGCTAGCCAAAGCTGTTTGCTGAGGTTGTATTTTGGAAAACTTGCAATGCATTATTGAGCCTTTCAAAAAATCGGGCCTCCCAACTTAGAGAAAGTGATAGAAATTTGATATAAAAGAATTAAATCTATTTCACTCAACTTTGAATATATTTTCTTGTGATTTAGAAAGTTATTCCAATTATTTAAATAATGATAAGTATTGAGTTAACTACTTTCAGAACATTTTATATGGAATTTATAAATGGGAATATTTTTATTAATTTCAAGTATGATTTTAAATCATTCCTTACATAAGCCTATAAACTATTTTCTTTACAAAATAGATATAACAAGATTTTAAGGTAACTTATTGGGCAATTTAAAGCACCTAAGTTTGCATCCTTGAAAGTATTTATTGGTGTACTTGACATTGTAGCTTTATGATAATGAGTCTATGCATTTTCTTTTCATTTTGCCTAGTAGCATATTTCACCAGTTTTTTATTTATTTATACAATTTGCTTAGTAGTAAAAATAGTGACAGGTGAATCAATTTAAATATGCTCCATATTTTCAATCCTTATGATTAATATATAATGTGTAATAAATTCCACATGTAATTTATTTTTTCAGTATTCAGAATAGAGAATAAAAATCATAGGTCTTATTTCTACATTTTACACACTTAAAAGCAGACAGATTTATTCATTCTTACATTGATCCTTTATTGAAGGATTACCATATAAATATTACTACATAAATAACTACTTGGTAGACTGAGAACATTTTGCCCCTTACACCTGACTTTATCAAAACAAAGGTTGTTGGCATTTAAAGTATCATATATAGATAGAAAGTGTGCTTAATATTGTTAAGTAACAGAACTGGGTCAAAGGTAAAATAGTGAAAATTATTCCATTTGCTCTGGTTCTTCCATACCATACTTATCTGTTGTGTTTTTTTTTGTTTGTTTTTTGTTTTGCTTAAGAGCGGGACATTTTAAAAAATGACAATTACATCTTAGCTTTTAAAAATCTATAATTTTATATATTTGTTTATTTATTTATTTTATTTATCTCCCCTTCCCCCCCACCCCAGTTGTCTCTTCTCTGTGTCTATTTGCTGCGTGCTCTTCTTTGTCCACTTCTGTTATTGTCAGCAGCATGGGAAATCTGTGTTTCTTTTTGTTGCGTCATCTTGTTGTGTCAGCTCTCTGTGTATGCAGTGCCATTCCTGGGCATGCTGAACTATCTTTCACGCTGGGTGGCTCTCCTTACAGGGTACACTCCTTGCGTGTGGGGCTCCCCTATGTGGGGACACCCCTGTGTGGCACGGCACTCCTCGTGTGCATCAGCACTGCACGTGGGCCAGCTCCACATGGATCAAGGAGGCCCGGGGTTTGAACCACAGACCTCCCATATGGTAGACGGATGCCCTAACCACTGGGCCACGTCCACTTCCCTCAATTTTATTATTGTAACATATAGACAGCCTAAAATTTCCCTTTTAACCACATTCATATATATAATTCAGTGTTGTTAATTGCATTCACAATGTTGTGCTACCATATGTTATTAGAATAAAAATAAAATTTAAGATGGAAACACACAAATTGTGAACTCAATTGTAAATGAAGGATTACAGTTAATAGAACAAATATATAAATTTTCTTTGATGAATTCAAACAAATATACCATACTAATTCAAGATGTCAAAAATACAGTGGCGTTCTTGATATAGATGTGGAGTGGACACAAACATTCCAAGGTCCACAGGATGGAGGAATAGAGTATGGATTAGAGTGGCCTTCGTGATATTCTATTCATGAACTATTGTGATTAGTAATCGAAGAAAATGTGCATTGGTGTGGAGAAAGTGGCCATGGTGGCTGCTGGTGGTAGGGAGTGGGAGGGGGAGATGTGATGTGGGGACATTTTTGGGGGTTGGAGTTGTCCTGGGTGGTGCTGCAGGGACAGTTACCGGACATTGTATATCCTCCCATGGCCCACTGGGTGGACTGTGGGAGAGTGTGGGCTATGGTTTGGACCATTGACCATGAGGTGCAGCGGTGCTCAGAGATGTGTTCACCAAATGCAGTGAATGTCTCATGGTGATGGAGGAGGTTGTTGTTATGGGGGGAGGAGTGGGATGAGGGGGTGGGGGCTATATGGGGACCTCATATTTTTTTAATGTAACATTAAAAAATAAATAAGTAAAGACAAAAAAAATAGGGTGGTGTGATCTTTAGGCTAATGTGTTGACTCGGCCAGGTAAATGCGCCCAGGTGTTTGGTCAAGCAAGCATTGGTTTAATTGTAATACAAGAACATTTATAGACTTTAGTCACCAGTGACTTTACTGCATAGATAGCTGATTACATCTACATCAACTAGGGAGATTGCCATCAGCAATGAGTGATGCTTTATCCAATCAGTTGAATGCCTCAAGAGGGAAAGTGATTTCAGCATTCAGGGAGAATTTCTCAGCTAGTCTTTGGACAGCCAACATCTCCCAGAAGTCATCATGAACCTTCAATGGACCTTCATCAGAGCCCCTTATTTGTAGCCTGACTGTGGATCCTTGACTTGTGCATTTCCATGGTCATCTGAGAGACTATGGTAAAATTGCATACTATTGACAGATATCTTCTGCAGTATTTGAACAGATATTTACACAATGATGTTCATAGAAGCATTATTTACAATTGCCAAAAGATGGATGCATCCTAAATGTCCAACAAGCACAGAATGAATAAGTAAAATGTAGTATATACTGGTATTTACATACAATGGGATATTATTCAAACATAAATAGGAATGAAGTCCTGATACATGTAAGATGAGTTAACCTTGAAGATGTTACGTTGAGTGAAGTAAGCCAGACACAAAAGAATAATATTGTATGATCTTACTAATTTACAGTAATTTGAATAAACAAATATATATAGAGTCGGAATAAGGGATATAGGTTACTAGGGGTGATTTCAGGGTAGTGAATAGGAAGTTAATACTTTTGTATTCCTTATTTACCTGTATGTTATTTAGTGGTGAGTTACCTAATATTTTTCTATATATATATATATTTTTAAAGATTTATTTATTTCTCTCCCCCTTCCCCCACCCACAAATTGTCTACTCTCTGTGTCAATTCACTGTGTTTTCCTCTGTGTCAGCTTCTATTCTTGTCAGCAGTCTGGGAATCTGCGTCATCTTGCTGCATCAGCTCTCCATGTGTGTGGCGCCTATCTTTCAATATTGGAGATTTTTCAGATATCATTCTGTTAGACATTTCTAATTTCCTTATGGTATGAGAATAAACATCACATTAATTGAATATATTTAAATGCTTTAAATCATGTTTTATGGAACAGAATAGGGTATAACTTGGTAAGTGTCCATTCCATTGTTCTACTTAAAAGTATGCAAATTCTGCTGTTATTAGATAGCATATTTATAAATGTCTTTTAAGTCAAGTTGGTTTATAGTTCAAGACATTAAAATTCTCAAGATTTTCTGTTTATTCTATTAAATTTTGAGAACAAGTTGTTGAAACTATGAATAATTATGAATTTGTCTATTCTTACAGTTCTCCCAGACTTTGCTTCACATAACTTGAATCACTGGTACTAAATGCACAGAAGATAAGGGCTGTTACATTATTACTTGGGTGAAATCTATGATAAGCTGGAGGTAAGAAATTGTACAGGGAAGAGATAAAATGGGGGCATAGGGATACCTTTAGGTGGGGCTTTTTGGGCTTGAGGAGGGGCTAGGGATAGAAGGAAAGGTCAGATGGCCCAAGAAATTGGGAGTAGGGTAGTGGGAACATTTGAACATAGGGGGTTGTCAGGTATGTGGTTGAAACTATAATGTTGAGAAAACTCTTTAGAAAATATAAGGAAGGTTACCTGTTTCAGATGCTTAAGGGGGGTGGGGCACCTGACACAGGGCAGGCTTCTAGGGAGTGTGTGAATGCTCATTTGTCATCGTGGGTTATATCACTGGGTGGAGACCCATACAATGAGAATGAAGTGATACCCACATCCTGGGGAGGACTAACATTCTCAAACAGAAGGAATTGTATCTCCCGAGAGAACTGGTGGCTCCCAGTGGGTTAGGGCAGTCAGAGTATGTCAAGCTCTCAACATTGTTACAAGAATCTTTGAATATGGTCCTTCAAGTACTGAAGATTGATTGTCACTGTGGGCCCTGAGGGGAGGGGGAAAGAGGTATTATATAGATGGAATCAGTGTAACTGTGGGACAATGGAAGTGTTACACAAGATCATGCAATGCTAGATATAGGACATGGTAAATTACAACAACAATGTATAAAATCTATAGGCTAAAATGAAAACCATAATGTAAAACATAATATAACTAAAAATTTAGAAAATTGTATGGTCTAAATATAAACCATAATAAAAACCCAAATGGAGCCATTTTGAAAGCTATCGTTTCAATATCTGTACATTGCTGTAGCAAATATAATATAAACATGTAAAAAGATCATTGCTTGGGAAGGCAAAAAGTGTTTGATGTTGGATATGTGAGAGTACTATATACTGTATATGTGAATTACTGTGATCTAAAACTTTTGTGGAGATAAACTTAATAATTAGGAAAAAGAAAAGGAGAAGAAAGGATGTAGACACTGAGGAAGAAATGGAAGAAATTGCCTTGCCACTGTACATACAGGGCAACACCTATTGCAGTGATGAAAGGCAAAACATTAAAAACAAAGCTATTTCATTTTATAAATCTGCTACCCCAAATTGTTTTTGCTTTATTTAATTTTTCTAAATTAATAAGTAGTCTATATCTAACCTTTAAACCCATCACTATATTCCATTTTACTATTAATGGATCCTGGCAATATATCTGGCTTCATTTTTTAAGAAGTTTTGGACCACTGAGTGGTTCAACTATGGCGGGGGAGGAACACAGGGGTGGGTTGTTATTGGTGGGGGTTACATGGTTGGGAGGGAGTTTTCCAGGGCATGTATTCAGGGTACATAAAAATGTTTGGATATTTTCATAGTGGTTACAGTTAAAAATGACAACTGAGGGAGTGCTGAGTTCCTAGCCAGGGGAGCTCTCTCACATTTCCCAATGGAACAGCAATAATCCCCCAAGAGCTATGGAAAAGACCAATAAAGAAGGATGGTCCAACAATGAGCCCTTGATACTGATAACTATTCTTATGAGCCTGTGTGCTTGAAATATGAACTAGGCCTAGAGCTGCAGGGTGCCTAAGATTTACCTCCTGAGAACCTCCATGTTGCTCAAATGTGACAACTCTCTAAGTCAAACTCAGCATGTAAATGCATTATCTTCCCCCCAGTGTGGGTCATGACTCCAGGGGACTAGCCTCCCTGGTGCCAAGGGATTACTACTGAGCACCAGCAGATGATGTAACTAGAAAAAGACCTGGAATAAAGGGGTCAACTCAGACCAGCAGAATATCTCAGCCTACATGTCATATCAGGTGTTAAAATCTGCTTTTTGACCCTGAATAAAAGGGGAAAATGGAAAGGACAAATTATATTATATGGCTATGAGTCTCCAAAAAAGAGTCAGAAGGTCATCAGTGGGGTCACACTTATGCATGCCTTAGGAGGGTCCCAGTGACAGCCAAAATAGATAGAAACCCAGGTACTGGGTCTCCTGAGGGCTACAGAGACCCACAGGTTCTATGGTCATGACAGATGGCTCTAGAGTTCAGTACCATGTCAGTAGGCCCTACTTTGGAGTTTGTGTCCCTGAATGTGATGGAGTTGGACTCTGATGTGGCCTTTTTACACATGCCTCTTCTGTTACTTTTACCGGAACTCTGGTTGGTGCTAGGGTTAGTGTATACTCAGGAGACCTGAATTTCTGGACTGTCCATGTGACAGCCAGGCCCTGAGCCTCAGCAGACTTCTAACTCCTATCCTCTGGTTCACTGGACTTGATCTGGCCAGCTAACAGGGAGGAGGAAGAAGGTCAGTCACCACACCAGGGAGCTGAAGGTGCCTATAGCGGCAAGCAGGAGGATTACATCCATCATCCATGTGGAATCTAAACCCCCTCTCAATATAGAGGTGGAGTGGACATAACCATTGCAGGGTCTGTAGGGGGGAGGAATAGAGTATGGATTGGAGTGGACTTGCTGATATTCTACTACAGAACTATTGTAGTTAGTAATGGAAGAAATTGTAGCATTGATGTGGACAAAGTGGCCACAATGCCTGCTGAGGGTAGGGAGATGGAGGAAGAGATATGATGCGGGGCCATTTTCAGGACTGGGAGTTGTCCTGCTTGGTACTGCGAGGATGGATGCTAGACATTGTATGTCCTGCCGAGGCCAACTGGGCGGACTGGGGGAGAGTATGGGCTATGCTCTGGACCATTGACCTTGAGGTGCAGCACATCAGAGAATACATTTAATCAAAGGAATAAAGAACTCGTGCACGGAAAACTATAAAATAATGCTGAAAGAAATCAAAAGCAAAACTTTATCAGAGGACATTCTGCATTGATGGACTGGAAGGCTAAATATTACTAAGGTGTCAATTTTACCCAAAGTGATTTGCAGATTCAACACAATCCCAATTAGAAATCCAACACCTGACTTTGAAGAAACAGAGAAGTCAATCATCAAATTGAAATGAATGGGCCAAGAGGCTCTGTATAGCCAAAACCTTCTTGAAAATGAAAAATGAAGTACTCAATGAGAAAAGAATGGTCTCTTCAACACATTGTCCAGCAAAAATGAACTAAATTTGATCAAGGACTTAAGATAAAAGACCCAATCAATAAAACTCTAGAAAAAGAAACTTAAGAAACATCTTCAGAACAGTATGTTAAGCAATGGATTCTTAGACTTAACACCCAAACCACAAGCAAAACAGAAGAAAAATATAAATGGGACTTCATTAAAATTCAAATATTTTGTCCCTCAAATGACTTTATCATGAAAGTGAAAAGACAACCTACTCAATCAAAAATATTTGGAAATTGCTTTTCCAAAAAAAAAAAAAAAAAAAAAGTGCAGTATCCAGAATATCAAAAAAGAATTCCTATCATTCAACAATGAAAGGACAAACAACTCAATGTAAAAATCCGAAAAAGACTTGAATAGACAGTTTTCCAAAGAAGATAAAGAAATGGCTAAAAGCACATGAAAAGATATTCCACATTATTAGCCTTTAGGGAAATGCAAATCAAAACCAGAATAAGATACCATCTCAAACCCATCAGAATAGTTGCTATTTAAAAAACTGAAAATTGCAAGCATAGGAGAGGAGATGGAGATATAGCAACACTCATTTATTATTGGTGGGAATTTAAAATGGCAGTAACTGTGGAAGTTAGTTTGACAATTCCTCAGAAAGTTAAGTAGAGAAGTATCCTTTGACCAGTCAATCCCACTCGGGGTATATATCTAAATGTAGTAAAATAAGACTTAAATGAATATTTGTGCACAGATGCTCAAAATAACATTATTCACAATTGCCAAAAGGAAGCAACTCAAGTGTCCATCAATCATCGAATGGGTAAACAAAAAGTGGTATATGCAGTAGCGGTGCTCAGAGATGTATTCACCAAATGCAATGAATGTCTCATGATAATGGAAGAGATTGTTGTTATGGGGGGAGTAGTGGTGTGAGGGGGCTGGAGGGTATATGGGGACCTCATACTTTTTGAATGTAATATTTTAAAAAATAAATAAAGACAAAAAAAAGTGGTATATGCATACAAAGGAACATTACTCAGCCTTGAAAAATAATGAAGACTGACATATACTAAAACATGGATAAACCTTTAGGACATCATGTTGAGTAAAATAAACCAGACAAATGTATTATCCCACTAATCTGAAATATCATGAATATGTATATTTATAGTGCTGGGGATGTCACCAACATAAACTCAGTGGCCATCTACCAGCCCTTCCTAGTCACCCTCCACCCCCCCACCTCCTTTTCTATTGTTTCAATGTGTTTCCATTCTGCAGTCTGGGGAAATGGTAGGTCTAAGAAAGGGGATGACCATGTCTTGAACAAGGAAATGAGGATCAAGGAGCCCCAGCTGCTGATCATGGTGGGAAATTTCAGTAGCCGCCTTTCCACTTGGATCATATAAATACCCCATCGTTGGAGCACAGATTTGTCTGTCCTCTCCAATATGACGTAGACCGTGTGAAGCTTCTATCTACCAATGCTGTCCTGAGCAGTTTGGCTTCTACATTCATTAAACTGTCTAGGATAGGATCTCTTCCCCTACTCTTTTGCATACTGTGCAATGTAAGTAATAAAGCAGTGATTCGCTGGAAGATTTTGTTGTGCCTGATCCTGTGTTCTCACAATACACTGTGTAAAATCTCTCTCCACATATAAAAACTCTCTATAGTAGAGTCAAAACTAGATTAAATGTTGCCATGGTTCTGGGTGGGGTAGGGAATGGGGAGTTAATGCTTAACTTACAGTCTCTGTTTGAGGGGATAGAAGGACTTTGGTAATGGATAGTGGTGATGATAATACAACTTTGTGAATTTAAATAACACCACTGAGTTGTATATTTGAAAGTGATAAAAAAGGGAAATTTTAAACCGTAAGTTTGTTAACAGAATAAAAATTTGAACAAAATAGAATTGAGCAACTCCAACAATGAACCATAAACTAAACTATAGTCTACAGTTGATACTATAATTACAGTAATATTGTTTTGTCAATTTTAATGAAATACAGCACTGTTGGAAAGTGTTACTAATAGGAAAATTGTATGGAGGGGACTTTAGTAAATCCATACTTTCTACTTTATTTTTCTGTAAACATATGTCTAATTAAGTATATATGCATATTTATAATAACTTTATGTTGCTGAAGTAAATTTTGATTCAGTAAACATTGAATGTAGTGAAACTACTAGAGTAAACATAAGGATGATTTAATCCACTATAATACAATTGTTCTAGGTTATCTGAGTTTTTGATTTTATTATTCAATAGTGCAGTTAGAAATATGAATAATTGAACTCCATGCAATATGCTCATAATTCACACTTACTAAGCTTTTAATTTTATATTTGTAATTGAAATGCTTTATTTAATATATTCTTAAGAGTTTTCATGTTTTCTCATCTAGGAAATATAAATACCATGATGCCACTTTTGACATGTGTAATTCTGTTATTAATGAATAATTTGAAAGATATTTCCATTTTAATATTTTGCTTCAGTGTTCTAATATTTTTTATTGTCCCCAGTTCAAATTGTTTATTCAAAATTTGACTAAAGCCAAATGTTTGCTTTAAAGAGAACTTTTAAAGAAAAACAGACAACATCTAGCTATATCCAATATTTGAATATCAAATATACATTCTGTATAATGCTAAGATTAGGAAGTATCCACTCCTTGTATTAGACTGTAATATGAAACCTACACATAATTTTCTATCATAATGTTGTAGAAAGAATACATACTGTTTAGTGTGAATAAATTGATCAAGTTTCTTCTTTGACACTATGACTAAGTTGAAACAATATATTTGTTTTTCTGAAATGGTCCTCATCTGTTAAATTAGGCTGATAGTGCCACTCACAATGACATATTTATTAATATGAGAGGAATATTTCAAGTGTATCTAATTGATAGTTATTTTAGTTTGCCAAAAGGCTACCAATGCAAAGTATTAGAAATAGGTTGGGCTCATAAAGAAAATTTATTTGGGGTAAAAGCTCATGTTTCTAAGACTGTGAAATGTCCAAATCAAGGCAGTATCAGAGATCTTTTCTCACCAAAGTCAGCAACTGTTCATCCATCCTGTTGTCTGGTCTTGTGAAGACCAAGATGGCCACTGATCTCTTCCTGGTCTCTGCCTTCCCCTCTGTATTTATTGTCTCCTGGAGCTCAGCTCTGGGCAACCAGACACAAGGCTTGTCACTTTCTGGACCTCCTCTGTCAATCTCTTGGACCTTCTCTGCCTTTCCGCAGCTGTAGGTGATCCTGAGTTCCTCTCTCACATGGCCAGATCAAATATAGCAGAACTCCCTTTTCCTGTCTCTCTTTCTCTGTGTATGTCTCTTTTTATATCAGACCCAAGAAGAGGGTGGAAACTCAACCTGAGTCATGCCTTACTGACATAGTCCAATCAAAAGCCCTAAAGAGAACTTATCAAGTAACCATCAACTGAATTTAATGCAATCACGTGGTATACCTACAGGAATAGTTTAGAGAATGTAATTTTTCTGTTTTTGGGGATTCATAAAAGAATTTCAAACTGTCATGGCACTCCAATAAAATAACTACTATTATTGCTGATGCTAATTTATTAGTCTCATTATATTCAACTCCCATGGGATTTGAAGGAAGGTGTATAAAGGCAAGTTCTAGACTGAAAAACTTCAAAGATAGAAGAGTAATAAGAGTGAAAAATTTACAGTTTTTTTTGTGTGTGAGATGAGTATGGACATACTGATTAATATTCCAGTTGTTAAATATAGCCAGTATTTAAAAATTATGGATAACAACTAAATTACTAAAGAAAACTTAAGAAAATAATACTAATTGTTTCAGAAAATGGCAGTAGAGGAGGAAAAAATGTCAGACAAATCCACGATGTTTAAAAATTCAGCAATGGAATATTGTCTTAGTCTCCTAGACTGCCAAATTGTGATATACTAGAAATGGACTGGCTTTTACAAATGGAGATTTATTAGATTATAAGCTTACATTTTGAGGTTGAGGAAGAATATCCAAATCAAGCCATCCTCAGGCAATGCTTTCATCCTGAAAACTATCTACTGGCAATCCTGGATTTGTCTCATATGGCAAGGTACATGGCAGTGTCTGCTGGCCCCTCCCTTCTCTTTTGGGTTCCAAAGCTTTCAGCTTCTGGATTCCTCTGTCTTTCGTTCTGCTCCTGTGCTTTCTCTCTCAGCTTCTGTGGGTTTCTCTCTGTCTCTCTCGGTATTCATCTGATTTAAAAAGGACTCCACTAGGGATTACGACCACTCTGGACCATGCCCTACTGAAGTAACCTAATACAGACAATAGGTTTATACCAACAGGAATGGATAAGCTCTAAGGACTTGACTTTTGGGGTTCCAAAAAAAGCCTCAAATGACCACAAGTGTGAATCTAATGTATAGTGATCTGACTATTTCTGAATTTGTGTTGTTATTCTAGAACACATTGGTGCATTGAAAAGCTGGGTATTTATATAAACTCTCTAAAGAATATTAGTAGACCATGAGATAAAATAAAGTTCATGTCCAAGGGAAAAAATACAAGGGAAGCCTGAATTAGTTCTCTAATTAAAGATTATGGGGCAGTTTCAGTGTTGCCAGATCAAGGCAAATTTAAGAACAGTTGGTTTGTACAACAGCAGTGAAAAGATGTCACAGTTGTTTTTTTGTCCCCCACCCCCTACAGCTTGCTTGCTGTCTGCTCTCTGTGTCCATTCACTGTGCATCCTTCTGTGTATCTGTATTTATTTTATTTATCCCCCCCTCCTGTGGCTTGTTTTTGTTTTGCTCTCTGTGTCCACTCGCTCCGCCATCTTCTGTGTTTTTTTACTTGTCTTCCTTTTTTTTTTGGTTGCATCACCCTGCTGAGTCAGCTCTCTGTGGTGCCTGCAGGCCGGGGGCCAGCAGTCTGCAGCACCTGCAGGCTGGCCACTCTCTGCTGCTGGGAGCCTACCTTCACAAGGAGACCCCAGGACATGAACCAAGTGCCTCCCATATGGTACGTGGGAGCTCAACTGCTTGAGTCACAGCCTCTTCCTGATGCCACTGTTTTTAAGGGGTTCCAGTGGATATAATGTTAGCAACAATTAATGAAATGCAAACATAATGTTTATCTTAGAAAAAACAGAGTGACATTAATGAATTCCAAACTGTGGAGGTTAAGATTGAAAGACACTGGTTTACCCTTATAAATTGTTTTGTTAGAATTACAATATTTGATTCATTTAGGTGAAAAAATATCCTGAATAACAAAGAGGAGAATTGTAAAGAACAGCTTGCTCTTGAGATCATTTTTTAAAAGTGTTTTCTATATTTCTTGTTTTCTCAATACTTTTTTTTTTTGGTTATATTGAGATCCTTGCACTCTAAAAGTTTCAATTTTGAAATTCCACACCCAAGCTAATGTCCTAATAACTAGCACACATTGTGTATGCAGGCACTTTATATGTATGGCCTACTTCAATACTTTCAACAGCCCAATGAAAAGCTTCTGTGCTGTCTTTACAGATGATAAAACAGATAATAGCTAATTTGCCATAGGCCACCCAATTTTAGAGTCTATCTAATTCTAAATTAGATGCATGTACTAATTACTTGGGAAAATAAAAAGTGTGTCCTGACAGTCTTTTATTTCATATTTGATTAAAGAATAAATTACTAGAAAGAAAATAGTTTTGAGAGTTTCCCTAGGAATAGCTAATTAATGAGAAATGAATACATGTTAAAGGCAAAGAAACCAATGAACAAATTTATTACAGTTACAAGGGCAATATTTTAATGCAAAACCAGGAAAGATGTATAATGTCCAAGTTTCAAATTGCTCTCAGTAAGTTTTAGGTTCATATTCAGTGTCTTGATAAAAGAAATAATAGCATGTGAACGTAAAGGTTGTAGTCAAGCATCAACTCATGGGTTCAGAGCCAGAGATGGCCATAGGAGGTAGGTGCATAATCTGTCCTATTGTGAGGAGAATTATTGTTAGCACCTCATCAATATTAACCAGATCAAGGAATAAGGAAACACAAATGAGAATGCACATCGTCAAAGTATAAAAAAGACATGGACAGGAAGAGTTAAAAAACAAAATGAAACAAAACAAAATTAAGCCTGTGCCCGGATGAAACTGTAGTATAATCGGTTAGTGGAGTTTAGGAACAGAGAAAGAGATGAGGTAGAAACAGTTCGGGGTATGAAAACCACACCAAATTATTCTTGTTTCAGTGGTCTTTCATGTTACAGATACCTCACCCTGTGAATTTTTCTATCAAGATAGTCTGTTTTCCTCTGTCCATGATCTTTCCGTGTCAATATTTATTGGCAGTGTTCATTTTTCAGAGCTTCTTAATGGAAACCTCATGGAAACTCACTGAATTGTCAGGCTTTATGTAGTTGGATGTTACAAGGAACCTCTGTATATTTCCATTTTTTTATAAAAGGCCAAGGAAAATGTTTGGTATATGAAGGTACTCAGTTACTTTTATTGAGAAAATAAATAATAAATACATAGTAACAGATGAATTTCCTTAAGAAAAGGATTAAATTGTACAATATATTTTTGTCGCTATATCTACAATAGCTTGCATTTTACAGAATACATATTAAGTCCATTACTATGCGAGCAGTTGTTTTAATAATGATCAAAAGTATAGATGTCATTCTTTATTTCTTCACTTAATTATTTAAACCTGACTATTTGCCTAATAGAGTCTAATATAAGCAGATATGTATGTATGGCTGTATAAATTTTATTTCACTTAACAGAGCACTGTGCAATGATGTCAACTCCTAGAATTACAAATGCATGAGTTTCAATATTTTTCCTTGAAATGTATATTATGTTAATTGTGACAGGAAGTGATTCTAAAAGTAAAGACAGGAGATAATAAGTATCAAATTGAGATATTTTTAAGGTTCCTATCCCATCAAAGATTCAGGGACAAAGGAATGAGGAGAGAGATGTGGAAAAAGATTGTGTGTAGTTTAAAATAAAAATAATACAAGCACAGCAGTATACGAGTTATAGGATTACAGATTTAAGGACTATTGTTATTTCTGTGCACTGTTTAATCACAGAGAATTGGACTTACTGGAAATTGTATCCTTGAGGTACTCTGGATCTTTCAGAAGTTACTTGATTAGCAGCAAAGTCTGTTACAGTGGCAAAGCAATCACTAGATTATATAAAATGTATAGCTCTTATATCAAAAAGTAATTTAAACTCTAATAACTAAAAGCAAACTTTAATTAATTAATAACAAAATGGCACTGGAATTTTCTTCTGATTTTCAAACTTTTCCACATATGTATGCATATTTATTTGATAGGTTAATAAATCAACTGTGTATCTACTAAACAAGGCAGAAAAAAAAAGGTTTGATATATTCAGCCAAGGCTAAATTGAGCAATACTCACTCAGCAATATTCCTTACAATTTTGGAAATAAATGTACCTGTTGAATAAATATATTTGTGCAAATTTAAGTTTCATGAATTTTACATATCATGCTTGAAAATTTATTCAATTCTCACCCCTTAATACTAAAATATGTGTTACAACTTAAAGAAAAATCAATATATTATCATTAATATTATTATAATTTCTGTTTATAATCATAAACAGAAAGCCTCCAAAATTTAAAATGAAAGAACTATAATTTTAATTTTATATTCAATCAATCTGGAGTTCTTGTAAGGGTAAGACCACATTGGGAAAATAGGAATAGAACTACATTGGGAGGTGGGAGTTGCAGGTGTCTTCAGATAGATAAATGCCTTAAGGCAGCCTGCAAGGAGAGTGCCAATAAATAACTCAGGACTGTCCACAAGGAAAGTGCCAATAAATAGCACGGGGCTTTTAGAAAAAAATAGATACGCTATCTTCACTAACCACAGTGTTCTGCTTCTGTGCCTACTTGCTTGCTCGTAAACCCCCTCCCCCTCCTAAAAGGCTATAAAAACATCTCTTTCCTGAGACTCGGGGCTGCTCTCTCCTCTGCGTAGGATGGGACAGTGGCCACATGGCTAATAAATCTCTTAGTTGGAACTATAGTCAAAGTCTGAGTCTGGTCAATATTGATAATCTGTAACATTCTCAAATATATATTCTCAATTATATTTAACATTAAAATATATTTGCAATTTTTAAACACTGTTATACCCTTATGAGTCGTCATGAGAATAATTAAAAAATATATTGTTCAATTGATAGTTACATAAAAGAATGATCATTATTCTTTTTATTTATTCTTTATATCAATGTTACATGTCACTCCATTAACACAAGAGAATAACTAGAATAACAATAAATCTGCTTTTTTCCATTGTTATACTCCCCCTTTAATTTTGTTCGTTCCTAATCTTGAGAGACTTGGTATGATGTCTGTTCTGATCACTTCAGGCTGAAGGGGAACTTAAATATCACGGAGTAAGGAATTGTTCCCTTACAGTTGAAGATACTCCTTGCTTTAGGGGATCAGACTTTTTCCTTCATAATTGTTTTGTTAGTTTTCCAGGGCAAACTCAAAGAGCTGGAGATTAGGAGTTGAACCACAATCTGAACAATTTTAGCAAATGAACAATCCAAAGATTTAAGTCTCTGAGAAACACATTTGGAAGGTACTTTGAAAATTTTAGGGTCAACGAAAAGGAGTAGTAGAATCATTACTAGGGGAATTATAAATGAGTATAACTATGATATATTAGGGAAATAGATTTTCTTACATTCCCAAATAAGGTCCCCTGAGGGGGTGTTGATTTCCTGAGGCTGTGTGGCTTGCCTGTGGTGTTCAGATGACCCTCCAGCTCTGGGGGAGGGGGGATCTTTATCTGAGGCATTGTTTATTGCCACACCTTGTGAAATCTGCTTAAAACCTGCATAAGTGTAACCTCTGGATTTAACTTCTGACTCACTTTGAAATCTCTATTTTATTTAATCTTTCTCCCTTTTTGTCAAACTATTTTCCCAAATGCTTCCTGATTTAATGCTTGGTAATAATTCCTCCATGCCCGGAAGGCTTGTCCCCACCAGTCATGTCCCATGTTAGAGAGAAGGTAATAAGTTTATTTGCAGTGTTTAACCTAGAATGAGGACGCATTTGAATAAAAAGGAGGTTTTCCGGAGTTAACTCTTAGTCATTAATTATAATCAGGTTTAGTTTCATTGTTGTAGGAATAAGGTTCATAAGTGCAGACATTAAGATCAAGAATTTGTCTTATTGATCTGTTTTTCCTTTATTTGGCATGGTTTATATAATCCAGTTTTGGTTTTGTTTTTTGTTTTTGTTTTTGTTTTTCTGCCATCTTATATGAGAAAGTAGCAGAGTTTCCCCAGGAGGGAAGTTTAATATTTTATTGGCTATTATGTGAGACTGTATCTAACAAGAAAACATGCTTATGACAACAAGAATGCATTTATATCCAATAGAAATATGCTTTAGGGTCATGTTTTCTCGTATAACACTTCACTATCAACACACTATACTAGTGATATAACTTAATTATAACTCCTGAAAGAACTTCCTTATATTTGCATTATTAGCCACAATCCTCAGCTACCCCAGAGTTCACTGTTTTATATAGTCACCCTTTTTATCCTCTAGCTTTTCTTCTAGCAACTGAAACCCAAAACTTCCTCTTTCAACCACATTCACACACAGTCATTTCAGTGCTGTTAATTATACTCACTTTTCTATTCCACCATCACCGCCATCCATTTAGAAACCATTACAGTCAACTTTTATATTCTGCACAGATTAAGCATGTACTCCTCATTCGCTACTCCCATTCTATTTCCTGGTAAACTATTTTCCAAACTCTATCTCTGTGAATCTGTTCTTGCTACTTATTTCATAACAGTGAGTTCATGCAATATTTATCCTTTTCTGTCTGAATTATTTCCCTCAACATAAGATGGTAGAGGTTCATCCATGTTGTCCCATTGTTGTAGAATTTGAGAGAAGTTTAATTATTTGAGTATAGAGAGGCCAGGACTCAAGAATGATTTTGAGAAGGAAAAATGGTTTATTGACGGCGGGCTGGACTTGGGAGCTTTCAGTTTGAATTCTGAGCCTTGAACAAGATTTTCAAACGTTTTTTATACAGAGAGGAAAGGCCAAATGGTTCTTTTGTTTCAGTTCTCAATAGGCTTCAATTAGCATATATCTTCTACATCTTAAGTAAGCTTTTAGCATGGGCTCCAGATATTCTAGATAAGCTTTTAGCATATTTACTTTTTGCATTTCCCCTAAATACTTAAAGTTTATAGCCCTTGCATTGTTAAACATTTCCTGGGACTGGAGCCTGTTGCCATTTTCCCTAAGGGCAGGACTGCAGCCTCTTACCGTTCCACACTCACAAGTCAAACAGCTTAGTTATCTCTGAAGAGACAAAGAGCCTTCCACCCATAGCCCACATTATTCTCCCCTTTTTGCCAAAGTTTAACTTGTTAAGCTTTGGCATAATTATTGTTGGAGCTATGAGGTGGATAGCTGTTTGTTGTTTTGATTGATTATTTATTAGTTTTTAGTACAGCATCCAGGACTGTTTTTAGAAGGTTAGAACTTTTTATTTTGGATAGCAGAATCTTGGGCAGGGGCCTTTTGCAGTTATTCTGCTGCCACTGGCACTCACGTGGATTTTCAGTTAGGTTCTAGATTTATTTATTAATTTTATTTTACTCTTGAAGAGTTTACACTTTTAATTTAAAAGGGGTGCTGAAGGGAGAGGGATTTCTTTTTTGTAACTGCTTTCTGCTGGCCATGGGCTGTAGTTATTGCTTAATAAGGTATAAAACTCTTAATTTATTTTAACTGGAGGAAGATGGATCTGGTTTTTTGTATGAAGTTGGATGAAGTTTTTATATGGTTAATAAGATGTTTACTTTGAAAGAAACAAACTTAATTAAAAATTTGGAATACTTGTTTTTAAAAGAGGACACATTGGATTACAGAGGTAGACAAGGTTAGGTGCTTATAAAGATGGCATTCCTTAAAAGCTGGTGGGAACAGCATATTTTTTTTTTAAGTTATTTATTTTTAGAGAGAAATTGCAACAGACACTTAGCTTTGTTTGAAGACACATTTTAAGCTGTTTAATGATTGACATTCATTCGCTTTGTTAGAAGCTCCTGGTGAACTGGCACTCCTTGGGCAACTGGCTTCACTCAGGATTAGAACACTAATTTGGAAATACTTTTAGTTTTTACTTGTGGGAGTGATTAGAACTATAGAATAAAGATTTTTATACTTTGGTTTTCATTGTACAATTTTTAGCAATTTTGACTTGTTCAATAGGTGACTTACTATTAGCAAGCAAGCTTTACTTTTGCTACACAGCAGAGTATAGCAAAATATAGAAGTTGACTGAGACTGGCTGAGACTGCCACTTTATTTTGTAGACATGTTATTAACTGTTTAGAAAATGATTTTACTAGGAATTTAACATGTTTAATATACTTTTGCACTTGATTTAAAGTAGAAAAGATAACATTACAGTTATTAGGTATATATTTAGTACAGGATAAAAGTACAGTACTTAATATTAACTAATGTATTACTTAATGCATAAGGATTCAGAGTTGCAATTATTAGTTTTGAGTTTCAGGTTTGTAATACTTTACATGTTATTTCTTTATGAGAGCAGGCCATAATGCCAATTGTGTTTAAGTTTTACTTACAGTATTTTGGTATTATGGCTCTACTTAGCATGTTTTTCAATGCAGTGAGCAAGTTGCAGCATTCTTTATTTTAGAGAGATTTTTTAGTATTTTACTAGCTTGGTGCATAGTGCTCTCTGGCACTATGGAACAGTGCTAGTTTGGAGGCGCTATTCATTGTACACTTGGCTGTACTGAGTTATTATTGGCTGCAGGAGCTTGAAACTGCAATATAGTTTTTATTGACTTTAGGAGCAGAACTAGAGACTGATATAGCACATATTTTTAATTGAGGGGTTAGTGATTAGCCTAGCTAATAACTTACATGGAGAGGCTACTTGTAATGTATACAAGGCTTGGTTTCAATGAACAAGAGTTTGATAATGTTAACGTTTATTTTTTGTTTATATATATATTTTTAATAATTTAATGCAACACATTATATATTAAATGATTGTTTACTTACACAATTTTATTATGAAGATAACAGTAGGTACTTTACTTTAGTAATAGAGGAAAAATATTATTTTCATTGTTAAAATGAAAACAGAAGACTTTTAATATAATCAAGATAATTTTTTATTATTATTTACTTAAATATGTACTTTGTGGTGGCCTTCAGACAGGTTTTGTTATTATTAAGTTATTTTTGCTACTAATACTAATTTAAGTTTTAGTTAACAATGACTTTTTTAGAACTAGAATTATTTAAACATTTTTAGTTGGAGGATGTTTTACAAACTTTTTATAATTGACTATAACTACATTGATTAGCTACTTTATGGGATTCTCCTAGAGGAGAAAAATGAGAAGAGAGGACATAAAGAGAAATAGAAGATCACATAGTGAATGGACACAGATGGAAAAAACAGCAGGGCAGGGAGAGAGGGAGAGGAAAGGGGAAAATAAATAAATAAAAATAAATAAATCTTAAAATACATATATATAATATCATCTACATAATATATAATCAAAATGATACATATTTCCATACATATATTCAATTTATTCAATCCAATATATTTGTATATGTTTTAACATACTTTAAATATATTCAGTAATCTGAAAAAGTATTAACCTCTTACCTTCCCTATTGTATACTCATAAATGTAATTAAGTATATAGCATAATTTAAAACAGCATAATTTAAAGCTGCATGATTTAATAATGCATGTGTTTACATAGAAATCATATATGTAAATGTGTGCCTTTTTATGGGACTCTAGATATTAGATCAACATATTATATCCTCCCTGCAATATTTGAAATTGATTAATTTCAGTTGAGGTTTGGCAGAAAGTTTACTCAATTATTTTCATTGTTTCCAGTAGTTAATGACTCTAAATTTTTCAAAATTAGATTGTTTAATAATCCACAAATAAGCCTCACACTTAACTAAAGATTTATTTACTTTATGCTTTCATTTTACTTCACAAGGTGTTTTAACCATTTATGTTATTTAATCATGTCTTTGGTTACAGGTATTTTGTTATCTTGTACTACTTAGGCATATATGCTTCATGCTCTAATTTTTCTTCATTGATAAAAGGACTGATGCTTTAATTAAATGTTTTAATGTTAAAGTAATCAGGATCATTTAATTCCTTCCATGTTTAGGTACAATATCTGGAGTAATATTTGGTTATTTGAAATTAATTTTATATCATATAAATGTATCTGATTAATAAAGAAATGCTTTATTTCAAAATTACATTATCTAGTTAATTGTCTTTCCACTCCTACTGTTTTCTCATTAGGGCAACTTAACATTTAGGGCAACTTAACAGCCAACTGTTGGCTATTGAACCCTCGATTTGTGGATTACAATTTTTCAAACTTGTTGTACTCTTAATTTTATCCAAGCCCGTAATTCTAAGAAGTGGACATCAGTCATGCATGGTAAAACAGCCAACACTACTTTGCCCTTGTTTTTATTAATATATTCTCTATCTTATTATCCTATCCCTGAACACTTGACAGGATATTCTGATTATCATTTAGTTCCTCTACTATGGTTCTACCTTCTTAGCATCAGGCTCATAGCATTCTCAAATTTTGCACCTGCCACCTACCTGGTACACTAGGTATTGCTGATGTTTGTAATTTCACTTTGCGCCATTTTTTTTTTTAATCTGCCTTGTATATATTGCATAAAACAAGGATACTAGTAATGCTTTCTGATTTTTTGGAAGATTTTACCCCAAATTTCTTAGAAATACTTGTAACTTTTAAATGCTCATGCATGTTATCAATACTTATTGTAAATATTATGCATTTATATCTTATCCCACACAGAATATCCATAATATCATTTGCAATACTTTAGATTTGTAGCCACAGATGCAGGTATATGAGTATTTAGAATCTAATTAAATTCATTTAAGATATCTTTATAATAAGTGAAAGTTACTTTAAAATTTGGCCTTGAGGTTTTAGCAAGAGAAACATTTTAAAATCATAATAGACTTAAGCAGGCATCAGAATAATTAATTCAAGGAAGTGGCTATAACATGTAGATATGGATGTTGGAGATTTGGACCTGAAGGGTATTGGGAATGAAAGAAAGAGAAAAGGGGGAAGGAAACAAAGAGAAAAAGAAAGAGGGAGAGAGCTGGGATCAGGGTGTCTGCGAGTAATCACTCCTCAGACAATTTTATTTTCTACGTGTGGCATTATATATACTTAAACTATCAAGCTAACAAGCAGTGTAACTACACATTAACAAGACTCGTAAATTAAAGAACTTATCTCAAAGTACAAAGATTTAGTATTCCTTTCAAACTACAAAGTGTGTTTGCTCATATTTCTCCCTGCCCCTGACTGCTCTATCCTGTTGACTCAAAAGGGTTAATTGCTGCATTCCTATGTTAAAAGCGTAGCCATGGAAACAGCAGGTCTCCCTTTGTGAGCCCACCATGCCTCAGTTTCCAAAATATGGAGGCTGATTTTCATCAAGAAAAGTAAGTTGAGTATATCAAATCAAGAGATGAGATAGGTACTGAACTGGTGAAACCTTCCCTATGTGAAGAGAATGGACTTGCAGTTCAGTATATTAATAGTGCCTATGGAAAGCCTTAGTGTGTTTATATTTGTGGCTTGGAAAGAATCATCATAGATATATATCTATATATCCAAATTCTTGAGTCCTTTTTCCAAAAGTCTCTGACTATATAAAACTACAGAATGGTTTTAGCTTTGGTCCACCTGTGGATAATAGACATAACGTAGGAATCTTAATTAATCTGGAATAGGATTCTCTGCTTACCTGAAGTGATAAGTTAATTTTCTCTAGAGGGTAAGATACTTTAAAACACTCAAATATTGAAGTATAAATATATAAATTAAGAAGTAAATCAAATCCATATTATTATTTCTTTCATTTAACTTTTAGAATAATGTGTATATATTGTTAATGAAAAGGGTTTTTATGTTTAAAAAATTCATCATATTGAAAAATGAAATAGTTTAACATGTTAAAATAATTTTAAATGCCATTGAATTTACATTTGTGGTGATGGTGGAATAGCTCATGCAGAAATAACCTTCCTGAAGGTGGCAGTGGTAAACTTTGAACAAAAAAATAAAACTGAACTCACTAAAGGAAAATACAAGCAGGAAAAGCCTACAGGAAATTTTATTCTTAAAAGAAAAGAACTTTATTGGTAAGATATTCATATAAATGTCTTCTCATCTGATTGGGCACTCCCCAGTCCACGTTGTATAGGGTGACTAGAACTCAAGACATATGTAGTCTACCTGGCATAAAGAGTCAGAGAATGGAACCTGAGACTAGTAGTGTATTTGGAAAGTTAATGGGATATCTGGAGAATAGGAACCCAAGGAAATATGAATCCTGAAACCAAATAAATACTATATCCAGCCTCTAACCCATAAACTCTGTATGCGTGGAGGAACCTTCAAGGTTCTAAGCAAGAAAGAACAGTTGGAAACCTGAATGAATGGATCTGTTTCACCTGTTAACATTTGCAGAGGATATTGTGTTCAGAGTTTGAGTCCAGCCAAATTAGCTGCCTTGTAGAAAAATAACACAACTGAACAATTTTAAGAGGCATATAGTGAAATTAAGGATCTTAATATGTATCAGTTCCAAGTTCCAGTAATAAAGTTTACTGGATATATGAAGAAATAAGCAAAAGTGATCCACAATAAAGAGATCAATCAAGAGAACAGACACTACAATGACCTTGACGATGGAATTTAAAGATCAGACTTTAAAGCAACATTTGGGAAGGTTCTTAATGCTTAAGAGAAAATATAGACACTATGGGTAACCTGATGGGGAATCTTAAGAAAGAAATAAACTAAGTTTAAAAAAAGGAAATTCTTTTCAATGTATATATATGAGAATTTAATGTAAACCATCAATAGTCAAAATCAGTGAGACTAAAGTATAATTATTTTAAATGGTAATGGAGAAAAACTTAAGTTGAATTTATATACAAAAATAACTTCAGATGGGTTAGAAACTGAAACACAAAAAGAAAATAATAAATATCCTAAAAGAAAATCTAAGAGACTACAGGTATATGTATGAGTAAATCTCCACAACTAAGGCAGTAAAACTAGAAGCTGCATAATAAAATAAATACATATTTAAATACATTAAAATACATGTATTCCAAATGATAATAAAAAGTGAAAAAATGTGAAAATTATAAAATAATATCTTTAAACAGAAATAAAATAATTTTTAAAATATATACAAGCTCTTCCAATATACAAACCCAAAGTAAAGAAAGAAAATACTCAACTCAAAAATGAGCAAAGTAAGAAAACCTATAAATTTATGAAAAAAGCATTTAAATGCATATAAACTAGGGAAATGGAAATTAAATAAGCAATGAGGTTTAAACTAAAAAACGGTTCTAATATCTATTTTAGTAGGGATACAAGGTAGAAATGGTGTTCTCTTTATTGCTGGTAGACATGAGGAACTTATAATCATTTTTAAAACTAAATGTAAACAATTATCAAAAATTGAATATACATACTCTTTTTTGTTTTCATTTATTTTTTAAAAAAACATTCAAAAAATATGAGGTCCCCATATATGCCCCACCCCCCTCACCCCACTCCTCCCTCCATTACAACAATCTCCTCCATCATCATGAGACATTCATTGCATTCGGTGGATACATCTCTGAGCACCGCTGCACCTCAAGGTCAATGGTCCACATTATAGCCCACACTCTCCCACATTCCACCTACGGAGCCATGGGAGGACATACAATGTAGGGTAACTGTCCCTGCAGCACCACCCAGGACAACTTCAAGTCCTGAAAACACCCCCACACCTCATCTCTTCCTCCTATTCCCTACCCCAACAGCCATTATGGACACTTTCTCCACACCAATGCCACATTTTCTTTGATTACTAATCACAATAGTTCATGAATAGAATATCAGTAAGCCCACTCTAATCAATACTCTATCCTCCATCCTGTGGACCTTGGAATGGTTGTGTCCACTCCACATCTATATCAAGAGGGGGCTTAGATTCTACATGCATGCTAGATGCAATACTACTGCTTTCACTTGTAGGCACTCTTGGCTCCATGGTTTGGTGGTTGACCTTCTTCTCCATGTTAGCTGACTGGGGCAAGTCCAATAAACCAGAGTGTAGGAGCTCAGGTCTGTTGAGGCTCAGGGCCTGGCTATCATATGGTCAGTCCAGAGATTCAGATCCCCTGGGTATATATTAAACCCCAGCACCAACTACAGTTCCAGTAAAAGTAACAGGAGAGACTTGTGAACAAAGATCACATTTGAGTCCAGCTCCATCACACAGAAATGCAAACTCCAAAGTAGTACCAACTGACATGGCACTGAACTCCATCTGCCATGACATAGAACCTGTGGGTCTCTGTAGACCTCAGAAGAACCAATACCAAAAGTTGTATCTGCTTATTTGTCTCTGGGACTCTGCTGAGGTGTGCATAATGGCAACCCCTCTGATAACCTCCCAGCTCTTTTTGGAGACTCATAGACATATAAACTCATTTGTCCTTCCCATTTCCCCCTTCGATTCACATCAAAAAGCATTTTTAACTCCTGGTATTATATGTAGATTGAGATATTCTGCTGCTCTGAGTAAACCCTTTTATTCAATGTCATTTTCCAGTTACATCATCAGCTGGTACTTGGTAGTAATCCCTCAGTGCCAGGGAGGCTCATCCCTGGGAGTCTCACGATGGGGGGAAGGCAATGCATTCACTTGCTGAGTTTGGCTTCGAGACTGGCCACATTAGAGCAACATGGAGGCTCTTGGGAGGTAACTCTTAGGCACCCTGAAGCTCTAGGCCTTGTTCTTATTTCAGGTGCCCAGGCTCACAAGTATAGTCATTAGTATCAAGGGCCCATTGTTGGACCTTACTTCCTTTTTGGTCTTTGCTGTTGCACTTGGGGGATTGTTGCTATTCCTTTAGGGACTGTGATAGAGCTCCCCTGGCTTGAACAGTGAAGCCAAATATATTACCAGGTTCCATTAATAGCAAAATGGAATATAGTGATGAGTTTAAAGGTTAGATATAGAATACATATTAATTTAGAAAGTTTAAGGTAAAAACAAATTGCAGTATCAAAAAATTTAAAAATGCAAAACTATGTTTTTGATATTTTGCCTTCCATCACTGCAATAAGTGTTGCCCTATATGCAAATTAGCAAGGCAACTACTTCTGTCTTTTCCTCAGAGTCTACATCCTATCTTTTTTTCTTTTTTCTAATTATTAAGCTTATCTTCACAAAAGTTTTAGATCACAGTAATTCATATATACAATACACAGTACTCCCACATATCCAACATAAAACCTTTTCTCTTCCACAGCAATAATCTTTTTACACATTCATACTATATTTACTGAAACTGATGTATAGATATTCAGACAACAGCTTTCAAACAAGGTAACATTTTGGGTTTACATTGTGGTTTATATTTTAGACTATACAATTTTCTACATTTTTAGTTATCTTATGTTTTACATTATGATTTACATTTTAGCATATCAACCCCTATATATTTTTGGTATAATTTACATGTCTTATACCCATCCTTGTGTACACTTGTGGAACACTACTATTGCCCATAAAATTACATTGGTTGCATCTATTCAGTACCTCTTTCCCCCTCCCATTAGGGTCCACAGTGACAGTCAATCTTCATTGCTTGAAGGACCATGTTCAGAGATCCTTGCAACAGTGTGAAGGGCTTAACTGCCCTAATGCACTGGGACATGCTTAACTGCCCTAATGCACTGGGAGCAAACATTTGTCATGAGAGATACAATTCCTTCTATTTGAGGGCATCAATACTCGCTAGGATGTGGGTATACTTTCACTTTCATTATATGGGTCTCTGTACAGTGATATAACCCACTACAGCAAAATGAGCATTCACATATTCCTAGGAGACTGTCCTTCATCAGATTATCTGCTTTAAGCAGCTTAAACAGGTAACCTTCCTTATTATATTTTTGAAAAAGTTTTCTCAGCATTATATTCTCAACAAAATACCTGACAATATTCTAAGTTAATATGTTGCTCCACCCTCCCGCCAATTTCTAGGGCAATATTACCCATCCTTCCATCCCTAGCCCCCCTCAAGCCCGCAAAGCCCCACCCAAAGGTAACCCTATGCCCCCATTATATCTCTTCCTTTTTTTCTAGTAGTTTTTAAAATTTTATTTTATTTATTCATTTTTTAAAAAATATTACATTCAAAAAATATGAGGTCCCCATTCACACCCACCGCCCCACCCCACCACTCCCCCCACAGTAACACTCTCCCCCATCATCATGACACATCCATTGCATCTGTTGGGTACATCTCTGGGCATTGCTGCACCCCATGGCCTGTGGGTCACATGATAGCCCACACTCTCCCACGTTCCATCCAGTGGGCCATGGGAGGACATACAATGTCTGGCAATTGTCCCTGGAGCACCACCCAGGACAACTCCAAGTCCCAAAAATGCCTCCACATCTCATTTCTTCCTCCCATTCCCCGCACACAGCAGCCACAATGGCAACTTTTTCCAAACCAATGCAACATTTTCTCGAATATTAACAACAGTAGTTCATGAATAGAATATCATTAAGTCCACTCTAATCCTTACTGTGTTCCTCCTTCCTGTGGACCTTGGCTTGGTTGAGTCCATTCCACATCTATGTCAAGAGGGGGCTTAGATTTCACATGGATACTGGCTGCAATCCTCCTGCTTTCAGTTGTAGGCACAATAGGCTCCATGGTGTGGTGGTTGACATTCTTCAACTCCACGTTAGCTGAGTGGGGTAAGTCCAATAAATCAGAGTGTAGGAGTTGAAGTCTGTTGAGGCTCAGGGCCTGGCTATCATATTGTCAGTCCAGAGATTCAAATCCCCTAGATATATCTTAAACCCCAGCACCAACTACAATTCCAGGAAAGTAGCATGGAAGTCTAGTGAAAAGAGATCCCATCTGTGTCCAGCTCCATCACCCAGAAACACCAGCTCCAAAGAAGGGCCAACTGACATGGCAGTGAACCCCATCTGCCAAGACCATAAACCTGTGGGTCTCTTTAGGCCTCAAAAGAACCAGTACCTGGGGTTGTATCTACTTTATCTGTCTCTGAGACTCTGCTCAGGTGTGCGTAAGGGCAATCCTTCTGACAACGTCTAGACTCTTTTTTAGAGACTCATAGCCACATAAACTCATTTCTCCTTTCCATTTCCCACTTACATTAGGTCAAACAGCATTTTTAACTCCTGTATTAAATGTAGACAGTGATATTCTGCTGGTCCCCGTTGAACCTTTAATTCAAGGTCATTTTCTAGTTGCATTATCAGCTGGTACTTGGTAGTGATCCCTCGGTGCCAGGGAGCTCATTCCCGGGTGTCATGTCCCACACTGGGGGGAATGCATTGCATTTACATGCTGAGTTTGGCTTCGAGACTGGCCACATTTGAGTAACATGAAGGCTGTCAGGAGGAAACTCCTAGGCACAGTGCTCCTCTAGGCCTTGTTCTTATTTCAGGTGTATAGGCTCACAAGCATAGTCATTAGTATCAGGCCCTCACTGTTGGACCCTCCTTCCTTCCTGGTCCTTGCCGTTGCACTTGGGGGACTGCCGCTGCTCCCCTAGGGACCACGACAGAGCTGCCCCTCCCCCCCGGCCAGGAACCCAGCACCCCCCAGCTATTGTTTTTAATTGTTTCCACTATGAATATATCCAAACATTTCCATGCACCCTGGACACATGCCCTGTATAACTCCCTGTCAAACATATGTCCCCTGTCAATAACATCCCATATCATTATTCCTCCACTGCAATTGTTGAACCACTCTGTGATCCAAAACTTCCTGAAAAGTGAAGCCCAATATAATGTCAGTTTCCCTTACTAGTAAAATGGAATACAGCGATGAGTTTAAAGGTTAGATATACAATACATATTGATTTGGAAAAATTCTACATCCTATCTTTTTCTTTTCTTTTTTCCTAATTATTGAGCTTCTCTTTACAAGAGCCTTAGATCACAGTAATTCATCTATACAATATACAGTACTCCCACATATCCATTATAAAACTTTTTCCCTTCCACAGCGATATTCTTATAACTTATTCATATAATATTTACTGAAGTACAGATATTGAGACAATAGCTTTCAAACAAGGAAGCATTTGTGTTTACATTGTGGTTTATATTTTAGGCTATACTGTTTTCTAAATTTTTTAGTTATCCTATGTTTTATATTATGGGTTACGTTATTAGTCTGTAGTCCCCTATATGTTTTTGGTGTAATATTACATGTTTTATATCCATCCTTGTGTACTATTGTGAAACACTTCTTTTGCCCTCACATTTACTTTGGTTCCATCTATTCAATATCTATTTCATCCTCCCTCTGGGCCCCATAGTTACAGTGAATCTTCATTTCTTGAGGAGCCATGTTCAGAGATACTTGCAACAGTGTTGAGGGCTTGACTTGCTCAACTGCCCTAATGCCCTGGGAGCCACCCTTTCTCTTGAGAGATCCAGTTCCCTCTATTTGATGGCATTAGTCCTCCCCAGGTTGTGGGTCTACATTCACTCTCATTATATGGGTCTCTACCCAACGATATAACCCACTCTGACAAAATGAGCATTCACATATTCCCTAGGAGTATGACCTGCATCAGATTATCCCCTTTGAGTATCTTAAACAGGTAACTTTCCTAATTATATTTTGAAAAGGTTTTCTCAGCATTATACTCTCAACCAACACCTGACAATCTCCTATGTTCATGTGTTGCCCCAACCTTCCCCCAATTTCTTGGGCAATATTACCCATCTCCCCATCCCTAGACCCCCTCAAATTCCCAATGGGTACCCCTATGTCCCCATTGTATCCCTTCCTTGTACACATACTTACCTCCATCTTATCATAGATTTCACCCATGTAGATGTCAGCTTACATCCTTCCTCTACCCCCCGATTTCCTGAAAGCCTATCTTCCAGTCTCTAGGTCTCTGAGGCAGCTTGCTTATTTCATATCATTGAGGTCATGTGGTATTTGTCCTTCAATGCCTGGGTTGGTTTGCTCAACATAAGGTTCTCAAGATTCATCCATGTTATCACGTGTGTTTGTAATGTATTTGTTCTTAAAGCTGAGTAGTATTCCATTGTATGTATATACCACATTTTATTGATCTACTCATCTGTTGATGGGCATGTGGATTGATTCCAACTTTTGGCAATAGTGAACAATGCTGCTATGAACATTGTTGTGCATATATCAGTTTGTGTCCCTGCCTTCACTACTGCTGGGTATATACCCAGCAGTGGAATTGCTGGGTCATATGGCAAATCTATGGTTAGTTTTTTGAGAAACCGCCAAACTGTCCTCCAGAATAGTTGGGTCTTTCTGCATTCCCACCAGCAGTGGATGAGTGTTCCCCTTTCTTCACATCCTCTCCAGCATTTGTATTCATCTGTTTTTTTCATAGCTGCCAATCTTATGGGAGTAAGATGGTATCTCATTGTAGTTTTGATTTGCATTTCCCTGATAGCTACATATTTGGAGCATTTTTTCATGTGCTTTTTAGCCATTTGTATTTCTCCTTTGGAGAACGGTCCATTTAAATCTTTTTCCCATTTTTTAAATGGGTTGTTTATATTTTTATTTTCAAGATACAGGAGTTCTTTATATATGCAAGTTATAAGTCTCTTATCAGATATATGGTTGCCAAATATTTTCTCCCATTGTGTAGGTTCCCTTTTTACTTCCTTGACAAACTTCTTTTAGGTGCAGAAGGCTTTATTTTTGAGGAAGTCCCATTTATCTATCTGTTCTTTTGCTGCTCATGATTTTGATGTGAAGTTCATGAAGCCATTTCCTATTACAAGGTCTTATAGATGTTTCACTACACTGCTTTCCAAGGTCTTTATGGTCTTGGCTCTTATATTTAGGTCTTGGATCCATCTTCAGTTGATCTTTGTATAAGGTGTGAGATGGTAATCCGCTTTCATTCATCTACATATGGATATCCAGTTCTCCAGGCACCATTTGTTGAATAGGCAATTCTCTCCCAGTTGAGAGGGTTTGGTGGCTTTATCGAATATTATATGGCTATATATATGAGGTTCTATATCAGAACTTTCTATTGGATTCCATTGGTCTGTGTGTCTCTCCTTATGCCAATACTATGCTCTTTTCACTACTGAGGCTTTGTAGTATGTTTTGAAGTTAGGTAGTGTGATTCCTCCAATTTCGTTTTTCTTTTTCAATATGTCTTTGGCTATTTGGGACCTCTTTCCTTTCCAAATAAATTTTATAGTTAGTTTTTCTATTTCCTTAAAGAAGGCTGTGTTGATTTTTATTGGGATTGCATTGACTGTGTAGATCAGTTTTGGTAGGATAGACATCTTAATAATATTTAGTCTTCCTATCCATGAACAACTAATATTCTTCAATTTATTTAGGTCTTCTTTGATTTCCTTGAACAGCCTTGTATAGTACTCGGTGTATTCATTTTTTACATCTTTAGTTAAATTTATTCCTAAATACTTGATTTTTTAATTTACTATTGTGAATGGTATTTGTTTCTTGATTTCCTCCTGATCTTGCTCATTATTGGTGTACAGAAATGCTACTGATTTTTGTGCATTGATCTTGTAACCTGCATCTTTTCTAAACTCATTTATGAGTTTTAGAAGCTTTGTGGTAGACCTCTTAGGGTTTTCTATGTATAGATAGGATCATGTCATCTGCAAATAATGAAATTCCTTTCCAATTTGAATGCCTTTTATATCTGGTTCTTGCCTCAGTGCTTGAGCAAGTACTTCTAAGACAATGTTAAAAAGAAGGGGAGAGAGTGGGCCTCCTTTTCTTGTTCCTGACTTTAGGGGGAAGGATTTTAGGATTTCTCCATTGTAAACGATGTTGGCTGTGGGTTTTTCATATATACTCTCTATCATGTTCAAAAAATTTCTTTGTGTTCCTTTCTTTTGGAGTGTTTTTATCAAGAAAGGGTGCTGTATTTTGTCAAATGCTTTTTATGCATCTATAGATATAATCATGTGATTTTTTCCCCTTCAATCTGTTTATATGGTGTATTACATTGATTGATTTTCTTATGTTGAACCATCCTTGCATACCTGGAATGAATCCCACTTGGTGATGGTGTTTAATTCGTTTAATGTATTGTTGAATATGATTAGCAAGTATTTTGTTAAGTATTTTTGCATTAGGTTCATTAGAGAAATTGGTCTGTAGTTTTCCTTTCTTGTGGTGTCTTTGTTTGGCTTTGTTACTAGGGTAATGTTGGCATCATAGAAGGAGTTATGCAATGTTCCTTCTGTCTCAATTTTTTGGAAGAGCTTCAGCAGGATTGGTGTTAGTTCTTTCTGGAATGTTTTGTAGAGTTCACCTGTGAAGCCGTCTGGCTCTGGGCACTACTTAGTTGGGAGGTTTTTAATAACTGATTCTATCTCTTTACTTGTGATTGGTTTGTTGAGATCTTCAATCTTCTTCTATCAATATAGGCTGTTTATGTGTTTTAGGAATTTGTCCATTTCCTCTGAATTGTCATTTTTGTTGGAATATAGTTTTTCAAAGTATCCTTTTATGATAGTCTTTATTTCTGTGGGGTCAGTGTTGATATCTCCTTTCTCATTTCTTATTTTGTGTATTTGCATCTTCTCTCTTTTTTTCTTTTTCAGTCTTGCTAAAGGTTTGTCAATTTGATTGATCCTCTCAAAAACAAGGTCTTCGTCTTGTTTATCTTTTCAAGTGCTTTCTTATTTTGAGTTCTACTCTTATCTTTGTTATTTCCTTCCTTCTATATCCTGTGGGATAACTTTGTTGTTTTTCTTTTCTAATTCCTCCAAATGTGCAGATAGTCCTTCAATTTTTGCTCTTTCTTCTTTTTTGATATATGAATTTATGGCTATAAATTTCCCTCTCAGTACTGCTTTTGCTGCATCCCATAAATTTTGGTATTTTGTGTTATCATTATCATTAGTTTCAAGGTAGTCATTGATTTCTTTTGAGATTTCTTCTTTGATCCACTCTTTTTCTAAGAGTGTGCTGTTTAATTTCCATATATTGGTGTGAAATCTGGTCCTCTGGCCCTTGCAGATTTCCAGCTTCACTCCCCTGTGGTCGGAGATATTATTTTGTATGATTTCGATCTTTCTGAATTCATTAAGCCTTTCTTTGTGGCCTAGTTTATGGCCTATCTTGGAGAATGATCCATGTGCACTTGTGAAAAGTGTATATCCTGCTGTGTTTGGGTGTAATGATCTGTATATGTCTATTAGGTCCAGCTCCTCTCATACACTGTTCAAATATTTCATTTCTTTAGTGATTCTCTTTTGAGATGTTCTGTCCAGAGTTGATAGTGGTGTATTAAAATCCCCCACTATAATTGTAGATGCATTTATTCTTTCACTTAGTTTTTCCAGTGTTTGCTTCACATATTTAGAGGCACCCTTGTTAGAAGCATAAATATTTATGATTGTTCATTCTTCTTGACAGATTGTCCCTTTCATTAATATGTAGTATCCTTTGTCTCTCACAATTGTTTCACATTTAAAGTCTATTTTGTCTGATATTAATATAGCTACTCCTGCCTTTTTTTGGTTATTTTTTGCTCATAAGATTGTTTTCCAACCATTCACTTACAACCTCCATGAATGTCTGGGTTTAAGATGTGTCTCTTGTAGACAGCATATACATGGGTCATATTTCCTTTTCCAATGTCCCAGTCTGAATCTTTTGATAGGTGAGTTTAATCCATTGACATTCAGTGTTGTTACTTTTAAGGAATTATTTACGTTAGCCATATTTCGATTGGACTTGTGTTTGTCATATTTTGTTTTTTTCTTCTCCTTTTGTCTTTCTTGTTGCTCTTACACTCTCCTCCAACTCTGCCTGTCCTGTTTTTCCCTTTCTTCCTGAAGAACTCCCTTTAGAATTTCTTGAAGGGGAGGTTTCTTGTTGGCATACTCTTTCAATTTCTGTTTATCTGTGCATATTTTGAACTCTCCATCATTTTTGAATGCTAGTTTAGCTGGATAGAGTATTCTTGGTTGGAAATTTTTTTCTTTTAGTACCTTGACTATAGCATACCACTGCCTTATTGCCTCCATGGTTTCAGATGAGAAATCAGCACTTAATCTAATGGAGGTTCCCTTTTATGTGATGGTTTTCTTTTCTCTTGTTGCTTTTAGAATTTTCTCTTTGTCTTGAGTGTTGGATAATTTGACAAATATATGTCTTGTGGTGGGCCTGTTGGGGTTTATGATATTTGGGGTACGTTGTGCTTCTTGGGTATGTACATCTGTCTCTTTCAGTAGATTTGGGAATTTTTCAGCCATTATTTCCTGCAACACTCCTTCTGTCCCCTTTCCCTTCTCTTCTCCTTCTGGGATGTCTATAATACTTTATTTGTGCATTTTGCATTGTCATTCATGTCCCTAAGCCCTAGCTGGATTTTTTCTATCTTTTTATCGATCAGTTCTACTATCTGTTTGGTTTCTGATGTAGTGTTTTCCGCATCGCTAATTCTCTGCTCTGCCTGTTCTAATCTGCTATTATTTGCTTCAAGTGTGTTTTTGATTTCTTGAACTCTGGTGTTCATTCCCATCATATCTGTTATCTTTTTGCATATGTCTGCAATTTCTCCTCCAAGTGTTGTCTTCATATTGTTAACCTCTTCCTTTACTTCATTAAATTTGTCTGTGATATATGTTCTGAGATCTTTAATTAATTGTGCAAAGTTCTGCTCCCCTTCCTGGTTTTCAGTTTGTTCATTGGATTCAGCTATGTTTTCCTGATTACTGGTTTGGTTTGTAGATTTTTGTTGCTGCCTGGTATTCAGTTTATCTTGAAGGTTTTAATCAGTTCCTTAGCTTCTTTGTCTATTCTTGGGGATTAATTAGCTGTTGTTTGTGCATAAGTGTTATATCTTCTCTTTGTCACTTTGTTCTTCTTATTCTAATTTCTTATTGCTGGCTGAGTTCACTTTGAAGGACAGTATTAGGGCCAGGGAAAGGCAATTTTGTAAGAAAGGAAAATGTTTAAAGTAGTATTGGTAATAAATGTTAACAGAGCAACAATATGAAATCTGGGAGAATGGATATTAGATTCATGTATGTTGTGTAGAGTTATAGCAGTAAGTAGATACCTATAATGTGGTAGTTGACTGAATATGGGAGGAATATGAATTAATAAGCTAGTGTTTTCATGAGAGAGGGAAAGAGAAAAGAAAGGCAATAGTTTCAAGGTTGGATAAAAGATAGAAAACAAAACAAAGGTATTAGAAATTAAGGGTTAGATGATTTGGGATCACAGAAAGGGAGGTGGAATATAGAAGAAAGAGTAGATGATGGAGGATATCAAGATGTGGGTGAAAAGGGATAGTATAGGTAGCCAAATCAATTCACACAGAAATGAGACAATGGAGGATGAGGAAACACAGCAAATGTGAGGTGTTCCTTGCAGCACCTATTTTATAATTAAATTAAAATAAAATAAGAAAATGAGGGAGAAGAGAAAAGAGAGAAAAAAAAGAGAAGAAAGAAAGAAAAATGAGCTATGGGTAAAGAAAAGGGAGGGGAACAAGTAAGGAAAAGAAAAGAAGATATAGAACACCAACAAGAGCAACAACAAAAAAGCCCCAAATAAATGACAAAAAAAAAAAAAAAAAAACCTTGGGGGATACAATGGGAGAAAAGACTGGGAAATAATGCAATATTAACAACCAGGATGATAAAAAATTAAAATTAAAATAAAAATAAAAAAATGAAAACACTGAGGCCTAGGACATTCAAGGACCTCAGATGGGCCTCAGGGCATGGTGGATTCAGGGATGGAATGTCTGCGATATTGCAGACTCAAGAGGTGTGAATCTCTGGGGTGTGGGCCACCAGGGTTTAGGGGACACAGACCTGGCAACTTCAAATCCAGTTAACAGGGAGCCTGGGAACACCACAGTGCAACACAGCCTTCAGGGGTCCCTGCATCTTGGTGCGAGCCCTATGGCAGAGGTCACATCCGCAAACTCTGACCTATGTGTCTGAAACCTGCAATTCCCCCTTTCACTAGGATCTCTTCTGTGGCTGTATCTCCAATTCGATTTCAGGACACCTCCTGTCATGCAGGCCCCTGAAACAGCCAGTTGGGGGTGCCTCTATATTGCAGCCAATTTAAGGATGCTGGAGATCCACAGCCAGGCTTAGGGGGCGGGGCTCTAGCCGCAAGTGGTGTATCAGTGTCCAAAACCAAAAATCCCATGCCTCACTAAAGATTCCCCTAATCGGCTTCCAGCCACCTCCCACCCCGCCATCTCCCGAAATAACCTCCTGGTGATGTCTCTTTGCTGTGAGTGATTTAAGGCCACTGCAGATCAGCAGCTGGCCTTGGGGGTGGGGCTCTAGCCAGAAGCACTATTATTCGTGTCAGAAATCAAAATTTCCCCGCCTCGCAAATAACTCCCATCTGTCTTACCAAATTGGTTTGTGAAGGCCTCCTGCCCTGTTAGCCCCTTAATAGTCTGCTCAGGGCTTATAATTTCCCCAGCACTACATACAGAGCCTTCAGGAATTGCCACTGCAATGCTGGTGCCATGATTCTGCCCACCCCTGGTGGGAGTGTCCCATGCGCAGCCCCTATCTCTGTCTAAGAGAGCCTCAATTTTATCTTTAACATGAATTTTCTCTGTTATCTTCCCAGGAAATCGATATCCAGACACCTCCTGCCCTGCAAAATCCCGAAAGACTTGGTCCTGAAGAATTTCTAACACTGCCCAGCTGCTTCTTTGCAGGAGAGGCTATCAGGTGCACTCACTCAACCACCGTCTTGCCTCACCCTCTTCCCATATCTCTTCCTTGTACTATTACTTACCTGTAGCTTATCATAATTTCACCCATGTAAGTGTCAGGTTACATGCTTCCTCTCCCCCTAATTTCCTTTAAGCCTATCACCCAGTCTCTAGCTCTTTGAGGCAGCTTGGTTTACTTATTTCATATCATTGAGGTCATGTAGTATTTGTCCTTCAATGCCTGGGTTGCTTCACTCCACATAAGGTTCTCAAGACTCATCCATGTTATCATGTGTGTTTGTAGTGTATTTGTTCATAAAGCTGAATAGTATTTCATTGTATGTATATACCACATTTTATTGATCCAGTCATCTATTGATGGGCATTTGGGTTGTTTTTTGCATCTAGGTTCATTAGAGAAATTGGTATGTAATTTTCCTTTCTTGTGGTGTCTTTTGCTTTGGTACTAGGGTAATGTTGGCATCCTAGAATGAGTTAAGTAATGTTCCTTCTGTTTTGATTTTTTGGAAGAGTTTCAGCAGGATTGATGTTCGTTCTTTCTGGAATGTTTTGTAGAATTCACCTATGAAGCCATCTGGCCCTGGGCTCTTCTTAGTTGTAAGGTTTTTAATGACTGATTCTATCTCTTTATTTGTGATTGGTTTGTTGGGATCATCAATTTCTTCTTTCATCAATATAGGCTACTTCTTGTTTCTAGGAATTTGTCCATTTCCTCTGAATTGTAAATTTTGTTGGAATATAGTTTTTCAAAGTATCCACTTATAATAGGCTTTATTTCTGTGGGGTCAGTGATGATATCTCCTTTCTCATTTCTTATTTTGTGTATTTGCATCTTCCCTCTTTTTTTCTTTGTATAGTCTAGTTAAGAGCTTGTTAATTTTATTGATCTTCTCAAAGAACCAGCTCTTGGTTTTGCTTATCTTTTCAAGTGCTTTCTTATTTTTTATTTCATATAGTTCTGCCCTTATCTTTGCTACTTCTTTCTTTCTTTCTTCTTCCTCTGGAGTTACTTTGTTGTTTTTTTTTACTAGTTCCTGCAAATGTGCAGTTAGTTCTTCTATTTTTGCTCTTTCTTCTTTTTTGATGTATGAATTTATGGCCATAAATTTCCCTCTCAGTAGTGCTTTTGCTGCATCCTATAAGTTTTGGTATGTTGGGTTACCATATTGATTAGTTTCAAGGTAGTTATAAATTTCTTTTGAGATTTCCTCTTTGACCCACTCTTTTTCTAAGAGTGTGCTGTTAAATTTCCATATATTGGTGTAAAATCTGGCCTTCTGGCCCTTGCAGATTTCCAGCTTCACTCCACTGTGGTCAGAGATATTATTTTGTAGGATTTCGATCTTTCTGAATTCATTGAGCTATTTGTTGTAGCTTAGCATATGGTCTATCTTAGAGAATGATCCATGTGAACTTGAGAAAAATTTATATTCTGCTGTATTTGGGTATAATGATCTGTATATGTCTATTAGACCCAGCTCCTCTAATATATTGTTCAAAGTTTTTGTTTCTTCATTGATTCTCTTTTGAGATGGTCTGTGCAAATTTGATAGTGGTGTATTAAAATCTCCCACTATAATTGTAGGGGCACCTATTCTTTCACTTAGTTTTTCCCGTGTTTGCCTCAGGTATTTAGAGGCACCCTTGTTAGGAGCATACATATTTATGATTGTTCATTCTTCTTGAAAGATTATCCCTTTCACTAATGTGTAGTATCCTTCTTTGAATCTCACAATTGTTTCACATTTAAAGTCTATTTTGCCTGATATTAATATAGCTACTCCTGCCTTTTTTTGGTTATTGTTTGCTTGTAAGTTTGTTTTCCAGCCATTCACTTTCAACCTCCATGAATCTCTGGGTCTAAGATGCGTTTCTTGTAGACAGCATATAGATGGGTCATATTTCCTTATCCAATCTCCCAGTCTGAATCTTTTGATAGGTGAGTTTAATCCATTGACATTTAGTGTTATTACTTTCAAGGAATTATTTATGTTAGCCATATTTTGTTTGGACCTGTGTTTGTCATATTTCATTTGTTTTTTCTTCTCTTTTTGTCTTTTATGTTGCTCTTACACTCTCCTCCACCTCTGCCTCTCCTGATTTTTCCTTTCTTCCTGCAGAACTCCCTTTACTATATCTTGAAGGGCAGGGTTCTTGTTGGCATACTCTCTCAATTTCTGTTTATCTGTGAATATTTTGAACTCTCCATCATTTTTGAATGCTAGTTTAGCTGGATAGAGTATTCTTGGTTGGAAAATTTTTCTTTTAGTTCCTTGACTATATCATACCACTGCCTTCTTGCCTCCATGGTTTCAGATGAGAAATCAGCACTTAATCTTACGGAGTCTTCCTTGTATGTGATGGTTTTCTTTTCTCTTGCTGCTTTTATAATTTTCTCTTTGTCTTGAGCATTGAATAATTTGACAAGTATATGTAATGGGGTGGGCCTTTTGGGATTTATGTTTGGGGTGCCTTGTGCTTCCTGGACATGTACATCCATCTCTCAGTAGATTTGGGAAGTTTTCAGCCATTATTTCCTGCAACACTCCTTCTGTCCCCTTTCCCTTCCCTTCTCCTTCTGGGATGCCTATAATACATATATTTGTGCATTTTTCCTTGTCACTCAGATCCCTAAGTCCTAGCTGGATTTTTTCTCTTTTTATCAATCAGTTCTACTATCTGTTTGATTTCAGATATACTGTCTTACACGTTGCTATTTCTCTCCTCTGCCTATTGTAAACTGCTGCTCTTTGCTGAGAGTGTATTTTTGATTTCTTGAACTGTGGTGTTCATTCCCATCATATCTGTTATCTTTTTGCATATGTCTGCTGCGGCGGTTTGCTCGGTCGGTAGAGGTGGGGTCTGGCTGCGGACGAGGGGTCGGTCCAGCTCTGGACGAGGGGTCGGTCCCACTTGGGATGAGGGGTAGGTCCCACTTGGGATGAGGGGTCGGTCCGGCAGCAGACGAGGGATCGGTCTCACAAGGGGTTGTGCGGTTCGGCTGACGGGGTCGCCCGGCGAAGCCGGCGACGAAGGGGTCGCCCGGAGAAGCAGCCGACGAAGGGGTCGCCTGGAGAAGCAGGCGATGAACTGGGGACAAGGGAGGCCAGGCCCTTGTCGGGGGCTCTCAGGACTGGAGGGCGTATGGCAGAAGAACTACCGCGGAGACAAGGTAAACACGCAAGTCCAACTTTATTGAGGGAGAGGCAACAGTTTTATAGGGGCTGGGGAAGGCTGATTGGTCGAAGCCACGCCCTGTTCTGATTGGTTGCTGGTGAAAGGTCAGTGGGCGGTACTGGACGGGGGAGGGGTGGTGGTTAGGGATTGGCTGTTGCTGTTGCTGGGGGAAGGGGCAGGGTTTAGGGATTGGTGGCTGCTGTTGCTGGGGTGGAGGGCAGACTTGAGTTTCCCGCCCACGCCTGGCTGTTGCTGCTGTCGGGGGAAGGGAAAAGGGCAGACTGGATTTTTCCGCCCATGCCTGGCTTTTGCTGCTGTCGGGGGAGGGGAAAAGGGCAGACTGGAATTTTCCGCCCTGCGCCTGCGCAGGGAGAAAGAAGAAGAAGGGTGCCGCCCCACAAGGCATCATGTGGTGCCATCCGGGAGGAGGGGCAGCCGTGGAAGCATGGCTGCCAAGAAGGGGAGACCCGAGGGCACTCTGCGCCCATGCCGAGCTTCCTTCAGGGGTGGCGGTGAGTCCGACCAGCCACCCTATTATGGGGGCAGCGGCTTGGAATTAGGCCTACCGCGGCTGCTCCCCCGCCAGGCCAGCAAACCACACTTCAGCCTGAGGGGTGACCGCATTTCCCCCTTCTTTTCAAATAAGGGCCAGGATGGCAGCAGTAGTAAGTAGCTGAGTCCCAAGAGGCAGCAAGCAGTGAGGGAAGCAGGGCTGAAGAGGGAGGTGAGTATGCCGGGGATATAAATATACAATTTGGGGGGCAGTATCTTGCCGTTGCAAGCAAGGGTGGCCAATGTCCAATTCTCGTTGATCTCGGTGGCTATAAGGTCCATCTGTTGTTAAAAGTCCAGGATGACAGCGCATTGCAGGTAGTTGATCTCTCCTTGGCAGCGAAGACATTGTAGGAGAGGATTACTTTTTCCTGCCAGAGGCTTACTGTCCAATTAAAAGGCTGATGGCTGGGGTTGGTGAGTGCAATGGGGAGTGTGAGGAAAAGAAGGGTGATGGTTTTGGACAAGAGGAGGCTTGGTGAAGTCATTATGGGAGGAAGATAAGGAGTAAAGCATAAAAGAGGATAATAAACAGAAAGGCGATGGAGAGTAGAATTCGTTGGCCAAGGTTCCAATCTTCTGGTGCGGTAGCGGCTAGACAGATGGTGGAAAATATTATCAAGAAAGCAAAGGTTATGAGGAAGAAATAAAGTATTAAAGGCTGTGGGGGAAGTGAGAAGATCATTTAGAGGATAGGGTTGAGAATGGTATGTTTAAGACAGAAGCTTTGTGGTTTGTAGGAGACTGCTTTATAAACGAAGGAGAATGAGGGCAGTAAATATAGTAACGATAGATAGGAAGATGACAGTGAGGAGGAGTCTTTGTTTAAGGTTCCAATCGTCCAGCGCAACAGTGGCTAGGCCTATAGCGAGGGGTGTTGCTAAATAGACAATGGCTGCAAAGACAAAATCATCTTCTGTTTCCTTAAGAATAACTTTTCTTTAAATACTTAGTAGCATGCAATATTAGAAACCATTTCCTAAAAGCAAGTTAGCAGGGGAGCTTGGTTGCTATTAATCTTTCCTGTTATAAAATTACCTTTTATTATTATTATCATCAATTCAGTTTTATATATATATATTTAAGAATGACCTTTTGGAATTAGCCATTTAATACCTTAATGTAAACTATTGAAGATAAATTTTATCTTTACAGAACACATTCCCTTACGTAAAGTTATCACAATACCTTTTACACTTGCCGCATGCAAATTAAATTTCAAGAGTTTATGAAAAATTAGCCATCCTACTTTAGGACAAAATACGTCTTTTTGCAAATCTTATTACATTTCCGTTAGCATTTTTACAAACTTTTAACCTTTTTAATAGTCATATAAGTTTTACATTCTTTATATTATCCTGTGAAGAAAAATAAGTTATTCATTTTAATCTAGGCAAGAACAACTTTTTATGAAGACATACAGTTAATTTTGTTAATTAAGACTTACAATTTTTTTTTAAATTGTAGATATCTTATTAACATTTAAACTTATGTATTAATTTAATAACCTTAAGTATTAATATAAGCGCTTATTTAATTTTTGGCCATTTGAATAGAGCTCTTTTAAAGATTTCTAGTAATTTATATTTACCATCCGGAGGTATCACAATATACGTTGACATTGAACGAACAGACAGACAAACACAGAACAATTACAACACATTAACAGAAATATATAATTTATTTACAGTTGACTCATAATTCTTACTTTCTTGGTATAGCTGCTTTTAAATCCTTTTTTATATAGCATATCATAGATTATACCCTTCGAGATTTCTTCTGGACTTCATGTTGCCTGTAATAAGCCAGGAGGGAATCTTTTACCTTCCTGCTCCACAGCAAAAGTGACCCTATCTATAAGGCGAGTATAGGTGTCCGGGTCCCAAAGCTGACACGTGGTAAGCCACGGATTAAAGGGGAGAAGAAGGTCCCAATATACTTGAAGCTGTTTGAAAGAGATCCTACACCGGTGAGTGTCTAGGAGACCGGTGAGGGCCCAAACTTGTGGGGCTTGCTTAGCAGATAGGATGTTACCCATTGCTAATGGCCTTTTGGAGCCGATAAGAAAAGGGGCCCTTACCTTGAGAGCACGGCGATGGGAGCCGAGGTGCGTGGTGAGATGAGGGGTCGGAGCCGGTGGGGCTCCGATGGTGGTCGCGGGCCAAGAGAAGGCCCCGACGAGGGGAGGGCAGGATGACGAGCAGTGGAGCAAGGCAAAGGGGAGCAAGCGCAGAGGGGAGGAGGCAGAGGTGAAGGCAGGGGTGGAGGTGCTCAGGCACACGCTCCTGAGTTTTATTGGCGCCTCTTAATCATAGCGGGTCGGTATAAGCCCCCGACATGGAAGGAGAAATCCATCCAGCAATTCTCCCAGACCGCCGTGGATCATATGAGGTCACCAAGGTTCAGGAGCAGCAATGCAGAGTGAAAAGATAGGGGTGAGAAGAGAGGAGAGCGTAGGGCTATGGTAGGGTTACTTCAGACGTGCAAGCGCATGCTCCCGAGAAATCCAAGGCTCCTCTTAATCATAGCGGGTCGGTATAAGCCCCTGACATGGAAGGAGAAAGCCATCCAGTGATTCTCCCAGACCGCCGTGGATCGTATGAGGTAGCCAAGGCTCAGGTAGCAGCAATGTTGCATGAGAGAAGTCCCAAGGTGAGAAGAGAGGAGGGTGTAGGGCTGTGGTAGGATTACTTAAGACGTGCAAGCGCGCGCTCCCGAGAAATCCAAGGCTCCTCTTAATCATAGCGGGTCGGTATAAGCCCCCGACATGGAAGGAGAAAGCCATCCAGCGATTCTCCCAGACCGCCGTGGATCGTATGAGGTAGCCAAGGCTCAGGTAGCAGCAATGTTGCACGAAAAAAGTCCCAAGGTGAGAAGAGAGGGGGGGGACGCCAGGTTATGGAGTGAGGCTGCGGTCGAGTTACCTGGCCCCACGTTGTGCTGTGGTGGGGATGCTTTACCCCACGTTGTGCTGTGGTGGGGTTGCTTTGCCCCACGTTGGGCGCCAGCTGCGGCGGCTTGCTCAGTCGGTGGCAGTGGGGGTGCTCTGCCCCACGTTGGGCACCAGCTGCGGCGGCTTGCTCGGTCGGTAGAGGTGGGGTCTGGCTGCGGACGAAGGTCGGTCCAGCTCTGGACGAGGGGTCGGTCCCGCTTGGGATGAGGGGTTGGTCCCACTTGGGACGAGGGGTTAGTCCGGCAGCAGACGAGGGATCGGTCTCACAAGGGGTTGCGCGGTTCGGCTGACGGGGTCGCCCGGCGAAGCCGGCGACGAAGGGGTTGCCCGGAGAAGCAGGCGACGAAGGGGTCGCCCGGAGAAGCAGGCGATGAAGGGGTCGCCTGGAGAAGCAGGCGACGAACTGGGGACAAGGGAGGCCTGTCCCTTGTCGGGGGCTCTCAGGACTGGAGGGCGTATGGCAGAAGAACTACCGCGGAGACAAGGTAAGCACGCAAGTCCAACTTTATAGAGGGAGAGGCAACAGTTTTATAGGGGCTGGGGAAGGCTGATTGGTCGAAGCCACGCCCTGTTCTGATTGGTTGCTGGTGAAAGGTCAGTTGGCGGTACTGGATGGGGGAGGGGTGGTGGTTAGGGATTGGCTGTTGCTGTTGCTGGGGGAAGGGGCAGGGTTTAGGGATTGGTGGCTGCTGTTGCTGGGGTGGAGGGCAGACTTGAGTTTCCCGCCCACGCCTGGCTGTTGCTGCTGTCGGGGGAAGGGAAAAGGGCAGACTGGATTTTTCCACCCATGCCTGGCTGTTGCTGCTGTCGGGGGAGGGGAAAAGGGCAGACTGGAATTTTCCGCCCTGCGCCTGCGCAGGGAGAAAGAAGAAGAAGGGTGCCGCCCCACAAGGCATCATGTGGTGCCATCCGGGAGGAGGGGCGGCCGTGGAAGCATGGCTGCCGAGAAGGGGAGACCCGAGGGCACTCTGTGCCCATGCCGAGCTTCCTTCAGGGGTGACGGTGAGTCCGACAAGCCACCCTATTATGGGGGCAGCGGCTTGGAATTAGGCGTACCGCGGCTGCTCCCCCGCCAGGCCAGCAAACCACACTTCAGCCCGAGGGGTGACCGCAGTCTGCAATTTCCTCTCCAAGTGTTTTCTTCATATTGTTAATCTCTTTCTTTACATCATTATGTTGGTCTCTAATGTATCTTTTGAGATCTTTAATTACTTGTCTGATGTTCTGCTCCCCTTCCTGGTTTTTATTTTGTTTATTGGATTCAGCCATGTTTTCCTGAATATTGGTTTGGTTTATAGTTTTTTGTTGTTGTCTGGTCATCATTTTATCTTGACGGGTTTAATCAGTTCCTTAGCTTCTTTGTCTAGTCTTGGGATTAATTAGTTTTTTGTGTGTAAGTGTTATGTGTCCTCTTTGTCACTTTGTTCTTCTTACTCTATTTTTTTGTCGCTGGCTAAGTTCACTTTGTAGGAAAATATTAGGGCCAGGGAAAGCAAAATGAGTAAGAAAAGGAAATGTATAAAATAGTATTGGTAATAAATGTTATCAGAGCAAAATTGTGAGATCTGGGAGAATGAATATTAGTCTCATGTAAGTTGTATAGAGTTATGGCAGTAAGTAAAGTACCTATAATGAGAGAGTCAACTGAATATGGGGAGGGATATAATATGAATTAAAAAGCCAGTGTTTTCATGAGAGAGGGAATGGGAAAAGAAGGACAATAATATCAAGAGTGGATAAAAGACAGAAAACAGAACAAAGATGTTAGAAATAAAAAGTCAGACAATTTGGGGGCCAAAGAAAGGGAGGTGGAATGTAAGAGAAACAGTAGATGATGGAGCATTGAAAGATGTGGCAGAAATGGGATAGTGAGGTGCCCCAAATGAATACACACAGAAAAGAAGAAATGAAGGATGAGGAAACACAGTAAGTGTTAAGCGCTCCCTGCAGCACCTCTTGCAAGAATCTCCTCTGAGACCCTCCCACTAAATTGGCATCCAGACACCTCCTGCCCTGCAATCCCCTGAAACAGCCTGGTCCAAAAGGACTCCAACCCTATGCAGCTGCTTCTTTGTAGGAGAGATTATGAGGTACACTCACTCAAATGCCATCTTGCCCCACCCTTTATACATACTCTTTTGACTTAGAATTTTTTCTTCCCAAAATCTCTTCTCTAAAATTAAATAAAATATTTTCTAGAATTAAAATGAAATGAAAAATATACTGCATAAGTTTAATGCCAGATTGAAAACAGGAACAGCAAGTTTTGGTCAAATTAAAGAAATTTTAAAATCTAATATGAAGGACATAAATAAAAAGTGGAGCATCAGAGTGCTGTGAGTTAGTATCAAATGGTCTAATATGTATTGAATTGGGATCCAAGAAAGAAATAATTTAAGTAATGTAGCAGAAAAATATGTTTATAGAAAAACTGGGCAAAATAATTTTTAATAAAAATGAACTTATTCTTGAGGAGATTGATGAAGCCCAACAATACATATACAAAGGAAATCACATATAGTTACCTGATAATCAATTTGATAAAAGACAAAGAAAAATGTTTTTTTTTTTTAAAGAGCCAAAGAAAATTGAAAAGGAGTAAAGATACAAATTATGGCTGAATACAGTCTCGAAGACAAACTCAGCATGTAAATGCATTGCCTTCCCCCCAGCATGGGGCATGACTCCCGGGGATGAGCATCCCTGGCACTGAGGGATTACTACCAACTACCAGCTGATGATGTAACTAGAAAATGACCTCGAATAAAAGGGTCAACTTGAACCAGCAGAATATCTCAGTCTACATATAATACCAGGAATTAAAAATGCTTTTTGACCTGAATCAAGGTGGAAATGGAAAGGACAAATGAGTTTATATGGCTATGAGTCTCAAAAAAAAAGAGCTGGGAGGTTATCAGAGGGGTTGCCCTTATGCACACCTCAGCAGAGTCCCAGAGACAAAGTAGATACAACCCTGGGTATTGGTTCTTCTGAGGGCTACAGAGACCCACAGGTTCTATGGTCATGGCAGATAGAGTTCAGTGCCATGTCAGTTGGCCCTTCTTTGGAGTTTGTGTTTCTGTGAGATGGAGCTGGACTCAGATGTGATCTTTTTTCACAAGTCTCTCCTGTTGCTTTTAACAGGGTCTTAATACATACCCAGGGGATCTGAATCTCTGGACTGTCATAAGATAGCCAGGCCCTGAACCTTAACAGACTTCAGCTCCTACACTCTTGTTTATTGGACTTACCCCCCTCAACTAACATGGAGTTGAAGAAGGACAACCACCACACCATGGAGCCACGTGTGCTTACAACTGAAAGCAGGAGGATTGTATCCAGCATCCATGTGGAATCTAAGCCCCCTCTTGATATAGATATGGAGTGAACACAACCATTCTAAGGCCCACAGGATGGAGGAATAGCATATGGATTAGAGTGGACTTACTTATATTCTAGTCATGAACTATTGTTATTAGTAATCAAAGACAATGTGGCATTGGTGTGGATAAAGTGGCCATGGTGGCTGCTGGGTGTGGGAAATGGGAGGAAGAGATGAGATGTGGAGGCATTTTTGGGACTTGGAGTTGTCCTGGGTGATGCTGCAGGGACAGTTACCAGACATTGTATGTCCTCCCATGGCCCACTGGATGGAACGTGGGAGAGTGTGGGCTATAACATGGACCATTGACCATGAGGTGCAGTGGTGCTCAGAGATGTATTCACCAAATGAATGACTGTCTCATGATGATGGAGAAGATTGTTGCTATGTGGGAAGAAGGGGGCAAGAGGCTGGGGGTATATGGGGATCTCATTTTTTTTAATGTAATACTAAAAAAATAAATAAAGACAAAAACAAAAAACAAAAAATAAAACAACACCTGACAATCACTCTTTCCCACTGTATAATTTTTTCATTTGACAATGTTATGTAAATGGAGTAACAGAGTTTGTAATCTGGGGAAATGCTTTTTCACTAAGCCTAATGCCTTTGAGATCTATCCAAATTGTTGCTGTATCAATAGATTGTTCCTTTTTATTGCTGAGTAGTATTCTCTGGTATAGATATTCCATGATTTAGTTAAGTTTTCAGCTATTGAAGGAAATTTTGACTGTTTCTAGATTTTGGCTATTGCTAATATGCACATTTGTGACCTGGTTTTTGTTTGAATATAGGTTTTTATTTCTCTGGAATAAATGCCCAAGAGTATGATTATTGGGGAAAAAAATTATGGCTGAATGTTTGTCAGAATCAGTGAAAGTCAAAACAAATTGAACATCATCTTTAATGTGCTGAAAGAAAGAAACAATAGAACTATTGTCTAAGAAATATATATTCACAGAAAATACACTTCAAATAAAAATAATAAAAGCAAATAAAAAAATAAAAGCAAAAACACATTTTTGGATAAATATAAACCAAAGGAATCAGTCACCATTAGATCATACATTACAAGAAGTCATAAAGGTTTTAATATTTTCAAACTGAATTTATAATAGTTATTAGTACTACATTAGAATAGGAAAAGTATACATATTCTAAATTTAGGATAATCACTAAAACATAATGCAAGTTCTATAATTTAAAAAACTAATAAATAAAAATAGAATATTTAAAAATTTGATTAACAAAAATCAGATAAGGAAATAAATTAATGTTGGAAAAACAAAAACATAGGTAGAAATGCCAGATTGGTAGACATATTTCTAAACCTTAAAAACAGTGAATTAAATGTAAATGGGGTAAAACCTCCAATTAAGAAGGATTATCAGAATGATTATGAATTAGAATCTCATTCCAGGCTGTCCACAAGACAAGAATTCTAAGATGTAAAAGGACTAGTCATTAAATCAGAGATGGCTAAAACAAATTAGTATAAAGAGACCTCAAGACAAGGAGTGCTTTTCCAGATAGAGATATTTAGTAATGGCAAACGATAAAATTCATGAGAAAGAAGATAATAATGAATACATTTAAAAATATATGAAACCACAACTAATAGAGAACCAAAGGGAGAAATAAACTAAATTACAATTACATTTAGAGAGTTATATATCCCTTTCTCATTAATTGATACCACAATTAGAAGAAAATCAGTGATACATAAATATCTGCATTATACTCAATTAAGTAGATTTAATTGATATTTATGAAACACTACACCAACAACTATATACATACAATCGCATCAAATCCACTTTAAAGCAGCTCATATGATGTGCCATGAAATAAACCTCAATAAATGTTAAAAATTTGAAGTTATGCACAGCATAATTTGTGACTACAAAGAGATTAAATTAGAGATCAATAATAACCTTAAATATTTGCAAGTTATCCAAAATACTTTTAAGTAATGCTACCCGGTTCACAAATGAAATTATAAAATATACTTAAATCTACCCTGTGGACCATCAATTACATTTCTAAGCATGTACTGATGAGGAATGAAAATACATAAAGATAATTTTTATATTTATGCCACCTTTATTTTTAATAGACTCAAAATTGAACACAACCCAAATGTCTACCACAGAAGAAAAGATGAACAAATTGTAGTGAATTCTTTCAATGGACTACTAGTCAGAAATAAAAAAATAAGTATTGATACATTAAGCACAGATGAATCTCAAAGATATGCTGAGACAAATTAAGCAGCAATATATCCAGAAATACTTTAACAGGAAAATGAATCTCTTTTGAAAAAAATAAGAAGATGGTGGTGTTTGTGGGGGAATTTGGAGCTTGACTGGGAATGCACAAGAGAATTTTTGGTAGTGATTGAAATATGCTGTATCTTAAAGTGTGTGTATATATATATATATATGTATTGAAACTCATTGAATTGTACACTTATGATTCATTCATTTCACTGCATATAAATGACTTAAAATATTATGTGAAGAAAATGAATTCAAACTTTTTTCTTGTGCACTGCTATGCATAAATATTTCTCTCTGATAAATCCAATAATTAATGGAACCTCAAAAGCAATGATCACACTTGAACACTTGGACCCCATAACTTGATTTATAAACAGACATAGAATAGCAAAACAAAACAAAACTAAGAAGTTTTCAAAGTATAATGGGGATATCCAAGGGCTAGAGGACACAGTTGGAAGGAGCTGCCATTGGCCAAAGCTGGAACACTAGGAGCAAAATATCAATATTTTATTAGTTTATTCAATAACTTATTGAACAAAATAAGCATCCATGAGTCCATGTTAATTTAAATAAATGAATAAATAAAAGCAAGGAAGGAAGGGAAGGAGGAAGGAAGAGAGAGAAGGAAGAATGATCAGTAAAGCCAAAGGAAAAGTTCTTCCTTACAGAGAATGGCAAATAATAAATAGAGAAAGCCAGTAATATTAAAAATAAATTATCATTATTTCAATAATAATAATGATAACAAAAAAGCAAAGACATACCACCTCTCAATATCTTTTTCTAATAATGATTAAATTGATGAATGCATCACAGCTATGTGATTATACCAAATCCCATTGATTGTTCACTTTGGGTGGATTATAGGCTTTACTAATATGTTTCAATAAAATTGATTTGTTAAATAAATAAATAATCAAAGATGAAAAACCAGTGGAAGAATATTTGAGGTGAAATAGAAATATCAACAGTTTCAATATATCTCCCCAGAAAGTACTTCTCAATCACAGCAGGAACAGTAACAACAGCTCGAGGAAGTGAGCAAAATTAACAACATTGATATTGGAATAAACTGATACCAGGTGCCTACTGATAAGGTGCACTGAAGATAACACAGTAACTCCCATAGAATTCGTGTCCCTGCCAATGCAGGTAAGAATGATGCAATGAAAGAAATAATGATGAAACACCAGAAAACTCCAATTTCAAAATATTCTATAAAATAACTCATGTGTTCTTCAAAAAGTCATAGTCAAGAAAGACAAGAAAGACTCCATGATGTTAAATTAAAATACAATAAAGAGATATAGCAGATAAATATTATGCCTGGCCCTGACCTGGATTTTATATCAGAATTAAAGGGGAAAAGACATTATTACATAATTAATGGAATGTGACTATACACTGTAGATTAGATAATAATTATGTGTTATTATTCAATTTTCAGTGTTTGACCATTGTGCTATTATTATGTAAAAAAGTTCTTGTTCTTATTAAATACAAATCAAAATGTGTGTTTGCAAAGGGCTATCATATTGTGCGGTCACCCCTCGGGCTGAAGTGTGGTTTGCTGGCCTGGCGGGGGAGCAGCCGCGGCAGGCCAAGCCACTGCCCCCATAATAGGGACAGTGGAGCTCGGCAGGGCGCAGAGTGCCCTCTGGTCTCCCCTTCTCAGCAGCCATGCTTCCGCGGCTGCCCCTCCTCCCGGGTGGTGCCACACGATGCCTGTGGGGCAGTACCCTTCTTCTTCCTTCTCCCTGCGCAGGCGCAGGGCGGAAAAATCCAGTCTGCCCTTTTCCCCTCCCCCGACAGCAGCAACAGCCAGGCGTGGGCGGAAAAATCCAGTCTGCCCTTTTCCCCTCCCCCGACAGCAGCAACAGCCAGGTGTGGGCGGAGAAATCCAGTCTACCCTTTCCCCTCCCCCAACAGCAGCAATAGCCAGGTGTGGGCGGAAAAATCCAGTCTGCCCTCTTCCCTTCCCCCGACAGCAGCAACAGCCAGGCGTGGGCGGGAAACGCAACCCTGCCCCTTCCCCCAGCAACAGCGACAGCCAATCCCTAACCACCACCCCTCCCCCATCCAGTACCGCCCACTGACCTTTCGCCGGCAACCAATCAGAACAGGGCATGGCTTCGACCAATCAGCCTTCCCCAGCCCCTATAAAACTGTTGCCTCTCCCTCAATAAAGTGGACTTGCGTGCTTACCTTGTCTCCGTGGTAGTTCTTCTGCCATGCGCCCTCCAGTCCTGAGGGCCCCCGACAAGGGCCTGGCCTCCCTTGTCCCCAGTTCGTCGCCTGCTTCTCCGGGCGACCCCTTCGTCGCCGGCTTTGCCGGGCGACCCCGTCAGCCAAACTGCGCAACCCCTTGTGAGACCGATCCCTCGTCTGCTGCCGGACCGACCCTTCGTCCCAAGCAGGACCGACCCCTCGTCCAGAGCTGGACCGACCCCTCGTCCGCAGCCAGACCCCACCTCTACCGACCGAGCAAGCCGCCGCAATATTGCCAACTTATTCTCAAATAGTTCAGCAAGAAAACTACAGAAAGAGATAATAAGAGAGAAGGAATATAAAGCAAATAGTATAAAATGTAACCAGCTGGTGACTCTGGGGAAAGAATATATAGAGTCACCTATATTACACTGAAAATTTTTCTAAAATCTGTTTTATATTAAAATATAAAAGGAATTTTGCACTTATATGTGGGATTTTTAAATTTAAAAATATATAGAATAATTTGACACGGACTATGAACATTATAGTTTTTAAGGACTAACTATGTCAATAATTTTAATTCATTAGATTTATAAGAATTATTTAATTATTTAAAAAGATTTTACTGGTTAGGAATTTATGCTTGCTTTTTTAGGCATTTTAATGTTTGCAAAGAATACTGAAAGTTGAAATTGATAGGAAGTTCACTTCATAATGTTTTCAAGTGAAGCTAATTATTAACGAAGTTAGCTGACTTGTTCTTACTATAGTCAGTGCCTACTTAGAAAGTGATATTTATTCTGGAATTGAAATTTCATAGATGGACAAATGAAATGACAAAATATATACCTATAAACTTAGACACTTAACTATTACTAAATTTTCTAATTTGTGGCCAAAAAAATGACTTTTGAATACAGACTCTAAGTTTTACCAATAAAAACAAAGCAAAAGTACAAAACTCATCTGGACTCTGCTTCTTACTACATGGAATATACTCTCTGTGTTGGGACTCACATGCTGGGTGTGTTCATACTCCAATTATTTGCAATTTATTGACCTTTTAAATTCTATCTCACCTATATTTCTCTAGTAGGATGGTTAGCTGTAGTAGGAATTCCTGCTTTTTGAAGATAAAAGTGGAGTTTTCATAACTTTAGCTCAAGGTAATGGAGAGGAGGAAATTGAGGGGTTCAGAAAATTCACTGTGTATTACTAATAATTGGAGAATTGTGCAAATTGTGTAAACTTCTGCTTTGTTTTTTTTGAAAAAGCTGTAGGTCAATTGACAAATAGCTCAACAGCCTCTAGGGAGTTTAATCTTGCTTGTATTTGAAGTATGGTTTCATAATTTTTTAAATGCAATATTTTTGTGTAAATGAATAAATTGAGTAGAATTTGAAAAAAAATGGTACTGAAACTAAGATATGGACATTAGGTGTACTTCTTGCTCCTTGGGTGTCATTTCTTTTAGGCTCTCTTTGTTGACAGAACATGCAAATATATGCATGTGTACTCAACATGTATATACACTTAACTATCAAAAATTTTATTTGTAAATACCTATGTCTGTACTAAGCTAGATATTAATTCTTTCTGATCTCTCCAACTCTAATAGATTACACCATAGATTAATCTAGTTTCTTCTTTCTCATTTATAACTTCCCACTCCAACATTGAAAACACTGGCTCCCACTATTTGCCATCCACCTATTTAATTGTTCAATTCCATTATATATACGCAGCACTTTCACAAGTGCTAACCTATACCACCAGAGGAAAGAACATTATCAGCTAGAGTAGGGTGCCTATAACAGTACTTTTACCAAAATTACTTTGGTCAGCATCTTCCCCACCTCTTACCCTTATTATCCCCTTCAAGTGATGTTATTGCATACATTTGTGATAAAGTCAAATTGTCTTGTCAGACCCTACCTTCATTCTTGAAGTTATATGACATCCTAAATGCCTTTTTAAAATTTGAATTCAAGTTTCAATTTTCATGCTGTCATGTACCCAACATTAAAATAACATACAGAATAATTTTACCACTCTAAAAATTCTGTGTTTCACCTCTTCAATGTTCCTTCCTCCCCCAGAATCCCTGGCAACGAATAACTGATCTTTTTCAGTTGCTCTCTAGTTTTGGATTCATGCAGTAGTCTTTTCAGATTGATTTCCTTCACTTAGCAATATGTGTTTGAGGTTCATACTCATCACTTCATGGCTTGATTGCTTTTATCACTGATAAATATTACAATGTACTTATACACCACAGATTGTTTATCTATTTAACTATTGATAGACACCTAAGTTAATTGCATTTTGGGGTGATTATGGATAAAGATTTTATAAATATATAAATGCAGGTATTTGTGTGGACATGAGCTTTCAAATCAATTAGGGATAAGCCCAAGAGCACAAAGACTGTATTATGTAGTAAGGATATGTTAAGAATTTTAGGAAACTGCCAAAGTCTTCCCCAAAGTGGTTGTACCATTTTGCATTCTCACATAGAGTGAATTAGAGTTCCTGTTGCTCTGAATGCTTGTGAGCATTTTGTACTGTCTTTTTTTTTTCATCTAAAGCCATTATAATATGTGTGCAGCAGCTCCTCACTGTCGTTTTCATTTGTAATTCTTTAATGACAAAGGATGTTGACCATGTTTTCATATTCTACTTGCCATCTGTATATCTTCTTTGATGAGATGTCTGTTCAAATCTTTTGCCCATGTTAAAATTGGGTTGTTTGTTTGTTTTCACTGTTGAGGTTTAAGGGTGCTTTGTATACAAATATTTATCCCCAGTCTTTTCATTCTCTTAAACATGTCTTTAACAGAACAAAAGGTTTTATTTAATGAAGTGTAACTCATCTTCTTTTTCTTTCACAAATTGAGCTTCTTGTATTGTATATAAAAGATCACCAAAAACCCAAGTTCACATTGTTTTTCTCATTTTTTTTGACTTTTAATAATTATTAAAGAAGTTGTGGGTTTATAGAACAATTGTGCATAACCTAAAGGACTCCCATATAATTCCCATTAATAACACCTTGCGTTGGTGCAGCACATTTATTACAGTTGATGAAAGCACATTCTTAGAATTGTACTGTTAACGTATAATGAATAGTTTAACTAGGTATTCACAGTTTGTGTAGCACAGTTTAGTTGATTTTTTAAAAAATTTATTTTAGACTTCTGGGAAGATGGTGAACAAGAAAGACATGGTACTTTCTTCTCTCACAAAAAAATAACTAGAGGACAGGCAGAAATGTCCTGAAAACAATCTAGGGTTTAGGACACTAGTGGAAGGCTGAGCAACACCAAGAAGAGAAAAGGGCAAAGGAAAAGGATTGTTACAGCAAATCTTTGAGTTAAACTGCAGCTGCAACTGCCAACATCCCCCCCACCTTATGGACATTTTTGAATTTTCAAGCCTTGGGGTCATTGGCTACAAAGGGGGTCCCAAGTATCCACCTTCCCAGGTAGAGAGAAAGGAACACAGCTTAAGGCTGATTCAGCTTTTGACCTACAAATTTTGGCTTCTGTCCATGGGCAATTCTAGACCAGGTAAGGCCATGCCTTTGTTTGCCTTGAGAGCCACCTCAAGACTAAAGAGATCTGGGACTGAATGGATCTAACTATCTCAGTCTCCCTTTCCAATAACTGGGACAGATTGTTGAGGACACAGAGGGGAGTCAAATTATTTCCTATGCAGGAAAACGGGGAAGGCTGCCAGCAAAGGTTGGAGAAGTGTCTCTGAGAAAGTTTGAATTACAAGGCTCTTAGCCTCCAGGCAGGATTCTCTATCACACTGATCCAGTCTGTTTTGCAACAGACTCCAACCAGGCATTGAAGTGAGAGGGCTGGCAAAATGCATCATTGGCTAGCAGAGGAAGGAATTGCACATGAGGAAATTAAAAGTAAGAAAGCTTGTTCCAGCCTTTACAGTCTCCCTTCCAAAAGTCTAGGAAACAGGTCTGCAACCCATTTCCGGGTCCAGGACCCAGTTTCGAGCAACTGACAGGGACAATCCTAAAGAACCAGGTTGAAACAAGAATCAAAGAACATCAGTAAATCACAGCCTCAAGCCACTAAATCCCTATGAAAAGAAGATAAATTGAGCTTCTGAGTAAACTCATCATCTTAATCAAAAGGCTAGATAACAGCAATTGATTGGGCTCCTGTTAACCATATGGGTGGCCCTGGGTTCATGTCCAAAGGCCTCCTTGTGAAGGCAAGATGGCCTACACACATGGGGAGCTGATGGCCCACACCCACAGAGAGCTGATGGGCTGTGCCCATGGAAAGCTGGCACAGCAAAATGTGACAAAAGGAGATAAGCAGACACAGAAGAACTTGCAGCAAATGGACACGGAGAACAGACAGTAAGCAAGTCAAAGGGGGGGGGGGTAGATACATTAATTAATTAATTTAAAAAAAGTATGAGCCTTAGTAAGAAAATGGAATCCATGGACCAAGAAAAGGAATATATCAGAGTCCTAAAAGAGACACAAGATTTGAGGCAACTGATTAATGAGATACATACATATTTCCAAAATCAAATTAGTGATTGAAAGACAATATGCCTAAAGAGATAAATGTTATCAAGAAGACATGTAGTGAACACAAAGAAGATTATAAACCTAAATAGAAAAGTAACAGAGCTCATGGGAATGAAAGACACAATAGGTGAGATAAAAATTACATTAGAGGATAAAACCACAGACTCAAAATGATAGAAGACAGAATAAGTAGTACCAAAGACAGAACAGCTGAAATTGAAGAGTGAAAAGAACAGAACAAGAAAACGGAAAAAGTTGAGAAGGGGCTCAGGAAGTTGAATGGCAACACAAAATACAGCAACATATGTATAATGGGAGTTTCAGAAAAAGAGAAGGGAAAAAGGTCAGAAAGAATATTTGAGGAAATAATAACTTAAAATTTCCCAACTCTCATGAAATAAATGAACTTATTTGTTCACAAAGCACATCATTCTCCAATCAGAATAAATCTGAATAGACCTATTCAGAGATACATACTATTCAGAATGTCAAATGTCAAAGATAAAGATAAAATTCTGAGAGCAGCAAGGGAGAAACAAACAATCACATATAAGGGATGCCCATAACACTTAGTATGGATGCCTTATAAGAAACAATGGAGGCAAGAAGACAGTGGTATGATACAATTAAAATACTTAAAGAGAAAAACTGCCAGTTGTCAATTCTTTATCCAGCAAAATTGCCCTTCAAATATGAAATGAATATAAAATATTCACAAACAAACAGAAACTAAGATAGTTTGTAAAAAAAGAATCCACATTTGCAGGAAATATTAAAGGAAGCCTTGGAAGCTCAAGGAAAAGACAAGGGAAACTTGGAGGACAGCATAAAAGAAAGAATAGTGAAATGGATAACCAAAAGAGTAAAGGCAAATGAAAATAAGATAACATATGAAAACCAAAAAATAAAATAGTGGAAGTAAATAATTCATTTACAGTAATATCATTGAATATGAATGGATTAAACTTCCCTAACAAAAGATATAGACTGTTTAAAACAAAAAACATGAGCCATCCATATACTGCCTACAGGAGACTGATGCAGTGATACAAACAGGCTGAAAGTGAAAGGTTGGAAAAAGAGACTTCATGCGAAGAGTAACATAAAAAAAGCAGGTGTAACTATACTAACATCAGGCAAAATCAACTTTAAATGCAAAAAAGTTATAAAAGCTACAGAAGACCATTATATATTAATAAAAGGGACAATCCACCAGGAAGATATAACTGTCATAAATAGCTATGCATCTAACCAGGGTGCCCCAAAATATATGAGGAAACTATGGCAAAACTGAAGGGAGAAATAGACATTTCTACAGTAGTCATCAGAGACTTCAATACACCAATCATATCACTAAATAGAACTAGACTGAAGATCAACAAGGAAACAGAGAACTTCAACAATATAATAAACAAGTTAGACCTAATAAACATACAGAACATTGCATCCAATCTCAACAGGGAATACGTTCTCAAGTGTCCATTGGTCTTTCTCCAGGGCAGACCACATGTTAGGACACAATCTAGCTCTCAGTAAATGTTAAAAAGTTTGGCATTACACAAAACACGTCCTCAGATCATAATGGAATGACACTGAAAGTTAATAATAGACAGGAAAGAGGTAAATTCACAAATGTATGGAGGCTAAATAACACTCTTCTAAATAATCGGTGGGTTAAAGAAGAAATTGCAAATGAAATAAGTAAATATATTGAGACAAATGAAAAGAACATTACAATTTATCAAAACATATGATACAGTGAAGGCATTCTTGAGAGGGAAATTTATAGCCCTGAATGCCTGTATTAAAAAAGAAAAAAAGAGCTAAAATCAAAGATCTAACTGGACAACAGGAGAAACTAGAAAAAGAACAGCAAACTAATCTCAAAGCAAGTAGAAGGAAAGACATAATAAAGATTAGAGCAGAAATAAATGAAATTGAGAAAAAAAAACAATAGAGAAATTCAACAAAGCTAAAGCTGGTTCTTTGAAAAGATCAATAAATTTGACAAACTCCTAGCTAGACTAACAAAGAAAAAAAGAGAGAAGATGCAAATAAATATAATCAGAAATGAAAACAGGGAAGTTACAATAGACCCCACAGAAATAAAAAGGATCATAAGAGGACTTTATGAGAAACTGTATGCCAACAAATTAGACAACCCAGATGAAATGAACAAATTCCCAGCAGTGCACAAACAATCTATACTGGTGCTACAAGAAATATAAAAACTTAACAAACCAATCACATTTAACAAGATTGAGTCTGTAATAAAAAATCTCCCAACAAAGAAAAGTACGGGATCAGATGGCTTCACAGTATTAACACCAATCCTTTTAAACTCTTCCAAAAAATTGAAGGGGAAGGAAAATTACCAACACATTATATGAAGCCAAGATCACTCTATATGAAGCCAAGATCACTCTAATACCAAAGCCAGATAAAGACACTACAAGAAAAGAAAATTACAAGCCAATCTCTCTAATGAACATAGATGCAAAAATTCTCAACAAAATACTTATGATCAACTCCTATGATGTATCAAATGACTTATACATCATGATCAAGTGGATTTATTCCTGGTATGCAAGGCTGGTTCAACATAAGAAAATCAATTAATCTAATACACCACATCAACAAACTGAAGGGAAAAAATTGAATGATTATTTCCATTGATGCAGAAAAGGCATTTGACAAAATCCAGCATCCTTTCTTGATTAAAAAAAAAATACTTTAAAAGATAGGAATAGATGGAGAATTCCTCAATATGATAAAAGGCACTATGAAAAAACTACAGTAAACATCATACTAAATGGGAAAACGTCAAAAGCTTTACCCTTTAAGATCAGGAACAGGACAAGGATGCCCATTGTCACCACTGTTATTCAATGTTGTACTAGAAGTTCTAGCTAGAGCAATTAGGAAAAACAAAAACAAAAAAAATTAAAGGCAGCCAAATAGGAAAATAGGAAATAAATCTCTATTTGTAGATAACATGATACTAAATTCAGAAAATTCTGAAATGTCTGTGACAAAACTACTTGGGATAATAATTGAGTTCAGCAAAGTGACAGAATATAATAACACCACACAAAAATCAGTAATGTGTTTTTACACTGGTATTGAACAATCTGAGGAGGAAATCAGGGTAAAAAATTCCACTTACAATAAAAATAAAAACACTCAAATATCTAGGAATCAATTAAACCAAAAAAGTACAGGACTCATGTGAGGAAACTACAAAGCAATGCTAAAGGAAATCAATGAAGACTTAAACAAATAGAAAGATATCCTGTGTTCATGAATTGGAAGACTAAGCATTGTGAAGATTTTAATCTTATCCAAACTGATTTATGGAGTCAATGCAATACCAAAGTTCCAAAAGCCTACATTTGGAAAGGAAAGGGCTCTTGAATGGCTAAAAGCATCTTAAAAAGAGGAATGACACAAGAAGAATTTCATTGCCTGACCTAGAAACATATTATAAATTTAGAATGATCAAAACAGCATGGCACTGCCATAAAGATAGACTTATCAACCAGTGGAATAGAATTGAATGTACACAGATAAACCCTCACCTCTATGGCCAATTGGGTTTGACAAACATACCAAATCCATGTTAATGGGACAAAATGATCTTTTCAACAAATGATGCTGGGAGAGAGGACCCCTATCTCACTCCCTATACATGAATTAATTCAAAATGGATCAAAGACCTAAATGTAAAAGCCAGTATCATAAAACTACTAGAAGAAAAAAGAGGGAAACATCTTAAAGACCTTGTGGTAAGTGGTGGTTTATTGGACCTTATACCTAAAGCATGTGCAGCAAAAGAAATAATGGGTAAATGGGACTTCCTCAAAATTAAACACTTTTGCCCCTAACACGACTTTGTCAAAAGGGTGAAAATGCAGTTGACTCAATGGGAGAAGATATTTGAAATCACATATCACAAAAGGGTTTAATAGCCAAGATATATAATGAGATGTTACAACTCAACAATATAAAAGACAAATGACCTGATTAAAAAGGGAAAAAGACTTGAATAGACATTTGTCCAAAGAAGAAATACAAATGGGAAAAACACACATAATAAAGTATTCAACATCACTAATTATTAGGGAAATGTAAATCAAAATTACAATGAGATATCATTTCACACCTATCAGAATGGCCACTATTACAAAGGGAGAGAAGTACAAGTACTGAAGAAGAAGTGGAGAAAAAGAAACACTCATTCACTGTGGGCAGTTATGTAGAGTTGTACAACCCCTGTTATTTTTAACATTTTTACAGGACAGGGTCCTGGTAAGGATAAATTTCCTTGATGTATGAGTATCTGAGAAAGTCTTTATTATTGACTCAGTCTTGAAAGATAATTTCACTGGATATACAATAGTAGGTTGTATTTGACTATAATATGTCTAGGTGTATTTTTTTTCCATTTTTGTATTTACTCAGCTTTCTGTTCTCTGAACCTCCTTTATCTGTGGTTTGATGTCTGCCATTAATTTTAGAAAATTATTACCTCGCTATTTCTTCTTCTAAATTTGTTCTTTCTTCTCTTTCTGACATTCCAATTATGCATATACTAAACCTCTTAAAAATTTGTCCCTTGGTTCTTGAAGACGGTTTTGTTTTTCATTTTCTTTCTTTTGCATTTCCGTTTGCACTATATTAACACATGTTCATGTTCACTGAATTCTTTCTTTGACCATGTGTGTCTACAGATGAATCCACTGAAGGCATTCTTCATTTCTGTTATTCTTCTTTTGATTTCTAGCATTTCTTTTTTATTATTAAAGTTTTCATCTCTTTGCTCACATTACCAATCTGTTCTTACATGTTGTCTACTTTTTCCATTAAGTCCTTTAACATATTCATCACAGTTATTTTAAAGTCCTTGTTTAATTAGTCCAAATTATCTCAGTCTTTTCCTGGTGCTTATTTTTACTTTACTGACTAATTTTTTCTTGCCTTTTATCATGCCTTATATTTGTTGTTGTTGTTGTTGTTGTTGTTGAAAGCTGGACAGGATATATTGCATAATAGAGAATTAGGTAATAACACTGTATCATAAAATTTTATGTTAATTTGGTTAGGAGTTGGTTGGTCTATGCTTAACTTCTGTTTTAGGGTTACATATCAAAAGCTAAATACGTTCTTTTAATTCTAATCCACTGTTGTTATTATTTTGGAACTCTTTTGATCTCGATGTAAAGTGTGGGGAAGCAGATATGTTCTATAATCTTATTATTAAATATCAATCTTTTGGTGGGTCTGTACCCCTGAGCTTTAACCATCACAACTATTTCTTAGATTTTTGTACCCCTGTAAGTGATGCAGCAAAACTATATTACCCTTCTTTTGAACAGGTAAGACTGATAATTTCTTTTTCCCTGCAAAGTCCTTTGTTCTAGAGAGTATGCTGGGACTATTTTCCCTCCCTCTGCCAGACAAAGGAGAAGAATTTCTTGGCTTTTCACGAAGAGCAAATTGTGGGCTTCCTGGTGATAGTACACTTGAAAGGGGGGATGAATTATGATTCTTGCCCCCAGGATCATCTCATTCTCACACTAGTCCACATTTATTCTCCAGCAACTTTTGAAAATTACCACTTAAGTTTTCTTAGCAATTTGTGTTCCAGCAGTTTCTGTCCTAGGTAAATTGATTGTTGTTGTGATTAACTGAATTTCACTCTCTCCAGATTTCATTGGAACAGTTTGCCTTGTTACTTCAATTCTGTTTGGTCCAAGTAAAGTCATCATTTAATCTTTTTTTTGGTTTTGGTTTTTTGTTGTTGTTGTTGTTGTTGGTTTTTTTTGAGCTTTTTTCATATTTTAAGGATATGCTGCTGGATTTCCTCTAGGTTCTTGGTTATGTTATATAAATTAATTTAAGAACATGCTGGTTTAGTTAGGTCAGTAGTTTACTAAGGAAATGAGAGAAGAAATAGAAATGGTAGAAAATAAGAGATTATGGGTCTAAGGTATACTCGTGTGTTGGTTCAGGGAAAGAAGGGAAAAAAGAGATAATTTAATTTCTGTGCTTGCTTTTCAAACTGTTAATTAGTCCTCCCACTTCCTAATATTAAAGGAAGGGGTCCCAGTTGTTTGCTGTTTTGATTGATTAAACCACCTGTTAATTCCCTTGGTGCCTTAGTGATAAGGACCCTTGAGACTATTTCAAACTTTTACTTGGTCCTGGATTTTCAAGCAAAATTCTTGTGTGTTCTTCCTGCCAGTTTCTGGTGGGATTCATCTTTCAGAGGATATCCAGTAGAATTCCATAGCCACTTGTTTCACCAACCTGTTTTACTGCTAGGTCCCAGTTTTCTCTTTTCATTGCCTAAAATAGCCTTCTCCAAATGGGAGTAACGACTTCCAAGATCTTTATATATCAAAACTAAAACTGGAATTCTAGGTGATTTTTTTTTCAGTTTGTCATGGGCTGCTGTCTTTAATTTCTTCTTCATTACTGTAAAAAGTAAATAATAGTTTGCTCTCTCTTAGCAATATTTAATTTTTAAATGAAATGTTTAATGAATATATTTCCCATGGATCTTCAAAGCATTGAACAGCAGAAGTTGTTTTAACTTATTTATTTTTCAAACTGGCTTAACATGAATTTATGATAACTGTGATGCTTACTATTTGCTTGAGTAGTAACATATCTTATGCATCTGTTTTTTTACTGATTTATTAGGAATATGCTGTGATTTGTACAAATTAGAAACCTGTTTGCTAGCATTTACCACTCCTTACTTTTGAAGCAACAGTAATTAGTCACAGACTGTAGGAAGTCGGTTTTGGAAGAAAACAAATATAAACTTCCCTAACTAGAGAATAAAACCATGTAAAAATATTTTTGTTTTTGTTTTTTAACTGATCAAGAGCTACTTAATCTTAGAATTGAGTAAAATGATCAACAATCAAATGAATAAATCATTAAAGAATTTTTAAAAAATCATATTTACTACCAAAATAATTCCTCTCTAGCATGCCAAAATGATCCAGCATCTAAATTTTTAAGATTTAAAAATCCTTTCTTTGTGGACCAAAATTAATTTCTGGAACTGTAAGATGCAATGCCTAAGAAATAATGTTTTTTATTAACAAATTTTTCTTCACCAAATATTTATTAAGCACTAATTCATACTAAACACCACTAGAGAATGATTTTTAAAAGGAGGCAGCTCTTTCTCTGAAGAAACTTATACTCACAGTATACCACAGAAGATATCCTAGGAAGAAGGGGATAAACAAACTTAATGAATCCAACATCCCTAACTTAGAGATAAGATAAACTGACGCTCAGAAAGTTATGTGATTTGCCTAAATTCCTGAAAAAATGTATGTCAGGATTTTGAATTCCCATGATCCATTAAGGTTTAAGGTTTAAGGCATATATTTGAAAAAAAACAAAAGTATAATACAGGGAATATGTATTATATATCATCAGAAAACACTGATAAAATAATATACATAAAATAATTTAACAGTCACTTCTATATTATTTCGAATTTACCACTTCAGTATGCAAAGTGATATCCTAGAGGGCAAGACATTCACCAGGACTTGAATATATATTCAGGTAATTTGGTTATTTAAAAAAATAAATCAGTTTAGACTATCACTTTATCTTCACATTCTAACATCCTGTTAATATTTCTTTGCTTCTATAGCTCTCTGCCTATGCATAGATCCTATCAATATCTTTCACATATAATCCAAAATCTTGGCCAAATATCTCATACCTGTCTTCATTTTTCTGTTAAAAATAGGTACTGTAACACTTATCAATTATTAAGTAAACAATATGCTAGAAAAATCACAACACTGTTAGTAATCATCTGTTTCAGATAACATGCTCTCAAAACTGCATTCTGTAGAATGCTTATAATATTGCAACTAGTGTGCTGGCAGTGACATTTAAAGCAGCATTTGTAATGAAGTCATTTCTTGCAATAGGTGTTATTTTTGTTAAAGACAATATACTTCTTACCTACCTTCACATTGGTATTTGAAGAAATTCTCATAAACGCAGTTTTTGGACAGAAGATATTCAAAACTCTCTATGGTAGGTACCTTCTGACATGGCTATGAATAATTCCTACCTCCTAATATTCACACTTTGTGAATGTAGACTTGCTCCTAATAATTAGAATATGGCAAATATGACACGGTGTCACTTGCTTGATTAGGTTACAAAGACTGTAACTTCTGCTTCCAGCACTTTCTTGTTGACACTATCAAGCCCACTTGCTTGCTTGCTTTGATTAAACAAGTTATCAGGTTATAAATTGTTCCCTGGAGAGGCCCATGTGTCAAGGAATTTAGGGAGGCCTCTGGTCACCAGTTCATGAGAAACTGAAACCTCATTCTAAAGTTCTGAGAGGAGCTGAATCCTGCCATCGATCATGTAGTGAGCTAAAGAAGAGGATCCAATACAGCTAAGCTGTGCAGAAATTCTTGACATACAAAAACCGTGAGGTAATAAATGTGTGTGTTTTAAACTATGAAGTGTTGAGATCATTTGCTTCACAGTAATAAATAACACACTGTCTTAAAAATAAAAAATAAAAAAAGTATGCAACTGACAGTGTTCATTATGAAGTACAATGATAAAACTATTTTTTGCTTTGCTCTTTTATCACCATTTTAAGACTCACTAAGGGAATTAAGATATAAAACTATGTTGAGGAATAACTTCTTTCCAAGGGATACTCTGTTTCAAAAGAAGAAGCTAATGGAAATGTTTTAGGTTTGACAAAGTTCACTTAAATGAAAGAATTTTTGGAGCCATCCAATATTCCTTCCAAGAATCAGCCTGACAGACTTGTTAGTGAAAAACAAATTCACCTTTAAATTTTACTAGGGAGTTCTGAATTCTCATCTCAGTGGAAAATTAATTATAAAAATATCTCAGCTTTTAATGAATTTTAAATAATCTAAAAACCTCTCTGTATTTTTAATGTATAATTCTTTTATATTAATAGCAGAAAAGATATGAGGAATAAAGTTTATGAGGCATATAGCACATAAATAATTCTTGATTTATTTGAGGTTCTTATGCTTACATTTTTAAATGTATACTCTGAATGAGATGAATTTTCTCATAGGAAACATTTGCAATCTCACTCAAACACTTAATAGAAATTTGTGTTATTTCTTTAGAATGAATGCTGCCTAATTTTCTATTCCTTGCTTGTTTAACATAGTTCTTTTTGTACAAAATTTATTTTAAAGCCATTTTTATAGCTAAAACACAAATATTTCCAAGCATAAGAACATGTTTTGTTTACTAATATAAATGACAAAATTTTCCTAATTAGTGTTAGTGTTATATACAAAGGTCCCAAGTAAGGTTCAGAGTCCAAGGGAGAATTTTGGAGTATTTATATTTAATAATCATTTGATTTAACCTTGCGTATTTTGCATGTTGCAGAACTACAACATTATATGAATCATTACAGATTTCACCAAAAGCAGGTCAAACTTTCATTCCAAGAAATGACAGTTGTATGCAGTTTCTTCTTTGGCTCACTCAGTTTCCTCATTTATTAAAGGAGGGGTAGTATAACAGCACTCACACTATAATAAACAATATAGCATAATATATTAAACTATACTATGTATTTTATATTACATACCTAATAATATAATAAATATGAGAGTACATGTCTCTGAGTTTTTATGAGGGCTAAATGAGCTTTTATATGTATTGTGTTTATATGTTAAGTGCTATATATGTCATTACTTTTGCTGTTTTTATGGCTATGACTCTCATAAGAAAATAAAATTGTGATATAAATAATGCATTCAAATATATTGATTGTGATAATGAAAGAAAAGCAAAATAGGATAGGCTAATCCATGAATGACTTGTCATATAGCTAATTTACAGTAAGATAGATATAGTCTTTCATTCAATAAACGTATAGAAAATAGCTATATTTTAACACTAGCCTTGATAGAGTAGTGTACAAAACAACACCAAATACCCTTTTTTCATGGAGTTTATATTCCACTGAAAGGAGACAGAACATAAACAAATGATTATTTATGCAGCATAGCACATGATGAAACAGGTCAAATGATAGGAAACAAGGTAATAGAGGACCAATGGTAGCAGAGTGGGAAGGAATGCTGCCATGTTAAACAGGGTGGTCAGGAAAAGCCTCTTAAGAAAGAAACATTTAATCAAAGACCTAAAAAATGTGAGGGTAAAGCGGTAGTCTTTCAGACCTAGGGAACTCTAGGTCTGAAATGCAAAGACTCTAAGGAAGGAGGGGCCCAGTATTTTGCAGGAAGTTATAATAAAATACTTATGTAAATACCTAATGTAAGATGATGACAAACTTCTAATATGAAAAGGCAATTTTAGACATTGTTTTCCTCTTAAATAACAATCTCTTCTGAAATTAATTACATATATGTAAAAATTATTCATTGTTGAATTATTCTAATTCAACAAATTAGAAAAAAATGTTTATATAGCATTTTAATTACATAATGCATCTCCCATTTATCTCAATGAACGATCTCAGAAAGCTAGTTGAAATAATATTCCTTTTAGAGAAGTGAAGATAGAGGTTTAAATAGATTAACTTGATCAATGTTACCTGGAAATTTAGTGGAAAAGTATAATTATAACCCATATTAGAAACTCAAAGTCCATGATATATTATTCTCATATATGGCAGTAAACTCTAATTTATCAGAGGAGCTCAAAAAGTGAGCTGTGTGATATTTCATTACTTTTAATTTCTTTTTAATATTGACCTTATGAAGCATGTAAATGTTTAACATAAGATTCAAAAATTTAGAATTTTATGTCATTTCATAGCACAAATTCATATCAAGCATGTGGTGACTAGGAGTTTTGTACCCCTGGAAAGAAAACGTTCTTAATCTTATTCTATTCCTGTCCTGTGAACCCATTGTAAAAAGGATCTTTTGGTGAGGTTCCTTCACTTAAGGTGTGGCCCAGCTGAATCAGGATGGGCCTTTAAGCCTATTACTGAGGGTTTTATAGAAACTATCACAGAGAGAGCAGCTGTGGAGGAGCAGACAGAAACTGAATGTCAGCAGAACCTGGAAGAGAAAGAAGATACCAACATGTGCATTGACAAGTGACAAAAAGCCAAGCAACCTCAAAGATCTCTGGTCAAACATACCGAATCCTAGATTAAGCATATCTTCTAGCTTCTGAAATGATGAGCCAATAAATTCTTGTTGTTAAGCCAAATCATTGTATAGTATTTGTTTTAGTAGGTGGGAAACTAAAACAAATGAAATTATATATATATTGGCAAAAATGGCATTATAGACCTTAATGCTTTTTTTTAAATAACTGTTTTATTTTCTGTCTTCTGTCCTTCCATTGCAGAATGTCAATATACTAAAAGAAGAAGGAGCAATATATTACCACAGGGAATAATCGAGTAACTGCACACACACACCTAAACAAAACTTAATTATTTTGGTCATCCCACTGTACTAGGTTTATTTCACCCTCCAATTACAATTTTTGAGAGATAAGTACAACTTTTCTTATAAAGACAGAACCAGGAATTTAAGCACATATAGAAACTTGCAGTCAAATAGATTTTATTCTTTTTATGGTTTAAATTTAGCTTTATTGGAAATGTGGTGCTGAAAACTATAATTTTTGAATTTTTGAGTTATGCAACAAAAGGTAATTACTCTTACAATTAAATAAATGATATAGCATATTAAGTGCTGTGATGCTCTCTTCAAGAATGTCTTAAATTTAATAGGAATATTCAGTCAGATATTATGGATAGATCTTTCTTTCAATATCAGATAATATATTTGCTTATATTAATATCAGATATAGTCAATTATAAATATATTCATCATCAGAAAAAAATGATAGAATAGCATTATTATGTTGGCCTATTTTTAATTTTAATACAAATATCCATATTGGAAAAAATAAAATCTGTGATTAATTTGTCAAAAAACACATTGCTCTAACTGGAGTATATAAATTTTATAATTGCTTTAATAACTGTGTAATATGCAAAGTTAAAGGGAGTACAAAATAAAGTTGGGATGTTCAATACTGAATAGAACATGACTAGTATCTGTTTCTACAACTTCTTATCAAAAGGAAAATTACTTTACTTTAAATTTTGACCTATATGGTATTTTTTTTCCCAGCTTGGGGCAGCTTTTGAAGGTATTCATAATCTCTTTTAATAAAAGCATTTGCTTAGTATCAACTCAGATATATTGTCATAATATTTCTATTTATCTTTCTACACTACATAAAAAATTGAGCATGTACATCTGCTGATTAAAAATTCAGGTAAAAATCCTTGGCATGAATGGAATGTACTATTATATAATCCCCTACAAAGTTAGCCTTTCTACCTTCAGTTGAATTTCTTCTCTAGGAACAGATGCCTTCATTTATAAATAACCATATACATTATTTAGTATAGGTTTAATCACCGTTACAAAAGATGCCTGTAACATTTTGCTATACTGGGCCTCTGTTGTGCTCAGTATTGATTCATGGCTTTTCAATTGGGAAAACTCCCATTTACTTTTTCAAAATAAATATACCCCTATCTTAGTGAGCAAGTCAGCCAGCCTGGACAGTAAAATTGTTTCAAAGTATTCTTTTTTTAAATGTCTGGGAAAGAGAAACCTTATTTCCCTTCAAGGTCACTGAGATAATAGGATGGAGATCTGGATATATAAGGATCATCTTGCCAAATTGGAATAGTTGGCCTGTCTGCCTTCTTGAAGGTGACATCAACATAGGATTTAGGAATTGAGAAACTATGTCCCCAAATATAAATATGAATCCCAAGAACCTGACATTCCTGAAGTTGGAACTCTCCAACTTCATTCCTGAATTTCTCCTGTGAACAAATCTATACATTTGCAGTTTGAATCTATTTTTCATCACTACAAAGAACGAGGTCTGAAGGGTTAAAAAAAATTGCAAACAAAATATCCTTTAAATAGAAAGAGTTCTTAAAAAGAAAATAATAAACTCTTTTAAAATGAATTCTTTGGAAAGGAACTGGATCAATCGAGTCTTTACGTACTATATATTTTCTAATTCTGTGTTATGAAAGATTGAAGTAAACGTGATTTTTCAATTTGTGGATCACTGCATGATTATAATTTCAAACACAATAACTTTGAATTCTAATTGGTTTCAATTTAGATTAGTTAATATAAATCATTTCCACTGCTTAGATAAAAACTGAGAGTAATTGACAAGTTCCTTCAATCATAGCATGTAAAAACAACCACAAAATAGATTAGACCCAGCCGTATGCATGCATACATTGTGAATGGGCTTTTAGGCTGTTTTTTCACAAGAATATGAATATATTGTTAGGAACAGTGCTTGTCATGTAATCAAAAGCCTGAGAGACACCTCTTATAATTCATGTGAATTTAGGCAACCCTCATCACACTCAGAAGCCTCAGCTTTTTATATTATGGATAGTATTTAGCAACAGGAGTGGGGACTATAATTTATGATACCATACATGTAAGAATACTTTGTGAACTAAGTACTGTACAAATATCACATGTGTGTATGGATATTTATATGTGCATGTATATGTGTTATGTATATGTGTATGTACAGAAATAGGTTCCTTAGAATCTGAGAAATCTTTCCAGAACACTTTGGTTGATAGACAATCTGGGATTAAAGAGCACTATCTGCAGATTCTAGGGTCGGTTCAAAGACCTTTCACTTCTTAGCTCTGAGATCTTGGGCAAGTTTATTTAACTTCTTGGCGACTCAGCGTCCTCATTTGTAAATAGTTATTCATAGTTAATTACTACATATATTTAAAATAATTAATACACATAAAAGCTTAGAATATTTAAGATTTATGCCAAACGCTTGTTTATCCTAAATTATATAAGATACAATGAAAGAGTTCCTTAAGGATGTGTGTCATTTTAAATTTATTTGAATAAAAACAAGAGTTTTAAGCTAAAGACTGGGATCAGAAACCAAAAGGTAAGAGAGAGGACCTAAGCAGGAATAAGAGAGAAAACAATTGTGGAATACAAAGTAAGAATTGCAGAAATGGGTACTGATCTACAAGAAATTAGTGCTGATGTAAGAAAGAAAGACATATTTGCATGTGAAAATTCTCCAAAGAGACTAAAACAAGGAACATGTACAATAACAATAATAATTTAAGGGTGTAATGGGGTTGCCATCAATAGTAATAGAAAAACATTTGATATCAAATTTAGGAGGTGGAATATTTTAATCTCTCAGGTCACTTATCCTCTGGCTAAGAATCAGATATGTTTGTAGCAACTGGAGATTCATCACATTGCTATAGAAATCAGCAGAGTAGTTTTAAATTTGTGAAAGGAGATATATGTTGCTATATTAAGCTTTTTATTTCATATTGAATCAGTTCAATAATGTATAGGCTAATGGCTTTTCCTCCTTCTTTATCTCAATCTCTATTACCTTACTAAAACAAATCCAAAAAAAATATTCTTACTAAAGACTAGATGTGGATGTTGGGCTAACTGATTGAGAAGATAAATCAGAGAAACCAGCAAAGGACCTGCTGATCCTCTCAAAGAGATGAAGTAAAATATCTAGTTCAAGCAAAGGGGTTATTGACAATAGGCAATCTTTATGAAATCCTGCAGAGGATGTGATCAAGATGTAATGACCACCAGGATAATATCAGTAAGAGTAAGTTTAAAGTTGATATTGAGGACAATACCCATCAGTATTAAACATATTAAATCATATATCTTGTTAGGACATATAAGATATATCCAAATGTCTACAAATAACAGGAAAGAAATATATTTTTAAATACCACAATGGATGTTCTTAATTCCTCAAATGTCTCCAACACTGATATTTTTTTTAAAGTAAAGAAATCCCCTGGGAAGTTCTGGGAAGATGACATCAGAGAAGGCACGAGGCCTCAACTCTTTCACAAAAACAAGAAAAAAGGGCCAAAAGCTATCCAAGGAACCTGCTTTGAGGGTTGGCGGACAAGGAAACTGTTGTGAAACCCCCAGGAGGGTGAAGGCCAGAGTGATGAAGAACCTGAAACAACAAAATTGAGTTACTAAATCCCTGTGTTGGCTGGGAAGGACATCCATTCCCCTTCAAGATCTTACCTGGATGAAACCCCAGGTTCACTGCAGCTGAATGAGAGGGGAATAGGTGTTTTCCTCCCTGTTAGCTGTTACAAGGAAAGAAGAAAGCTTTAGTCAGAGGGCAGAGAATGATTTGGTTTCTCAATAATGAATATCACCAGCAAAGCCTGTTTTGAATTTTAGCTCTGGCCAGACCATGAATGGGGGAAGGCAGAAGCTGAAAGAAACACCTGCATGGTAAGGTTTGATGATGAGCATCATTCATTGCCCAGCAAGAAACTGCAAGGAGAAAAACTGCTTTCAGGTCTTTATTTAGACTCACCTCCTTGGATAAAAACTGCCCTCTATTGTGAGTCTCTAGCCAAATTTTGATAACTTACATTGAGCAATTTTAAAGACTCAGAATAAGTTGAACCAAATTTAAAAGAAGAAGAAGTATATCAATAAAACCTAGGCAAGCAAGAGAAATTGCCCATCAGAGTAAATTCACCAATATATTCAGATATCTAGACAAAAGCAAAAAATTAAAAGCCATGCTAAGAAAAGGTAAGAGATGACCTAGCCAAAGAGATAAAATATCCTGAAGCAATACAGGACCTCACAAATAGCCTGAATAAATTCAAAAAAATTGGAGGAAAAATATGACTAAAGAAATATAGGATATTAAGAAGACAATGAATGAGCATAAAAAACAATTTGACCTAAAAGACACAATGGATGAGATAAAAAAATACATTAGAGGCACATAATAGCTGATTAGAATAGCTTGAAGACAAGTTAATGATTATGAGGACAAAATATCTGAACTGGAATAGAAAGGAGAAAAGAAAGAAAAAAGAATAGAAAAAAATGGTACAGGGTTTCAGGGAACTGAAAGACAATACAAAATATTTAAACAAAAATGTTGTTGGATTCTGAGAAAGAGAAGAGAATGGAAAAGAGGCAGAAAGAATATTTGAGGGAATAATGACTGAAAACTTCACAACCCTTATTCAAGACATGAATATCAATATCCAAGAAGGACAATTTACCCAAAACAGAATACATGAATAAATCTATTCTGAAACATTAACTATTCAGAATGACAAATATCAGATATAAGGAGAGGATTCTGAAAGAGCCAAGAGAAGAGCAAAGCATCACATACAAGGGAACATCAATAAGATTAATGGCTGACATATCATCAGAAACCAAGAAGGCAAGAAGAAGGTGCTATGATGTATTTAAAGTTCTGAAAGAGAAAAATTGCCAGCCAGGAATTCTGTGTCTGGCGAAACTGTCCTTAAAATGAGGGTGAGTTTAAAATCTTAACAGACAAGTAAAAATTGATAGAGAATGTTACCAAGAGACCAGAATTGCAAGAGATAGAAAGGGAATGCTGCAGCCAGAAAGGAAAAAAACAAGGGTGAGAGACTTGGAAAAGAGTGTAGAAATGAAGATTATTAGGAAGGGCAAATTAAAGAGTAAAAGACAGACAATAGTATGATATGACAATGGAAAGTCAAAGGATAAAATGGATGCAGATATTAATGTCTTTGCAGTAATAACATTGAATGTTAATGGCCTAACCTCCCCAATCAAAAGATATAGAATGATAGAATGGATTAAAAAATATAGACCATCTCTATGCTGCTTACAAAAGACTGAACTCAGAAGTAAGGACACAACTAGTTTGACAGAGTAAGGTTGGAAAAATATATTCCACACAAATAGTAACAAAAAATATCTGCAGTAGTGATACTAATACCAGAAAAAAGAGTTTAAATGCAAAACTCTCATAATGAATGAAGAAGAACATGATATATTAATATAAGGGACAATTTTCCAGAAGGGAACAGCAAAAATAAATATTTATGCACCTAACTTGGTTACCCCAAGACACATAAGGCACATACTGGGAAATCTTAGGAGAGAAATAGTTGTCACTACAATTAATAGGTGAAAACATCAATACACAACTCAGTATTGCATAGAACATCTGGACAGGAGATAAATAAACAAAGACCTTGAGTAATATGATAAATGAACTACACTGAACATTATTATTATTACACCCCAAAACAGGAGCATATACCTTCTTTTCAAGTGCCCATGGGTCCATGGTCCAATAGACCATTTATTGTGTCAGAAGACAGGTCTCAATACATTTTAAAGATCAGAATCACACAAAACACATTACCTGATCATAAAAGAATTAAGCTGAAAATCAATAAGGGCTGGAAAAAGGGAAAATTCACAAATATATGGAGCTTAAACAACACGCTCTTAAATAATCAGTCGGTCAGAGAAGAAATTGTAAGAGAATTCAGTACATATCTTGAGATAAATGAAAATGTTAACATAACACATCAAAGCCTATGAGACACAGCAAAGGCAGTGCTGACAAGGAAATTTGTAGCCCTCAAAGCTTACATTTAAAAAAAGAAGAAGAGCTAAAATTGATGATCTAACTGAACACCTGGAGAAACTAGAAAATAATAGCAAACTAATCACAAACTAAGCGAAAGGAATGTTAGTAAGGATGAGAGGAGAAATAAATGAAATTGAGAACAACAAAAACACCAGAATAGAGGAAATCAACAAACACTAATGTCGTTTCTTTGAGAAGATTATCAAAATTGACAAACCCATAACTAGACAGACAAAGAGAGAATATGGAAAGAAATAAAAGCAGAAATGAGATTAGAGACATTACAACTGACCCTGCTGAAAGAATAAAGATCATAGATATTATGAATATCTATATGCCAACAAATTAGGCAATGTAAATGAGATAGACAAATTCCTGGGAACATATGAACAAACTACACTGACCTTAGAAGAAATAAAAGACCTCAACAAACCAATCATGAGTAGACACTGAAAAAGTCATCAAAAAACCTAAGAAGAATGAAAAGTCCAGGACCAGATGGCTTCACAGATGAATTCTCCCAATCATTCAAAGTTGAACTAATACCAAACTTGCTCAAGCACTTCCAAAAAATTGAACATAAAGGAATGGTAACAAACTCATTTTTATGAAGCCAACATCACCCTAACACCATAACCAAATAAAGTTACTACAAAAATTAATTTACAGACCAATATTCCTAATGAATATAGGTTCAAAAATTCTCAACAAAACACTTCCAAACCAAATCCAAAGCATGTTTTTTTAAAAAATTGAACACCATGATCAAGTGGGTTTTATCCCAGATATGCAAAGGCATTTCAACAAGATATGCAAAGGTGTTTCAACAAAGAAAATCAATTAGTGCAATATACCACAATAATAAATCAAAGAAGAAAAAGCACATAGTCTTCTCGATTGATGCAGAAAAGGTGTTTGACAAAATACAATATCCTTTCTTGGTAGATCATACCAAAAGATAGGAATGTAAGGAAGTTTTCTCAACATGGTGAAGTGTATATGTGAAAAAGAAACTACATCTAACATTGTACTCAATGGTGAGAGACTGAAAGATTTCCTGCTGAGATCAGGAACAAGAAAATGATGCCCACTGTCACTACTGTTATTCAATATTGTGCTATAAGGTCTAGCTTGAGTAAATAGGCTAGATAAAGAAATAAAAACCAAACAGGACAGGAAGAAATAAAACTTTCACTATTTACTGATGATATGATCTTATGTCTAGAAAATCCTGAAAACTCCATCACAAAACACTTAGAACTAATGGATGAGTTAATTGAAGTAGTGGGATGCAAGATTAATACACAAAACTCAATAGTGGTTTTTTAAAACAATTCTCTACAAATGAGCAGAGGAGAAAACAGGAAAAAAAAACCTATTTATATTAGTGATTAATGGTATCTAATATTTAGAAATTAACATAACAAAGAACATAAAGGACCTGTACTCAGCAAACTGTAAAACAATGCTAAAAGTAACTAAAGAAATAAATAAATAGGACAGTCTGTGTTTATGGAATAGAAGACAATATATCATTAAGATATCAACTCTACACAAACTGATTTACAGGTTCAACACAATCCCAGTAAAAATCTGAACAGCCTTTCTTGCAGAAATGGGAAATCCAATTATGAAAATTTATATAGAAATATAAGGGGCCCTGAATATCAACTACCATAAAAGTTCTCAAAGAAAATTTTGGAAAACATCTTCAAGATCTTCTGGTAGGTAGTTGTTTCTTAAACCTTACATTCAAAGCAAAAGCAACAAAAGAAAAAAAAAAATAGGAACTCCTCAGATTTAAACACTTTTGCCCCCAAAGATCTTTGCCCAAAGAGTGAAAATGCATCTGAATCAATAGGAGAAAATACTGAAATCAAATATCTGATAACAACTTAATATCCATGATATACAAAGAGATCATATAACTCAGCAATAAAAAGACAAACTACCTAATTTAAAAAGTGAGGCAAAAGACTAGAATAGACATTTGTCCAAAAAATATTGCAAATGGCAAAAAACAAAACAAAACGAAAAAAAGCACATTAAAAATGTTCAATTAGGGAAAAGCAAATAAAAATTACAATGAGACATCAATTCACAGCTATTAGAACAGCCACTAATAAAAATCAGAAAACCACTGGTGTTGGAGAGGATGTGGAGAGATAGGAACATTTATTCACTGTTTGTTGGAATATAGAATGTTACTATCACTGTGGAGGACTGTTTGGCAGTTCCTAAGGAATTTGAATATAGGCTTCCCATGTGACCCAGCAAAACCACTACTAGTTATTAATATGTAACCAGCAGAACTGAAAGCAGTGACATGAACAGACAAAGCAAACACGCATATTATCCTATAAGGTTCCAATACATCACTCCACACCAACACATTGCATTGTTGTGAAACATTTTTTTATAAAACTGTGAAAAAGCATCATCAAAATATTACTACAACTATATCCCATATCTTATATTTGTTTTATTTTTCTCCAACCCACATGATTACTAACACCCTGAATTAGATGTTTGTCATAGTTCAGGAGAGAACATTCCCATATTTGTTATGTTCACCATAGTCCCTGTTCCACCACAGGATTTACTTTATTATACAATTCCATGCTTTGTACATCCATTCAAAGTTTGCATTCAGTGGCCATCAATTTCTCCACAGAGTTGCAATGTCATCAACTCAGTTGATTTTAGAATATTTTCATTACTCCAAAAGGAAAAATCCCCAAACTCCTCATACTCCCTGCATTACTCTGCCAAAGGGGTGCCAAAGCAAAGTACCTGAAATCTATTGGTTTGTATAAAGGATATTAATGTGGGATAAAAACTTAGTTACATGGCCCTAAAGAGTCCAACTCAAGGTTGCTTTCTCACCAAAGTCTGTTGCCATGTGTTGAAGCAAGATGGTCATTGGTCTCTCTAAGGGTTCGGCCTTCCTCTCTCAACTTCCTTTCTCTCAGGTTCAGGGCTTGTTTCTTTCCAGACTTTCTCTATCAGTCTCAGTTCTCTTCACAAGGTCAGTTTCAAGTTATCAGGTGAAAGCCTTATCTCTCCCTGGAATTTTGCGGTTTGAGCCTTCTACTTTCTGTCACATGGCAGGATAGAAGTGACAAAGTACTCTCCCCTGGCATGTCTTCTTCTGTTAGTGTTCATTTATATTAGTCTACCAAAGAGGTTTGGACTCAACCTGAATCACACCTTACTGACATAGCCCACCAGAAGCCCTAAATTGATTTTTTCAAGTAAATTCAATCAGAGACCGCTAACTGAATTTAATACAATCAAAAGTCATCAGACCCAGAAGAACAGATTAGTTTACAAACATAATATTTTCTCTTTTTGAGATCACAAAAATAATCTCAAACTGTCACACCCCCATTGTAGTCTCTTAAAATTGATATATCTTCTTTACCATTGCTGCAAAAATATAATTTTACTGTTAACTATTGTTCATAATTTATATTAGTTGTAATTTTTCAATGTATCACCACATTCTTAACTCTGTGTAAAAGCATATACTTATATTTTTACTATTAATCACAATCTTCATCCACCACCAAAAGCACTTTTTTGGATCCTGGATTATCCTCTAGTTCCCTCTCATTTGACATTTAAGTCCACAGACTATCCCTTTCAGTTACAATCACATTGATAAATCAGAAGTATTATTTATGATAACTACTATATGCTACCATCAAATCTATTCATTTCCACTCTTTTATAATAAACATTATTTACAAATCTACATATATTAAGCATAGTTCCTATTCTCAACCTGCATTCTATTCCCTAGTAATTTATTCTCTAGAGTTTACCTCCATGAGCTTACTCATTACATTTAAGTCATATTAGTGAAACCATACAATATTTTTCCCTTTATGTCTGAATTATTTCACTCAACATAGTTTCTTCAAGGTCGATCCATGTCGTCATATACATCCCAATTTCATCTCATCTTACAGCTGGAATAGTATTCCATTGTATGTATATACTATGTTTTGTTCAACCATTCATCCAATGATGGACACTTGGGCTGTGTTTTCATATTTTAACAATTTTTTTTTTTGATTTGTGATTTTTGATTTTTTGATTTGTGATAATGCTGCTATGAACATCACTGTGCAAATGTCAGTTCACATCTTGCTTTCAGTTCTTCTGAATAGATTCCTTTCAGTTCTGAGTATATTCCTAGTAACAGGATTTCTGGATCATACTGCAGTTCTACATTCATCTTCTTGAGATACCACTAAACTGTTTTCAACAGAGACTGCACCATTCTACGTTCCCACCAACAGTGAAGGAGTGTCCTTATTTCTCCAAATCATCTTCAACACTTGTATTTTTGCTGTTGTTGTTAAATAAAATAATAACTCTATAAGGTGTGAAATTATAACAGCTTTGTCAAAAACCACTTGACTGTAGATGTGATGGTGTATTTCTGGGTTTTGATTTCTGTTCCATTGGTCAGTGTGTCTACCGTTACACCAGACTATGTTGTATTTGCCATTGTAGCTAAGTAATATGTTTTCAAGTCAGGAAGTAAGAGTCCTCCAACTCCATTCTTCTTTTTTAAGACATTTTTGGTTATTTGGAAGTCCTTACACTCCCAACTAAAATTGATAATTGTATTAACCATTTTTGCAAAAAAAGTCTGTTGAGAATTTTTGGGGATTGTGTTTTTGTAGAATTGATATCTTAATGATATTCAGTCTTCCATTCCATGAACAAGGAATGTACTTCCATTTATTTAGGTCTTCTTTAGTTACTTTTAGCAATACTTTGTAGTTTTCTGGACACAGGTCCTTTATGTTCTTGATAAAGTTTTTCCGAATTTTGGATTCTTTTAGTCACAGTTATAAATTTATTTAATTTTTCTGACTTCTTCATATTGCTTATCCATAGCAAATCAGTTAAAAAAATTGACTGAGTTTTGCATATTAATCATGTATCTAGCCACCTTACTGAACTTTTCTGTTATACCTAGGAGCATTGTTGTGAATTCTTGGCATTTTCTAGATATCGTATCATATGATTGAAAATACTGTAAGTTTTACTTCTTCCTTTCCTATTTGGGTGCATTTTCTTTCCTTTTCATGGTCTAATTGCTCTACCTAAAACTTACAGCACAAGACTGAATACAATGGTGAGAATGGGCATCATTGTTCTGTTCCTGACCTCAGCAGGAAACCTTTCGGTCTTTCACCACTGAGTACAATGTTAGATGTGGGGTTTTTCAAATATACACTTCAATGTATTGAGAAAGTGTTTTTATATTCCTAACTGTTGGAATATTTTATCAAGAAATAATACTGTATTTTGTCAAACACCTTTTCTGTATCAATTGAGAGGACCATATCTTTTTTCTTCTTCAATTTATTAATGTGGTTTATTATACTACTTGATTTTCTTTGATGAACTATCCTTGCATACCTCGGATAAAACCCACTTGATCCTAGTGTATAATTCTTTATTGTGCTTTCAGATTTGGTTGGAAGAATTTTGTAGAGGTTTTTTGCATCTATATTCATTAGAGATATTGGTCTGCAATTTTTTCATAGTACCCTTATCTGGTTTTGGTATTAGGGTGATGTTCACTTCATAGAATGTGTTAGGTACCATTCCTTCTGTTCAGTTTTTTGAAGTGTTTGAACAATATTCATACTAGATTGTCTTTGAATAATTGGTAGAATTCACTTGTGAAGCCATCACTTCCTGGCCTTTTCCGTTTTGTTAGATGTTTGAGGACTCATTCAATCTCTACTCATGATTGGTTTGTTGAGGTCTTCTATTTCTTCTAGGGTCAGTGTAGTTTGTTCATATGTCCCTAGGATTTTGCCCATCTTGTTGCCATATAGTTATTCATAATATCACTTTAGGATCTCTCTTCTTCTGCAGGGTCAGCTGTAATGTCCCCACTCTCATTTCTGATTTTATTGATTTGTATCTTCTCCTTTTTCTTTGTCAGGCTACCTAAGATTTTGTCAATTTCTGATCTTCTTGAAAAAGAACTTTAGTGTTTGTTGATTCTCTCTATTGCTTTTTATTTGGTTCTCAATTCCATTTATTTCTCTTCTGATATTTATTATTTCTTTACTAAGACCTGGTTTGAGAATAGTTTGCTGTTTTTTGCTAATTCCTCCATGTGTGCTGTTAGTGCTTCTATTTTATCTCTTTCTTCTTTGTTAATTTAACCACTGAATGCTACAAATTTTCCACTCAGCACTACCTGTGCTGTATCACATAGATTTTGATATGCTGTGTTCTCATTTTCATTAGTCTCAAGATATTTATTGATTTATCTTCAATTTCATGCTTGACTCACTAATTGAGTGAGTTGTCTGTCCTACATATATTTGTGCATTCTCTCTTTTCCATCTATTATTGATTTAAAACTTCATTCCATTGTGATCAGAGAGAGTGCTATGTATAATATATGTCTTTTAAAATTCCCTGAGACCTGTCTTTTGATCAACTATATACTCTATTCTCAAGAAAGGTCCATGAGCACTTAAAAGGATGATGGAGGGCAAGATGGTGGCTGAGTGAGCTTGCCTTGCCGTCTCTCCTGGGAAGAGGCAGCTGGGCACCGCTGGAGGTTCTCCGGGACCAGGCTTTTTCAGGATTTTTTCAGGGCAGGAAGTGTCTGGACATCGATTTAGTGGGAAGGTAATGGAAAGGACTGGTCTATAAGGTATAATTTGGGACTTTTCAGGAGGGGGAGGCAAGATGGCGGCTGAGTGAACTTCCCGGTTACTAGCTCCTGGGGGGAATCGGCTGGGAGGCGTAGGAGACCCTTTGGGACCGGCTGTTTCGGGATTTTTCCTGGTCTGGAGGTGTCTGGACATCGATTTGGAGGGAAGGCAACAGAGAGGATCCATCTGTGAAATATACACGGAGATCCCAGCTACGTGTGGAGGACTCCCTCCTTGGGTAGGCGGAGCCGAGGCAGCTAGCACTGCACGGAGCCCCGGCGGGTGGCGGCCAGGGTAGCCTAGCTGGGCCGAGGTGGGCAGCGGGCGGGGGATATGAGCCACGCCGCGGCTGGCGGCGGGCGGGAGAGCCGAGCTGCGCTGTGCCCCGGCGGGCGGTGGGCAAGGGAGCCGAGCCCAGCCGAGCCTAGCTGCGCCGCGGCGGGTGGCAGGCGGGAGAGCCGAGCCGCGCTGTGCTGCGGTGGGCGGCGGGCGAAGGAGCCGAGCCCAGCCGAGCCTAGCCGCGCCGCGGCGGGCGGCAGGCGGGAGAGCCGAGCCGCGCTGCGCTGCGACGGCGGGCGGTGGGCGGGGAAGCCGAGTCCGGCCGAGCCCGGCTGAGCCGCGGCGGGCGGGGGGGCCCGAGCCCAGCTGAGCTCGGCCAAGCCGTGCCGCGCCGCGCCGCGCAGGGCGGCGAGTGGGAGAGCCGAGCCATGCTGCGCCGCGCCGGGCGGCGGGCGGGAAAGCCGAGCCCAGCCGAGCCCAGCCGAGCCGCGGCGGGCAGCGGGCAGGGGACCGGAGCCCAGCTGAGCCCAGCCGAGCCTGGCGGCGGGGTTTCTGTTCTTTGGTTTTTTTTTTTATTTATTTTTATTTATTTTTATTTTTATTTTTTGTTGTTGTTGTTCTTCTTGTTCTTTTTTTTTTTTCAATCCTCTCTTTCTTGTCCCCAATATTCTTCTTATACTATTTTACCTTAACAATACAATAGGTCCTACAGGAAATACTTCACATTTGCTGGGTTTCCTCACCCTCCAGTGCCTCATTTCTCTGTGAATAGATTTAGCCTGTCTACACTATCCCCTTTCCCCTACAACTTGATATCCTCCACCATCTGCTATCTCTCCTATATTCCATCTCCCTTTCTTTGATCCACAAAGTGTCTAACTCTTAATTTCTAATACCTTTGTTTAGTTTTCCATCTGGTATTCGTCCCTGAAACTATTACCTTTCTTTTCTCTTTCCCTCTCTCACAAAAATAATAGCCTCTTGGTACGTACCACATTCCTCCCATATTCAGTCATCTATCTCATTATAGGTACTTTCCTACTACTATAACTACACAATTTACATGATCTAACCTCCATCCTCCCAGAACTCATATTGTTGCTTTGTAAACATATATCACCAATACTACTTCACACTTTTTCCTTCCTTACACAATTGACTTTCCCCAGCACTAATACTTTCCTTTAAAGTGAGCTTAACTAGCAATAAGAAATTGGAATAAGAAGAACAAAGTGACAAAGAGAAGATATAACACTTACGCAAAAACAACAGCTAATTAATCCCCAAGACTAGACAAAGAAGCTAAGGAACTGATTAAACCCGTCAAGAAAAAATGTTGACAAGACAGCAACAAAAATCTACAAACCAAACCAGTAATCAGGAAAACATGGCTGAATCCAATCAACAAACTGAAAATCAGGAAGGGGGGCAGACTTTGCACAAGCAATGAAAGATCTCAGAACATTTATCACCGACAAATTTGATGAAGTAATGAAAGAGGTTAACAGCGTGAAGACAACACTTGGAGGGGAAATTGCAGACATGCACAAAAAAATAACAGATATGATGGAAATGAACACCACAATTCAAGAAATCAAAAATACACTTGCAGCAAATATCAGCAGACTAGAAGAGGCAGAGCAGAGAATTAGTGATGTGGAAGACAGTGCATTGGAAATCAAACAGATAGTAGAAGTGGTCAATAAAAAGGTAGAAAAAATCCAGATAGGACTTAGGGACCTGAATGATAACGCAAAATGCTCAAACATACGTATTATAGGCATTCCAGAAGGAGAAGAGAAGGGAAAGGGGTCAGAAGGAGTGTTGCAGGAAATAATGAATGAAAACTTCCCAAATCTACTGAAAGAGACAGATGTACATATCCAAGAAGCACAGCGCACTCCACTGGTCATAAACCCCAACAGGCCCACCCCAAGACATATACTTGTCAAATTATCCAATGCTCAAGACAAAGAAAAAATTCTAAAAGCAGCAAGAGAAAAGAAAACCATCACATACAAGGGAAACTCCATAAGATTAAGTGCTGATTTCTCATCTGAAACGATGGAGGCAAGAAGGCAGTGGTATGATATAGTCAAGGTACTAAAGGAAAAAAATTTCCAACCAAGAATACTCTATCCAGCTAAACTAGCATTCAAAAAAGATGGAGAGTTCAAAATATTCACAGATAAACAGAAACTGAAAGAGTATATCAACAAGAAACCTCCCCTTCAAGAAATTCTTAAGGGAATTCTGCAGGAAGAAAGGAAAAAACAGGACAGTCAGAGATGGAGGAGAGTGTAAAAGCAACAAGAAAGACAAAAATAGAAGGGGAAAATAAAATAATACAAACAAAATATAACAAACACAAATCCAACCAAAATATGGCTATCATAAATAACTCTCTAAACGTAATAACACTGAATGTCAACGGATTAAACTCACCTATCAAAAGATTCAGACTGGGACACTGGATAAGGAAATACGACCCATCTATATGCTGCCTACAAGAGACACATCTTAGACCCAGAGACTCATGGAGGTTGAAAGTGAATGGCTGGAAAACAATCATACAAGCAAACAACAACCATAAAAAGGCAGGAGTAGCTATATTAATATCAGACAAAATAGACTTTAAATGCAAAACAATTGTGAGAGACAAAGAAGGATACTATATTTTAGTGAAAGGGACAATCTGTCAAGAAGATCGAACAATCATAAATATTTATGCTCCTAACAAGGGCGCCTCTAAATATGTGAGGCAAACGCTGGAAAAACTAAGTGAAAGAATAGATGCATCTACAATTATAGTGGGGGATTTTAATACACCACTATCAACTCTGGACAGAACATCTCAAGAGAGAATCACTAAAGAAACAAAACATTTGAACAGTATATTAGAAGACCTGGATCTAATAGACATATATAGATCATTACACCCAAACACAGCAGGATATACATTTTTCTCAAGCGCACATGGAACATTCTCCAAGATTGACCATATGCTAGGCCACAAAGAAAGGCTTAATGAATTCAGAAAGATCGAAATCATACAAAACAATATCTCTGACCACAGTGGAGTCAAGCTGGAAATTTGCAAGGGACAGAGACCCAGGCTTCACACGACAATTTGGAAATTAAACAGCACACTCTTAGAAAAACAGTGGGTCAAAGAGGAAATCTCAAAAGAAATCAATGACTACCTTGAAACAAATGATAATGATAACACAACATACCAAAATTTATGGGATGCAGCAAAAGTGGTACTGAGAGGGAAATTTATAGCCATAAATTCACATATCAAAAAGAAGAAAGAGCAGAATTTGAAGAATTAACTGCACATTTGAAGGAATTAGAAAAACAACAACAAAGTAACCCAACTGGAAGAAGAAGGAAGGAAATAACAAAGATAAGAGCAGAACTAAATGAAATAGAAAATAAGAAAGCACTTGAAAAAATAAACAAGACCAAGAGCTGGTTTTTTGAGAAGATCAACAAAATTGACAAACCTTTAGCGAGACTAACAAAGAAAAAAAGAGAAAAGATGCAAATACACAAAATAAGAAATGAGAAAGGTGATATCACCACTGACCCCACAGAAATAAAGACTATCATGATAGGATACTTTGAACAACTATATTCCAACAAAAATGACAATTTAGAGGAAATGGACAAATTCCTAGAAATACATAAGCAGCCCATACTGACGAAAGAAGAAATTGATGATCTTAACAAACCAATCACAAGCAAAGAGATAGAATCAGTCATTAAAAATCTCCCAACTAAGAAGAGCCCAGGGCCAGACGGCTTCACAGGTGAATTCTACAAAACATTCCGGAAAGAACTAACACCAATCCTGTTGAAACTATTCCAAAAAATCGAAACAGAAGGAACACTGCCTAATTCCTTCTATGATGCCAACATTACCCTAGTACCAAAGCCAAACAAAGACACCACAAGAAAGGAAAATTACAGACCAATTTCTCTAATGAACCTAGATGCAAAAATACCTAACAAAATACTTGCTAATCGTATTCATCAACACATTAAACGAATTATACACCATGACCAAGTGGGATTTATTCCAGGTATGCAAGGATGGTTCAACATAAGAAAATCAATCAATGTAATACACCATATAAACAGATTGAGAGAAAAAAACCACATGATTATATCTATAGATGCAGAAAAGGCATTTGACAAAATACAGCACCCCTTCCTGATAAAAACACTCCAAAAGATCGGAATACAAGGAAACTTTTTGAACATGATAAAGAGTATATATGAAAAACCTAAAGCCAACATTGTTTACAATGGCAAAATTCTGAAATCCTTCCCTCTAAAATCAGGAACAAGACAAGGATGCCCATTGTCTCCGCTCCTATTTAACATTGTCTTGGAAGTACTGGCTCGAGCACTGAGACAAGAACCAGATATAAAAGGCATTCAAATTGGAAGGGAAGAAGTCAAAATTTCATTATTTGCAGATGACATGATCCCATATATAGAAAACCCTGAGAGATCTACAACAAAGCTCCTAGAACTCATAAATGAGTTTAGCAAAGTCGCAGGTTATAAGATCAATGCGCAAAAATCAGTAGCATTTCTATACACCAATAATAAGCAAGATCAGGAGGAAATCAAGAAACAAATACCATTCACAATAGTAAATAAAAAAATCAAATACTTAGGAATAAATTTAACCAAAGAGGTAAAAAACTTATACATCGAGAACTATACAAGATTGTTCAAGGAAATCAAAGAAGACCTAAATAAATGGAAGAATATTCCCTGTTCATGGATAGGAAGACTGAATATTATTAAGATGTCTATCCTACCAAAACTGATCTACACATTCAATGCAATCCCAATAAAAATCAACACAGCCTTCTTTAAGGAACTAGAAAAACTAACTATGAAATTTATTTGGAATAAAAAGAGGCCCCGAATAGCCAAAGACATATTGAAAAAGAAAAACAAAATAGGAGGAATCACACTTCCTGACTTCAAAACATACTACAAAGCTACAGTAGTGAAAACAGCATGGTACTGGCATAAGGAGAGACACACAGACCAATGGAATCGAATTGAAAGTTCAGATATAGAACCTCATGTATATAGCCATATAATATTCGATAAAGCCACCAAACCCTCTCAACTGGGAGAGAATGGCCTATTCAACAAATGGTGCCTGGAGAACTGGATAGCCATATGTAGAAGAATGAAAGAGGATTACCATCTCACACCTTATACAAAGATCAACTCAAGATGGATCAAAGACCTAAATATAAGAGCCAAGACCATAAAGACCTTAGAAAGCAGTGTAGGGAAACATCTACAGGACCTTGTAATAGGAAATGGCTTCATGAATATCACACCAAAAGCACGAGCAGCAAAAGAACAAATAGATAAATGGAACTACCTCAAAATTAAAGCCTTCTGCACCTCAAAGGAGTTTGTCAAGAAAGTAAAAAGGGAACCCACACAATGGGAGAAAATATTTGGCAACCATATATCTGATAAGAGACTTATAACTTGCATATATAAAGAACTCATATATCTCGAAAACAAAAAGATAAACAACCCATTTAAAAAATGGGAAAAAGATTTAAACAGACACTTCTCCAAAGAAGAAATACAAATGGCTAAAAAGCACATGAAAAAATGCTCCAAATCCCTAGCTATCAGGGAAATGCAAATCAAAACTACAATGAGATACCATCTTACTCCTATAAGATTGGCAGCCATGAAACAAACAGTAGAATACAAATGCTGGAGAGGATGTGAAGTAAGGGGAACACTCATCCATTGCTGGTGGGAATGCAGAAGGATCCAACCATTCTGGAGGACAGTTTGGCAGTTTCTCAAAAAATTATCCATAGATTTGCCATATGACCCAGCAATACCACTGCTGGGTATATACCCATCAGATCTGAAAACAAGGACACAAACCGATATATGTACACCAATGTTCATAGCAGCATTGTTCACCATCGCCAAAAGTTGGAATCAATCCAAAACTCCATCAACAGATGAGTGGATCAATAAAATGTGGTATATACACACAATGGAATACTACTCAGCTGTAAGAACCAATACACTACAATCGCACGTGATAACATGGATGAACCTTGAGAATCTTATGTTGAGTGAAGCAACCCAGGCATTGAAGGACAAATACTATATGACCTCAATGATATGAAATAAGTTAACTGCCTCAGAGAGCTAGAGTCTGGAAAAGTGGCTTACTGGAAATCGGGGGGTGGAGGAAGGATGTGAGTCAATGTCTGTAGGGGTGGAATCTGTGATGAGCTGGGGGTAAGTATGAGCACAAAGAAGGGACAAAATGGGGGCAAGGGGTTACCTTCGGGTGGGGTTTTCTGGGTTTGAGGGGGGCTGGGGATGGGAAGAGGGGTAATATGGTCCACGAAATAGGTGGGAGGGAGGGGCAACATACAAACATGGGAGAGTGCCAGAAGTTCATTGAGAACTAAATGTTGAGTAAAACGTATCAAAGTATAAGTAGGAGGGTTACCTGGTTAGGACGCTCAGGGGGTATGGTCTGATGCGGGACGGACTCCGGAGGGAATAGCTGAAGGCTCATTTTGCCAAGGTGGGTTCTACCATTGGGTGGGGTGGACCCATATCCTGGGGAAGACTAATGCCGTCGAATAGAGAGAACTGTATCTCTCGTGAGAAAGGACGGCTCCCAGGGCATTAGATTGGCAGGCGTTGTGGGCCCTAAGGGGAGGGGAAAATGGATGTGCAATGGATGGAACAAAGGTAAATAAGGGGGCAAAAGAGGAGTTATGTGAGAGTACACGAGGATGAATATAAAACAGCTAATACTACACCAAAAACATATAGGGGACGACAGACTAATAATGAAAACCATAAGACAAAACATAGGGTAACTAAAAAATTTAGAAAAATGTACAACCTAAAGTATGTACCACATAGTAAGCACAAATGTTACCTTGTTTGAAAACTATAGTTTCGGAATCTGTACATCAGTTTCAGGAAATATGATATGAATAAGTTAAAAGATTATTGCTGTGGAAGGGAAAAGGTTTTATGGTGGATCTGGGGAAATACTGTATATTGTATATATGAATTTTGGTGATCTAAGACTCTTCTGAAGCTGACATTATGTTGGGATTCACTTTACGGGAAGTTTTGGATCACAGAGTGGTTCAACAATGGCAGCGGAGGAATACTGATATGGGATGTTATTGACAGGATATATATGGTTGACAGGGAGTTATACAGGGCATATGCCCAGGGTATATGGTAATGTCTATATATACTCATAGTGGAAACAATTAAAAACAACAGCTGGGGGGGTACTGGGCTCCTGGCCGGGGGGTCACTGTTGTGGGCCCTGGGAGAGCAGCGGCAATCCTCCAGGTGCAACGGCAAGAACCAGGAAGGAAGGAGGGCCCAACAGTGGGCTCTTGATACTAATGGCTACACTTTTGAGCCTATGCACCTGCAATAAGAACAAGGCCTAGAGTAGCATTGTGCCTGGGGGTTTCCTCCTGACAGCCTTCATGTTACTCAAATGTGGCCACTCTCACAGCCAAACTCAGCTTGTAGATATGATGCATTCCCCCCAGCGTGGGACATGACACCCGGGGATGAGCCTCCCTGGCACCGAGGGATCACTACCACATACCAGCTGAAGAAGCAACTAGAAAATGACCTTGAATTAAAGATTCAATGCGGAACAGCAGAATATACCTGTCTACATATAATAACATGACTTCGGGAAGCAGTTTGACCTAATGTAAGGGGGAAATGGAAAGGAGAAATGAGATTATAAGGCTGTGAGTCTCTAAAAAAGAGTCTGGAGGTTGTCAGAAGGAATACCCCTATGTACAACTGAACAGAGTCTAAGAGACAGATAAGGTAGATACAACCCCAGGTATTGGTTCTTTTGAGGGTTAAAGAGACCCACGGGTTCTATGGTCATGGCAGAAGGGGTTCACTGCCATGACAGATGGCCCTTCTTTGGAGCTGGTGTTTCTGCATGATGGAAATGGACTCAGAGGGGATCTCTTTTCACAAGACTTGCATGCTACTTTATTGGAATTGTAGTTGGTGCTGGGTTTAAGATATATGTAGGGGATTTGAATCTCTGGACTGATAATATGACACCCAGGCCCAGAGCCTCAACAGACTTCAGCTCCTACACTTTGACTTATTGGACTTACTCCACTCAGCTAACATGGAGTTGAAGAAGGTCAACCACCACAACATGGAGCCTAGAGTGTCTACAACTAGAAGTGGGAAGAGTGCATCCAGTACCCATGTGGAATCTAAACCCTCACTTGACATAGGTGTGCAATGGACACGACCAATCCAATGTCCACAGAGAAAATGTGGAATGGGTGTGGGAACGGTAGCCATGGGGGCTGCTGGGTGTGGGGAACGGGAGGAAGAGATGAGATGTGGAGGCGTTTTCGGGACGTGGAGTTGTCCTGGATAGTGCTTCACGGACAATTACGGGACACTGTAGATCCCCCCAGGGCCCACTGGATGGAACGTGAGAGAGTCTGGACTATGATGTGGACCATTGACTATGGGGTGCAGTGATGCTCAGAGATGAACTTACCAGGTGCAATGGATGTATCACGATGATGGGAGAGAGTGTTGCTGTGGGGGGAGTGGGGGGCGGGGGCGGTGGGGTTGAATGGGACCTCATATATTTTTTTAATGTAAAAAAAAATAATAAATAAATATTAAAAAAAAAAAAAAGGATGATGGACCTGTTTAAGGGTTTAATGCTATTGCATTAATGTTTATTGGGTCTGTTCATTTATCATATTATTCAAGATCTCTGTTTCCTTATCTATCCCCTCTGCAGATGTATTATCTAACGCTAAGAGTGATATCTTGACATACCAATTATTATTGTAGAGATAGCTATTTTCCTTTCAGTTTTGCAAGTGTGTTTCTCATGTATCTTGGGAAACCCATATTAGGTGCACAAATATTTAATATACTTATTTCTTCTTTGTCATTTGATTTTAATAATATATAATGACATTCTTTAACTCTTATAAAAGTTTTGCATTTAAAATCTATTTTGTTCAATATTGATATCACTACATCAGATCTTTTTTGATTACTATTTGCATGGAATAACTTCTGCTGGCCTTTCACTTTCAACATGATTGTGTCCTTACATCTAAGGTTAGTTTCTTGTAGATAGCATATAGATGGTTCATATTTTTAAAATCTATTCCATTAATCTAAGTCTTTTGACTGGGGAGTTCAATCCATTGGCATTCAGTGTTATTACTATAAAGACATTACTTACTTCATCCATTTTTTCCTTTGGTTTTCCATTGTTCTATTTTACTCTAGCAAGATATTTTTACCCTTTAAGTTCCCTGTAATAATACTTATCATTTCTATACTCATTTATTTTTTAGCTTTCTTTTTGGGTAGTTTTTTTGTTTTTTTTTTATTTCAGAGGGGTCACAACTATGGTAAGGGAGGATCACTGTTGTAGGGTGTCAGTATTGGGGGAATGTGTGGGGAGGCATGCACCCAGGACATGCCTCTGTGGAATATGTACATTTTCAAGTGTTCATGGGGTAATGTGTCAGTGGGTGGAGACCCACACAATAAACAATGAAATATTAACTTGCCATCCTGGGGAGTCCTGCTACATTCTCTAAGAGATTGGCAAGAATCTGCCAAGTTCAAAGGTAGTGCCTAGACAAAAAGGACAGACCAACACACCAGACCCTTGATATTAATGCTTGCCCTTATGAATGTGATTCTTGTAAAATTGAAACTTCACCTAGTCTGGTATATTGCTTAAGATTTACCTCCTTTAAGCCTTCCTGTTGCTCAATGTTGCTTCTAAGTCAAACTCAGAATTTAAATGCCATACATCCCCTCCATGGAGCATTACTCGCAAGTCTAAGCCTCCCTGGCACTGAGGGACTATTGCCAAGCACCACCTAGTGGTGCACTTGGAAAAAGACCTTGACCAAAAGAGGGACATATTAAAACAAATGAGTTTTTATGGCTAAGAGATTTCAAAATGAATTGGGAGGTCATTCCAGAGGTTACACTTACACAGATCTTCAGAGGATTTCATTGACTTCCACAGTAAACAGTGCTTCAAGTAGGAGGCATCCTGAGAGCTCTAGGGAATCTATATACTATGGGCAGAGCAGACCATCTCAGGAATTCAGCACCCTGTCAGTGGGCCTTACCATGGAATATATGCACCCCAATTTAACAGATTTATACTCATTTATAATTTCCTTACACATGGCTCTTCTGCCCCTTTTATTTGAACCTATAATTAGCACTATACTCATTAAATGTATGTCCCAGAAACTAACATCTTTGATATGTTTGCATGTCATTTGAACCCTTCATCTCAGCCGAGTTGCCTGGTAAAACTAACCAAAGATTGATGAACAGTATCTATCCCAAAAAACAGTATCTACAACTGCAAGTAAGTCAGTTCCATCCATCTGTTCCATGGGATCTAAGACCCCTCTAAAACAAAAAAAGATTGAGCATTACTATCCAAAATCCTCAAAATTGAGGAATAAACAATCATAAGTGGGAAATGTACCTATGGAGTAAATTAGACTCATTATTCTAGCAATGAAAGAACTTGTAATATTGATATAAAGTCAATTGTCACTAGAGGTTCTGAGGGGAGGAAGAGGGAATAGTAGGTTTTAAATATGTGGCATTGAAAGTGTTTTGCATGACATTGAAATGATGGAGATGGATCATTATACTATTTGTCAAAACCTATAAAATTGTGTGGGGGCAAAGTGTAAACTGTAATGTACAATGTAGAACATGGTTAGTAGCAATGAAGCAATATGTGTTCATCCATTATAACAAATGTACCACAATAATGAAAGATGTTGTTAATGGAGAAATCTTTGAGTTTAGGAGGGGGGGAGGTATATAGGAATCCCTGCTATTTTTGATGTAAAATTTATGTAGTCTATAGCTTCTTTCAAAATAAATGATTGATTTAGTGCTTTTGATTGGACTATGTCAGTGAACTCTAAGTTTGAGTCTATACCCCTCTAATGGGTTTGATATCGACTCAGAGACACAGACAGAGAGACACAGGAAAAGGAAGCCTCTGTGTTTGATTCTGCTATGTAAGAGAGACGATCACTTAAACTGGAAGCCCCAAGAGGCCAAGACCATGGAGCAAGTCAAGATGAAAGTGTGAGTCCAGAGGTGAAGGCTGAAACTTCAGCAGAATTCTGCAGCCATCTCACTACCTCACATAGCAATATGCCATGATCAACAGTAGCTGACTTTGGTGAGAAAATATCTCTTGTAGTGCGTCCTTTTTGACTTTTCACAGTCTTGGAACCATAAACTTTTATCCTAGATAAATACCTTTTATAAAAGCCAAAAAAAATTGCCCAGTTTAAGTTATTAAAATAGGACCAGGGACTCACTGATGAGGCACAGATCAGCTCCAAGGGGTCTGAGACAAGAGACTCCAAAACACATTTTTCTCTTTGCATTTTTCCAGCCAGTCAGCCGATGGTGTTTGTCAGCCAATATTTCCATAGAGGTTTCTCTTTCAACTTCCAATTGCCTGTGATTCTGCTCTGGTGAGAGTTAAGATTCATAGCAGGCTCTGCTGGACAAACTCACTGAAGAGAAGCCACTGTCCACCTGCCACCACACCTTTCCTCTATCAAGGGAGGAAGAATCTGTTCCCCTCTCAGTTTGCTGCCATGAGCCACAAGAGTGATCTAGGATGTTCACCTTGAGGGTGGATGGATGGTTACCTTTTGCATCTGTGTGTTGATAACTCATGATTTTCATTTCCGCTTCTTTATTTCTCTGTCCCTTGAACTCCCAGATGATATGTAGCACTCTCCTGGTCTGTAGACCCCAAAACAGCTCCCTTGGACAACTTTTTGCTTTTTCTCCATTATTTTTGTGAGAGAATTGAGCCCTGCCAAATTACACTGATACCATTTTCCTGAAGTCCTCATATAGAAGTGATAAGATTTGTTTTTTGACTTGGGAAATTCCTATTGACTGTATAAACTTACCAAAACCTTGTCAAATGATTAGGAAGTTTATAGGGTTTATCATATAGATGACACCTTAAAAATGTGTCACATGGTTAAAGATATCCTCCAAAGTATATACAAATGGCCAACTAGCACATGGAAAGATGTTCAATTTCATTAGCTCTTATAGAAATATAAATCAAAACAACAAGGAAATACCATTTTACATCTACTAGATAAGTTACTATTGATAAAACGGAATAACAAGTGTTGGAGAAGAGGTCAAAAAAAGCCAAACCATGGCACACAGTTGGTGGGATTGTAAAATTTGGTAGTTTCTCAGGAAGTTACCTATGGAATTATGACCTAGCAATTCCTCTTTTATGTGTATACACAAAATAACCAAAAGCAAGGATCCAAGCATGTATTTAAACACTGTGGTATTGTTCACAATTTCAAAAAGATGGAGGCAAGCCAAATGTCTGTCAACCAAAGGCTAAACAACATGTGGTCTAAGCATACAATCAAATATTATTAAGCCATAAAAAGACATGAGACTCTAATACATGGTACAAATGGATGAATCATAAATACACATGTAGAATTAAATAAGCCAATTATAAAAGAACAAATATTGTATGATTTCATTTATATGAAATAATTAGAATTTACAAATTCATAAAGTCATAAACTAGAATGCAGGCTACAGGATCTTGGATCTGGGTGGGGAATGGAGAATTGATACTCAATTGGGACAGAGTTTCTGCATGGGGTAATGGAAAAGTTTTGGTAATGGATGGGTGGTGATGATAGCACAACATTTTGAATGTAATTAGTAGCACTGAATTGTATTTGGAGTCAGTTAAAAGGGAAAGTTAGGTTATGCATTTGTTTTATAAAAAACATGCAAGTGTACAAACAAAGAGTGAAGCCTAATTTAGATATGGACTATAGTTAATAGTATAATTGAAAAATATTATAAAATATATGCTATGGTTACCTAATGGGAGACTGCATCCGAAAAAAAGAATGAGAAATTTCTTAATGTAGAGATTTATAAAGTATAGAGGTTAAGAAAATAATGTAGAGAAACTGGAACTCTCATGTATTGCTGATAAGAATATAAAATTGTCCAACTGTTTTTGAGAAATAGTGTGGCAGCTTCTCAAACTGATAACTATAGAGCTACCATAGAACTCAACAATTATATTCCTAGGTCTATATGCAAGAGAAATGAAAACATTCATCCACAAAAATCTTGTTTATAAATATTCATAGCAACATTATCAATAATAGCCAAAAATTAGAAATAGCCCAAATACCCTTCAATTAATGAATGGATATAACAAATGTGGCATATCCATACAATGAAATATTATTCATTATTATAAAAATGGATGAAGTACTGATACATGTTAAAACATGGATGGACCTTGAAAATATTATGCTAAATGAAAGAATTCAAATAAAAAGGGCCCATTATTGTATGATTCCATTTATATAAAGTGTTCAGAATAGTCAAACACAGGGAGACAGAAAGTCGATTAATGGTTGCTCAAGGTTAGAACAAGGGATGAAGAATTGGAGAGTGAAGACTAACAGGTGTTGGGTTCCTTTTGGAATAATGCAAATGTCCTGAAATTGATTATGACAATGGATGCACAAAGCTTTGAATATTCTAAAGTGAAAGGATTTATGCACTTTAAGTGGTTGAATTGTGAGAATTAGTTCCCAATAAAACGGTTTAAATTTTTAAAAAATATTATTGAGGTTTTGGATTTTAAGTATAAGCATATACACTTCTCTGGACATGAGAATTATACAGTTAATCATTTCAATTAATGTCTTTCACTTTATGTAAACATATTCTGACTTGTGTTTTTCTGGCTTTCCTTATTCTAGTCTATCTGTATGAAATATTCTTATAACTCACCCACTCAGGAACCTAGTATGTTATATTCCAATGTGCCATCACTTTGAAAACATTTCATTAACAACCTATTCCTCTGGATGCAGGCTTAAATCCTTTGTTTATACTTCCAAAGTCTCACGTGCATGGCTTTGTGATTAGATTTTCATACTACATTGCTATTGTTATTGTTAATTGGGATGCCTGCCCCTTAGATGCTAAATCCTATAGCAGCAGAGCATATATGCACATTTCAGTCTTCCTCACCTAGTTCAGCTGACTCTAAGATTATTTTTTATGAAAGAATACTGTGTTCCAGTTTCAATAAAAGTTGAAATAAAGTATAGTCCCAAACTTTAAAGACATTACTCTTTAGTAGTCTAAATTCAATGCAAGCAGTAAAAGTAATGACAAAGGTAGGCAATACATATTGAAGGGTCTTAGTAACAACATACTGAATGATGGAAAGAATTAAGAATAGAATATTCTGATCACGACAACAGAATCAAGGACAGAGTTAAACATTTTAACTGTACCTGGAGCAACAAGCTAAAATTTTCTTTTCTTTCCTTTTCTTTCTTATAAACTCAAAATAATAAGTCATTGTCATGAGCACTTCTTAGGTGTTAAGGAAGAATGGTTTGTTAAAAAAGCACCCAGTTCTAAGACTCGAAACTAAACTATTCCTGCATTTTGTGAGAGAACACCCAAGTATTTATTTAAATATTTTATAAATACAATATGTATGCAAACTAATTTATTTTGAGTGAAAGGCAAGTAATCCCATAATTGCTCTCCTAGGCATGAATTTGGATATAAAAATTCATTCAAGATTTGTATACACTACAGAGCCTGTGTCCACTGTATTCTGGTTGGAAATTTAAAAATAACAATAGTCAGCAGAGAGTTGGAGTTTATGAGGTTAAATTATTCATTCTGTGGCATATAAATATATAGACTTAATTATAGTGAATATATTAGCAGTTTTACATAACTAAACTGTCACATATTAAATGACTTGAAATATCTAGTCATTTTTAAAACAATTTGATTTAATTTTAGAAAAGTAAGGGACAATGTATTTTGGTAGAGGCTATCAACTTATTTAGGAGCAATGTATTCTAGTAGCACAAAATGGGAAAGTAAATAATTTAAGAGTAATTACCAGTTACTTTCCCTCATTATTCTCCAGCGACTTCAGTTCTATGGGGACTAGCATCATTATCTTTGACTCAACTCCATAATGAATTTCTGTCACATTTATTGAAAGCCTCCTAGGTGCCAGGAACTATTACAGGTGTTTGGGATATATCAGGAAACTAAAAGAATGTAGACTGTCACCACAGTGGAACTACCACTGGGAGAAAGAGAGAATGAGTAATGAAGTATATATAAGTAAACTATATAGTATGTTTGAAAGTTCAGAAGTTAAGAAAGAGGAAGTTGTAGTATCAAATAAAGCAATTAGATTTCAGAGTAGGCTTCATTGGGTAGGTGAGGCTGAAATAAAGATTTGAAGGAATTCTTGAGAAAGAGAATTCCAATTAGAGGAACAAGTTGAAAAAGATAATGCAGTGTCAGCATCTTTTTATGTTTTTAAACGAGAGGCTATAGCAGGGATATTTTCCTTAATTTCTAGTGAAATTAGGGTAGGGTGGGTATTGGAGGTTTTTAAGTAGACATGTGACACTAACTGACATTTTTATGGATGTAAATTTAATTAGTGATATCACTGTAATTATTGATAAAATTGATAATTGGATAATATGACTTTTATCTAAAGACTTACCTAGCATGTCACTGGAAAAACTGGATTGCTAAAGGGGACATTACCTTTTAAACCTATGTCCCTGTAAAGCATATAGAATCCAGCTCTCTGGGGGAAAAAATACTGGGCTTTTATATTACCAGATTAAAAATAAATAAATAGAAGCAAATGGGAGAGTGTTGGGATGATGATGCATTTTTAGTTTTCTTTCCAAACTCTCTAATCAGATTAAGGTCTGCTTTTCTTCTTGGGGTAAGAAAGTGGATGAAGGGTACAAAACAAGAGGATTTTGTGGGGAATTCCTGCCTTGTGGAATGGATTATCCCAAATGAGGAAGAAATGCTTTTCTCCCACAAGTCCAGGTCTGTCTGATACTCTGTCATGAATTAAAGAAACTTCCCATGTAGGGAAGTACTGCAGTTATCCTGGCAATGGGGTGAGTTAGTTATTCTAATTCAGATGAACACTAGAAGGCCATCTGGTGATGTGTTGAAGTCCCATTTTCCAATCCTGTGTTTAATTAATTGTAGTAGCTTGATCTACAGCACTCTGACTTTCATCCTTCAGAAGCTTGTAAATTAGGAGAGGGGCATGTTTTTCATTTCCTAGGTTGTGCAAACAAATACCGTGAAATGGGTGGACTTTTGAGGGTAAACATGTTATAAAGGTGGTGTTTTCTTACTGACTGGATTTTTTGGGAATGACTGCTGGCAAAACTTGCTCCTTACTTTTTGACATTGCAAGGCACATGATAATATCTCCTGTTCTTTCACTCCTCTTGCAGATTCTGTTGCTGTTCATTTTCTGACTGTTGTGTATGCAGTTTTCTTCTCTTTCATCTAAATTTCATCCTCTTAAAAATGACTCCAGTAATAGGACTAAGCTTCTATCCTGATTGAGGTGGGACACAACTTAGATCTAGTAACCTTACCAAAAGATTCTAATTACAATGAGTTTACACCCATAGGAATATAATAAATTTAAAAACATGCTTTTCTGGGGTATATACAGGTGCTTCAAACCACCACACTCAACCTTTGGAACCCAGAAAGACATGTGCTTTCTACAAGTAAAATGCATTTATTCCATCCCAAAAGTCTTAAGTCATTTCAGAAACAATGCTTATACAAAGACTCATGAAAATCTTTTATGTGTATTGTCTGTCCTGGGTCACAATCTCCCTCTGTCTGTGGACCCATGAAACCTAGAGAACACACGATCTGTTTCTAATATACAATGGAGGAATAAACATTTCCATTCTTATAGGGATAAATTGAAAGAGAAGGACAACAGGAGTCACAGGTTTCTATGACTTTTAGTTTTCCAAAACCCAGAAGGACATATTCCATTAGATGTCAAGGTCCATAGATGTTATCTATGGGAAAATAGCTTGCCTTCTAGGCCTACTAGAACTGCAGCACTCCCCTTTCCAAGTACTTGAGGAGTGGACGTGCTCTTCTTGAATACTGGGGTAAAGTCTCCACCCTCTCCAAGCATCAGGATGGGCACAAAGCTCTCCAAACATCCAGAGACATAAGCTCCACTCTCCCAGAGCATTGAGTTAGCAACTGGACTCTTGCAATCCCTTGGCCACAGGCTCCATCCTCTCCAAAACAGGTGTGACAGTACTTTCCGAACAACAGGGTGGAAGGCCTGCCCTCTCAAAGCACTGGGGCCAACTGACACTTTTTATACACATGGATGGACTGCTCCCTTGGCTCAAGAAGATGTCTTTGGTCCAAAACTCAGTTACCATATTCTTGCTGTTGAAGTGATTTTTTTCTTCAAATTCTCGATCCTCTGACCTTTCTAGTACAGGCTGGTGTTGGTTCTGTTCATACAAATTATGCACAAAACTTGTTGGTTTTGCTTCTAGTACACAGTGGTCCAAACCATCAGACAATAGGACTTTCCACAGATCCTTCCTGGAAAATTGCATCTTCAATCCTGACTTGCACAGAAATTGCTAAGTGATTGCATACTTGGTTAAACCCTCATATGGAGCATATTCCTTGGAGACTCACTTTCTGGAAACTCAGAATTTTCTAAATCATCAGTTTCTGACTTCATTGTGCCCCGTTCAGTTCTTAACTTATTCCTTTCCTCTCACATTTACTAAACTACAATGAGAACCAGGTGTACTTTCCACATTTAGCTTAGAAATTTCTTCAGATAATTATTCAAGATCATCACTGTCAAATTCTGCCTTCCATCCAATGTCAGAATTCAATTTTACGAAGTTTTCTACCACTTTAAAACAACTATCACCTTTCATCCAGTTTCCAATAACACGTTTATCATTTCCATCTAAAGTCTCATCAGAAATACTTTAGGACCCGTATTTCTATGAACAGTCTCCTTCAGGAAATCTAGGCCTTTTCTATCAAACACCTCACAGTTCATCCAGGCTCTACCCATTACCCATTTCCAAAGCAGTTTTCACAATTTTGCTATTTGCAGCACCCCACTCTCCTTGTAACAAAATCTGTTTTGCTTCCTGGGTTGCTCAAGCAAATATTATAATGGGTAAACTTAAACAATGGGAATTTGTTAGCTTATGATTTTGAGGCTAAAAGAAAGTCTAACTTAAGTCATCGTCAAGGTGATGCTTTTTCCCTGAAGACGGTGGACTTCTGTGGCTAACTGCAGGTGATACTTGGTCCCAAGTTTGTCACATGCAAGACATATGATGTCATCTCTTGATCTCTCCCTTCTCTTTTAAGTTCTGTTGGTGTTCAGCTTTAAGCGTATTGTCTGTGGCTTTTTTCCTCTTCTGCCTGAATTTCTTTCTAAGAGTTTCCAGAAATAGGATTAAGTATCATCTTGATTGAGGTGGGCCACTCCATCCTGAAGTATTAAAAGTTTCTACTTAAAATGGGTTATACCCACAGGTGTGGATTAACTTTAAGAACCTGTTTTTCTGGGCTATATACAATTTCAAACCACCACAGAGTATTATCCATTAACCATTTAAACCTGGATAGAATAAAAATATGAATGATATAGAGTGTAATGGGGAGCCAGAGGATGTCATGCAGAAAAGAACAGAAAGAGGCACTTTTCCTCAATTAGTAAAGTCTCCAGACAAGGACATTATTGCCAACTTATGGATCAAAAGTATCTGGGTTTTGAGGGCACAGATTTGAACTGTGTTCTTAAACCCAAGTATCTACATTTTCCCAATAAAAGAGATAGCATATGGATTAACTCACAGCAGTTGCATTAAGTACCAGTATAAAATATAGCATCCTATTAAGAACTCGTAATTATAGGTATGTGAGGAAAAGGTGAGATGTGAATCACTTCAGGGCTCCCTACAGTTTCTGAAAAGTATGATAGAACTGTGTTGGCCCAAGCCATGAATTAATTGTTTTTACTATTTTGCATATTTAATAAAATTCATGCTGTGACCACACAAAATATGATAAAGAACAATAAAAAATATGGCATTTTAGATAAGTGTATATGTTTATTATTATTTTTAAATAAGTTTATTTATGCACAATCCATATACATCAAACATAAACTTTTCTTTCCCCCCTGCCTGCTCCAATACCTGTTGCCTTCCAAATCTGTCTCTGCAGATTTATATTTCAAGACATATCTTATAAGTGACATCACATAATATTTGTCCTTATATGCCTTTCTTATTTCACTGAGCATAATGTTTTCAAGGTTCTTTGGTATTGCAGCATGTCTCAGGACTTCATTCTTTCTTACAGCTAAGTAAATTTCCATTGTGTTTATGTACTGTATTTTGTTCAGTCATTCATTTGTCAATAGACATTTGGGCTGTTTCCATATTTTGGCTAATGTGAATAAAGGCGTTATAAACATTTGTGTGCAAGTGCCTGTTATCTTTTTTTATTTTTCACTTTCTTTAGGTATATATTTAGAAGAAGAATTGCCAGTTCTTTGGGTAATTCTATATTTAAACTTTATGAGGAGCCACCGTATTGCTTTCCATAGTAGCTTCACCATTTTATATTCCTGCCAACAATTACGAGAGTTCTACAACTTTCTCTACATACTTGCCAACACTTTTTATCTTCCTGGTTTTAAAATAATAGTTGTGGTAGGAGACAGTCCTAGAATGGCCTACAATTTTTCCCTTGGACTCACAAATTCATCCTGTGCTCAGAACCATATTTGTCAGCCTGGCAGGAGAAACACAATTCCCTAAAAGGAAAGGGAACTAGAGATACATTCCTTCCTCTTTTGTTCTAAGGATAAGTAAATATTCACTTGAATCTGTCTGATTAAGATGAGCATGTTTTATATCATCAGGCTCATACCTCAGGCTCATACCTCATACAACCTCTAGGGAAGTTGACTTTACTGTCTCTTCTCTATACAAGTAAAATATTGTAGCATGCAGTGCTGTTTGAGTGGTGCTTCTGTTGACAACCCTGACACCTGTATTGGAGTGGGGTGACATGTCTTTAGGTGTCCTTCTTTCTGACCAATAGCAATTCTTGTGGGAGTGAAGTAGTATCTCATTCTGGTTTTGCTTTGCATTTCTCTAATGTTAATAATGTTGACCTTCTTCTCATATGCTTATTGGCCATTGGCATATCTTTTTGGAAAAACACCCTGTTCAAGTCCTTTACCTATTTTTAATTAGGCTTTTTGTCATTTTAAGTTATAGCAGTTTCTTACATGTTATGGATAGTAAACCCTTATCAGGTGTATGGTTATCAAATATTTTCTCCCACTTTTCACTTTTAAATAATGTCCTTCAACATGCAAATATTTTTGATTTTGAAGAAGTTCAATCTATTGCTTCTTTTGTTGCACAGATTTTTGGTGTCTTTTCCATGAATCTATTGATGAAAGGATTCCTTCAAGAAGATTTGCCCCTGTTATTTACTAAGAGTTCTACTGTTTTAGCTATTATATCTAAGTCCTTAATCAATTTTGTGTTAATTTTTTGTATATGGTATGAGGTAGGAATCTAATTTCACTCTTTTGCATGTGGAGATCCAGTTTCCTTAACATCATTTGTTGAAGGGACTGTACATTCTCCATTGTATATACTTAACACCCTTGTCAAAATGAATTGACCATGGATTTTTTAATCTATTGCTGGACTTTCAATTTTCCTATATGTCTACCTTTATGCCAATACCACACTGATTTGAATATTGTAGTCTGTAGTATAATTTGAAATCAGTCCTCCAACTCTGTTTTTCTTTTACAAAGTATTTTCATTTTGGGGGCCCTCTTACTTTGTGTGAATTTGAGCCTCACCTCTCCCATTTCTGCATAAAATGCTGCTGAAATTTTGGTAGGAAATATATTAAATCAATGCTGATTTCAAACAATCAAAATTTATTATCTTATAGTTTTGGATGCTGTAAACCTTAAATTGGAATGTTTGCAGAGCCACACTTCCTCTGAAATCTGTAGGATTCTGGTGGAGACTTGTTAGCAATCCATGGCACTTTTGGCTTATGTCAAAATTCACTCTCTGTCTTCATCATAAGACCATCTTCTTTCTCTCTCCTACAGACTATGTCTAAATGTTCTCTTCTTATAAAGACAACAGTCTAATTGGATTATGACTCACTCTAACCCAGTTTGGCCCTATCTTAACTAATGCCATTTTTGAAGATCCTATTCCCAACTAGAATAACTTCCATAGAACTGGGGTGGAGACTGAACTTATCTTTTGGGGGACATCATTCAGCTAATAGCAGTATGAAAATAAGTTGAAACTACACAGAGGAATTAACACATCTTTACTAAAACATTAGATACATTCCTAACTTTGAAACCCTGAAATAGAATTTACAAATTTATTTATTTTTATTCAGGTATTTTACCATTAATATTTTTTTCCTTAGGTTACTTTTTTTTAAATTAATTATATTTTTTAAAAAAGATTTATAAATCACACAGACTGTTAATTAAAAAATATGAGGTTCCTATATCCCTATTCCCTACACCCCCCCATTTCTCCCACATAGACATCTTTCATAAGGATGATACATTCATTGCATTTGATGAGTATATTTTGGAGCATTGCCACACAGCAAGGATTATAGTTTATTATTCTGAAAAATTTAGTGCAGGAGAAACGTCTATTTTGATTAAATCAAACTACTGAAATTGAAAAAATGCTAAGACGTTTTTTCAGTTGTGTGATCCTCAAACTTTAGTGTGCAGAGTGATGATATGGGAACCTGATAAAATGCAGTCCCCAAGCCCTCAGCTCCAGGCATTTGGACTTATCTGATCTGCAATAAGGCATAGACATCAACATTGTAATAATTAGCTCTGGGCATGATATCCCTGGGATTTTGCCTGTTTCCCTGTTGTCCACCACACTGAGCAATGCTGCAGTAGTCTACATTAGAACTGATGAGGACTTGAAATTGGCATTGCAGTAGAAATTTAAAGAAGACAACAAACTGAGGACACATTTTGGGTATTCAGATATCTGGGTTGAACAACTAAGTGAATACAGTGGATGAAAGAGACTCCTGTGATTCTAGCAATTCAAACCCTAGCAATGAAGAGACTGTTGATGTCAACGCTGTTCATTACCTAAATGCATAAATGGAGAAAAGAAAGATAAGCTTTGCTACAAGAGAGCTATTGTTTAAGGTGACAAGAGAAAAATGTTGAGAGTAAGAGACAGAGTCAGCGGTCATCTGTATAGAGTTAAGAGATGAAACTGTGTAAGCAGATGTAAGAAGTGCAAAACCATAAAGTGGGAGGGGAGGTGAGTGAGATCTAATCATGAAAGTTTTGTCTTCCTGAGAATTGACCATGGACAAAAAATTAGAAATTAGAATGGGGGTGAATTAAAAAAATAATAATAGAAAGAACGAATAATCCAGGCGTCAAGAGCCTGTGGGACAGACTGGAGGCAGAAGAGCTTTGAAATGTTGTTGCCTGAGGAGCATCTCCAAAGGAAATGCCACTGGAGACACAGGGAGAGGTCAAGTTCTAAAGGCCTTTGCAGATGCTGTGAAAGAGTTTTTATCTTCACAGTAAGCAGTGAGAAGCTACAAGAGGGAGTTTAAGGAAGGACTGGGCATGTTCCCAGAGCAGGGTACTGAGAACCACTTGTAGCATGCTTTCATCATTTTGGAGCAGGTATGAAATGCAGCCTTTGCTTCTGGCCTACTTTTGCTTCCAGAAATGTGCGTTACTTAAGGATGCTTAAGGACAGTTAATGTGTCATGAAGAGTTCACCTGTCTGGGTTCACATCCTCACTCCAACTATCCTATTATTTTTTGTTTCCATGCAGAAATCACTTAATTCAGTGCTTCTCAACTTTAGTTTCATGTTAGAACTATCTTGAGGGTGTTAAAAAATATCAATGCTGGACCCTATCCTTTAGAGTTAATAAACTCCAACCTTTGGTGGTACTTGCAAAATATCTCCAGCTATTTTATCTGTCAGATATCAAGACAGAACAATTAACTATATCATCATCATCAATATCTCAGTTTCCTCATTTCTGACAAAAGGAGTGGTAATAATAGTGCCTAAATTCTGGAGATACTGTTAAAGGGTGAAATGAGATCATATCTCTAAGCACTTGGCATATACTCAGGCATATAGTAAGAGTTAAATATAAGTTAGCTACTAGGATAATCACTTACTACAATCTTCCCGTTATAGCAAAACTCCTTCCATGTAACAGATCATAGGAAAATTTATTTTCTCCAGCTCCTATCCAGTTATTTTAACATGTAAAGTTTTTCCTTCAACTGGATCCAGAATTTCTATAGTTTCTTGGCTTTCTGGCTGTAGGTGCTCCAGAAATTTGTTTGTACCTCTTTCTCAAACCCAATCTTACTGTTCTTTCTCATGCAAATTTTCTTGAAAACAGATTCCTTTTCTACCCTCTCCAGTATCCCTCATGAGTGAGTTTAATTCATAACCATCAGTATAAAAACAAAGAAAAACAGAACAAATATAAATGAAAAACATATTTGAAGGTAGGAGAGCAATTTCAATGCAAGTATAGTTGGAATTTACAAATGCTGACTATAGTGATATTGATATAATGCTGTTCTTTTAAAACACAAATGTGCAATGAAGATAATTTCAAAGTAAAAATTTTAATAAATATCATTGCATTCTCGATATGTTTCTACACAAAATATCATACAATGTAATTGCCCAAATATACCCTCCTTTCTCCACCATTCTTGAGTACTTAGATGATATATAAGTTTGGACTTGTAAGTCTGAGTAAAATGTGTATTGTATCAGGCTGCATTTTCCTGCCTGACTTTGGTTCCTGTACTGATTCACTATTAAGAGGTTATAGTTGAGTTTGTAGATTTCTCATTACAAGTTGTTACATATTATGATATATCATCCCCTCAACACTTGAATATAATTTACATTTCTATTTCTTTTGTGCTTCCTCATATGTTCTTTTATTAAGATATGTACATCTAAATGGTAACTTTCTTGAGGGCAGAGATGGTATTTTGTATTTTCTCTTGGTCTGCTAGAGTCTGTCACAACAGATCCACTATTTTAGAGAACATGGATATCCTTTGCATACTTTATTTTTTGTTGTCAAGAGATAGTTTTTGGGAAGCGGACTTGGCCCAGTGGTTAGGGCGTCTGTCTACCACACGGGAGGTCTGCGGTTCAAATCCCGGGCCTCCTTGACCCGTGTGGAGCTGGCCCATGCACAGTGCTGCAAGATGTGCGCAAGGAGTGCCCTGCCACGCAGGGGTGTCCCCCGCATAGGGGAGCCCTACGCGCAAGGAGTGCACCCTGAAAGGAAAGCCACCCAGTGCAAAAGAAAGCGCAGTCTGCCCAGGAATGGTGCCGCCCACACTTCCCGTGCCGCTGACGACAACAGAAGCAGACAAAGGAACAAGACGCAGCAAAAAGACAGAGAGCACAGACAACCAGGGGAGGGTGGGGGGGAATTAAATAAATAAATAAATCTTTAAAAAAAAAAGTTAGTTTTTATTTTAACAGATCTTTACTTTTATTCAGTACTTACCTATAAACAAGACTGACCCATCATTTTGCCAGATGAAAGCTAGATGAAAAGTAAAGAAAAATACAATTTTGTTATTACTTAACACATGGTAATAAATACTATAAAATGTACTTATAGAGCTATTAAATATTTGATTCTCTAACATACCTTTGATGGATATTTAAATTTCTTTTATGAAATGAGCATTACCAATGCAATATAGAAATGGAGGATGGGGTAAAGGAACTTGAAAATCTTGGTAAAGGCATTTATCAATGCATCAAGATATGAACATTGGTACTTCCTTAAATATATAAAAAAGGGTTCCCATCAAACAGCTGCTAAATACATAGGTCAAAAATTATTGCAATTACCTAGGTAAAAAGACCAAGCAAGAGAAAGTGAATTAAATTTGACAAAAAAACTTTTAGTGCTAGTTACTTTACAGTTAATGTAAGTGCGAAAGTGACTATATAAGTTTAGTATAATTATGCCCATTTTTAAAATATGGAAAATAAATCACCCTAAATATAAGTAGCTTCCCTAAGGTCACCCAGTTAGTGCATGCCCACGTCAGAACCCAAGTCCCAGCAACTTGCTGGTACCACTTTTAACAATGGGTAGCAGTAAGTGATCTCCAGCTCTATCCCTTTGCTCCCCCAGAATTTCTTGTCACTGCCTTGAATTTTTAAAAATTTACCCAAGAAATATTATAGTTTTTGCCTCTCTCTGATTAAGGTGTTAAATCTTAATAAGTTTGCAAACTCAGAGTTTAAAGCTTCTCTCCTGGTCTCCTCTATCACTAAATTTTGAAATGATGACTAAAATGAACGTTCTTTGTTAACTTTGGAATAATACTGCATCCAAAAGTAGTGTCACAAAATTGTAAATGTTAGATTTGAAAGAGACCTTGGAGATCACTTGATCTGAAATTCTAAATTGTGAGGAATTGTGAGGAAACGCTAAATGTGAGAAAAGTAGAAGCCAAGCCTCACTGTGGGAAATAATTTGCTCACAAGGAGGTTTCAATCTAGTAGCAGAACTAATTAGTACATGAACCAGAATTAAAACCCAGGTTTCTTTGCACTTAGTGTGCTTTTTTTTTTTTTACTGCACTATAAATATTCTTTCAACTGAAAAGTTATTTTAGCCTTCTTTTTATATTCCAGAATAAGTTTGAAGATAGCTGCTCCTTTTAATTAAACTATAACTCTTCTTATGGTAATGAAACAAATATAACTTTCTACTAGGGAGTTTAAACGGGAATGCTGAATCTGGTTCTGGGTTCTTACGTGCTTCTCAATTAAAGTAGCCTGATTGTTATAGAAATCTTACCAGGCTGAAAATTTGACCTTAGCTGATTTGAATGTTATCCATGTAAGTACTGTTATCTTTAGCCAATTAATATTTAATTATTACCACTTTACTTATCAATTTCATTGTCATAAAATTCCCCAATATAACTAAAAAGCATTGAACTAGTAGAATAAAAAGGTCGGGTTTTCTGTTACAAAAAGGAAAATAGACCTAAAACACTACCTCTGCAGAAACCACTTCAGGTCGATAAGAAATTATTTCATTTCTATGTCCAAAAACATTTAGTTACCAGTACTTCTGTCATTTTAGTGGAGAATAATTTTTAATTTCTTTTCTCTCTGGATACTAAATTGCATTTGAGAAAACAAATACACTCACTGTGCGAAATTGAAAATTGCTAATTGCTCACTTACACAGATTTCTTAGAACATCTAATTATTTTTTTCTTTCCATGAGCAATAACATTGTAAATGGAGCTGTTAAACTGATTCATGCTTAGATCAGCAGAAAAGGACAGTAAGTGGCACTGAATCTTATGTAAATTCTGCAGAAAATATTTCAGTCTGTGTTTGCCCCTTACTCCTGCTATTTTGTGTCATAATGGATTATTACATACTGATGTCAGCTCCTGCACAAGTCAGCAAAAAAAAGGGATTACGTAGTGTATGTTGGCCCTTTTCCATGAATTAACTGTGTCACTTTTGTTATGTTATTGGACCAAGTTGCAAGATTTTTTAACATTGGCAGAGATGACAAAAATAGTCATCCCCACAGATTTGTTATTTTATAATCTGCACCTTAAATAGTTTAAATATTTTTACTCAGATAAAATCAGTTTTAAAATAATGTAAAATTAATACTTGAAAGAGGAAAAATCAATTTTGTGCACTCTAAAGAGTGCGCCTTTTTTTGTGTGGTGTTTTGCAAAAATTAGTACTTTTATGGATTCAGTTATAAAATAAACTTAAAATATACTTGGCTATGAAATGGCATCAGGTATATATAGTATAATGATCATTCCTATTTATAACCTTGTTCTCTAGCATCTAGGTCCAGTGATTATTCTATATTTTGCTGAATAATTCCAGTGATGAAGAATTCATTGCTATCATGGGCAGTTCTAACCATTCACACTATTTCCTACACTTGCTCAAATATTCTACATGTATTTCTGTTCATTACTCTTCCCTGTGAATACCAAATGAACTGGTAATACACTTACTAGATATATTTATATAATATACTCAGGATAGGTTATAAAATATTTTTTTAGGCACAATCTGTCAGAAAAAAATATACATGGTTCTCCTATCTAAATTGATACATTTATTAAATATTTATTGAGTTACATCTATAATCCAGGCTCTAGGTTAATCTTGGGGATCCAAATGGTAATATGACATGGATCTTGCACTTATATATAGTTCATGGTCTTGTAGAAAGACAAAAAGGGATGAATCAATTTAGCTGCTTATGAAGAAAGACTTTTAAATCAAAAGAGACTTAAAGTCAAGGTCAAATTTTACTCCATATTTGCTGAATGATCTGAAACAAGTGTATGTGTGTGTTAGAAGAAATATAGGCATACTTTAGAGATATTTCAGGTTTTGTTCCAGCCACCAAGATAAAGCAAATATCACAATAAAGCAAGTCATCCAAATTTTCTAGTTTCCCAATGTATATAAAAGTAATGTTTATACTAGTCTACTAAGTGTGCAATATCGCCTTGTTGAACAAAAATAAACAATGCACAAACATTCATTAAAAATACTTTATTGCTAAAAAATGCTAACTAAGCTTTCAGTGGGTGAGTTTTTTTCCTGGTTGATGATATTGCCTCAATGTTGATGGCTGCTGACTGACTAATTAAGATGGTAGTTGAGGAAGGTTTGGGTCTCTGTGGCAATTTCTTAAAATAGGAAAATAATGAAGTTTTCCACATTAATCTATTCTTTTCAGGAAAGATTTCTCTGTACCACATGATGCTGTTTATTATCATTTTACCCACAGTAGACATTCTTTCAAAATTGTAGTCAATCCTCTCAAACCCTCTCAACTATGTTTATGGAATATTCTAAACTTTACGTTTCCTTTCACCAGTGTTCTCAGTATCTTCACCAGGAATAGACTGCATCTCAAGAAACAACTATTTTGAGAAGTGCCTGGACATCGATTGGGTGGAAAGGTAACAGAGAGGATTGGTCTAGTAGATATAATTTGGGTTCTATTGCCTGTGGGTGAGACCCGCGCGGGCTCCTCCCTATTGGGGGTGGGGGGAACCGCGGTCCAGCCCGGCGGCACCGCTTTTAGAAGACTCTGAGCTATTAAGGAGTTCGCGAGTTCTGAGCGAGCTGTGGGCGGGTTGATGCGACGGGTCGCCTTTGCAGAGCGATTTGGGAAGATAGACGGTGTTTTGTTGTGAAGCGGGAGAAACTTGTGATTGCAAACATAAACAATAGCGCTTCCGCCTGAAACCCGCCCCCAAAAGCCCGGCAGCCGGTCTCTGACCCAAATAGGCTGTAGGCAATAAAGAGACGTAATCGGAAAGGTGTTTTAGGCTGCGGCAAGGGAGGGGGACACGTCTGGAAGCCGATTAGGGAATATTTTGCAAAGCCTGGGAATTCCGATTTTTGAATCTGTTTTCGGCGTCACAGGCGGAGCTTCAGATCTGTACTAGCAAAGTGGCTGCGGTGTAGAGGCGCCCTCTAGTGGCAGAGGTTTGGAATCACAGGATGGGAGCTGTCCAAAAGCTGAAGTGAGATATACTAATGAGCCCAGCTAAGTAAATGAATTGCAGGGTTCAGTCATAATATAGAGTTTGTGGATCTGACTTCCCCCTTAAGGCTGGCACCCAGCTGTGGGGATCCCTGAGGGCTGTGTTACACTGCGGGGCTCCAAGGCTTCCTGTAGACCAGATTGGAGGTTGCCAGGTCTGAATTCTCTAAAATCTGGTGGCCCACACCACAGAGACTCACATCTCTTGAGACCTCAATATCTCAGAATTTCCATCCCTGAATCCATCACGCACTGAGGTCCATCTGAGGTCCTTAAATGCCCTAGCCTTCAACGTTGGCGTTCTTTCCTTATCGTTTCATTTTGTTTTGTTTTTATTTTCATTTTGACTTATTCTTTACTTTTTTCAATTTCTTGATTGCTAACACCGCATTATCCCCTAGTCTTCTCTCACAGCGTATCCCCCAAAGTCTTTCTTTTACTCAGTTATTTAAGGCTTTTTTTCATGGTAGGTGCTGTGTAGTGGGTGTTTTAATTCTGGGTCATGCATATCTGTTTGTTTGGTTTTTTTTCTTTCCCCTACCTGTTCCCCACCCCTTGCCCATCCCCTTCTACTTTCTTCCTCTCGTCCCTTCCCCCCACTTTCTTTTTTTTCTTTCTTTTTTTCTGTTGTCTCTCTCCCTCTTGTCCCTCATATTCTACTTAGTTTATTTTAACTCAATTATAAAATAGGTGCGGCAGGAAGCACCTCACATTCGCTGGGGTTTTCTCATCCTCCACTGCCTCATTTCTGTGTGAACTGATTTAGGCTACCTACACTATCCTCTTTCCCCTACATCTTGATATCTGCCACCATCTACTGGCTCTCCTATATTCCACCTCCCACCTCCCTTTCTTCGATCCAGAAAGGGTCTAAGTCTTAATTTCTAATACCTATGTTTTGTTTTCTGTCTGTTATCCACTCTTGAAACTATTACCTTTTTTTCTCTTTCCCTCTCTCACGAAATCAATAGCTTTTTAGCTCATACCATATTCCTCCCATATTCAATCATCTACCTCATAATAGGTACTCTACCTAATGCTATAACTCTACACAATTTACATGAATCTAACCTCCATCCTCCCAGATCTCATATTCTTGCTTTGTTAACATATATCACCAATACTACTTTACACTTTTCCCTTGCTTACACAATTGCCTTTCCCCAACAATAATACTTTCCTTTAAAGTGAACTTAACCAACAACAAGAAACTAGAATAAGAAGAAAAAAGTGACAAAGATAAGATATAACACCTATGCAAAAATAACAGCTAATTAACCTCCAAGAGCAGACAAAGAAACTAAGGAACTGATTAAATCCATCAAGATAAAGAGATGACCAGAAAGCAACAAAAATCTACAAACCAAACCAGTAATCAGGAAAACATGGCTGAATCCAATCAAGAAACCAATAATCACGAAGGGGAGCAAAACTTGGCACAAGCAATGAAAGATCTCAGAACATTTATCACCGACAAATTTGAAGAAGTAATGAAAGAGGTTAACAACATGAAGACATCACTTGGAGGGGAAATTGCAGACATATGCAAAAACATAACAGATATGATGGGAATGAACACCACAGTTCAAGAAATCAAAAATACACTTGCAGCAAATATCAGCAGACTAGAAGAGACAGAGCAGAGAATTAGTGATGTGGAAGACAGTACATCAGAAATCAAACAGACAGTAGAAGGGGTCAATAAGAAGATAGAAAAAATCCAACTAGGACTCAGGGACTTGAATGACAATGCAAAACGCTCAAAGATACGTATTATAGGCATTCCAGAAGGTGAAGAGAAGGGAAAGGGGTCAGAAGGAGTGTTGCAGGAAATAATGGCTGAAAACTTCCCAAATCTACTGAAAGAGACAGATACACATATCCAAGAAGCACAGCGCACTCCACTAGTCATAAACCCCAACAGGCCCACCCCAAGACATATACTTGTCAAATTATCCAATGCTCAAGACAAAGAGAAAATCCTAAAAGCAGCAAGAGAAAAGAAAACCATCACATACAAGGGAAGCTCAATTAGAATAAGTGCTGATTTCTCTTCTGAAACCATGGAGGCAAGAAGGCAGTGGTATGATATAGTCAAGGTACTAAAGGAAAAAAATTTCCAACCAAGAATACTCTATCCTGCTAAACTAGCATTCAAACATGATGGAGAGTTCAAAATATTCGCAGACAAACAGAAACTGAAAGAGTATAGCAACAAGAAACCTCCCCTTCAAGAAATTCTAAAGGGAGTTCTGCAGGAAGAAAGGAAAAAACAGGAAAGGCAGAGTTGGAGGAGAGTATAAGACCAACAACAATAACAAAAAAGACAAAAAATATATATACAAACAAAATATGACAAACACAAATCTAATCAAAATATGGCTAACACAAATAATTCCTTGATGGTAATAACACTGAATGTCAATGGATTAAACTCACCTATCAAAAGATTCAGACTGGGACATTGGATAAGGAAATATGACCCATCCATATGCTGTCTACAAGAGACACATCTTAGACCCAGAGACGCATGGAGCTTGAAAGTGAATGGCTGAAAAACAATCATACAAGCTAACAATAACCAAAAAAAGGCAGGAGTAGCTATATTAATATCAGACAAAATAGACTTTAAATGTGAAACAATTGTGAGAGACAAAGAAGGATACTACATTTTAGTGAAAGGGAAAATCTGTCAAGAAGATCGAACAATCATAAATATTTATGCCCCTAACAAGGGTGCCTCTAAATACATCAGGCAAACGCTGGAAAAACTAAGTGAAACAATAGATACATCTACAATTATAGTGGGGGATTTTAATACACCACTATCAACTCTGGACAGAACATCTCAAAAGAGAATCACCAAAGAAACAAAACATCTGAACAGTATATTAGAGGAGCTGGATCTAATAGACATATATAGATCGCTACACCCAAACACAGCAGGATATACATTTTTCTCAAGCGCACATGGATCATTCTCCAAGATAGATCATATGCTAGGCCACAAAGAAAGGCTGAACGAATTCAGAAAGATTGAAATCATACAAAACATTATATCTGACCACAGTGGAGTCAAGCTGGAGATTTGCAAGGGACAGAAGCCCAGATTTCACACCATGATTTGGAAATTAAACAGCACACTCTTAGAAAAACAGTGGGTCAAAGAGGAAATCTCAAAAGAAATCAATGACTACAAATGATAATGATAACACAACATACCAAAATTTATGGGATGCAGCAAAAGCAGTACTGAGAGGGAAGTTTATAGCCATAAATTCATATACCAAAAAAGAAGAAAGAGCAAAAATTGAAGAACTAACTGCACATTTGAAGGAATTAGAAAAACAACAACAAAGTAACCCAACGGGAAGAAGAAGGAAGGAAATAACAAAGATAAGAGCAGAACTAAATGAAATAGAAAATAAGAAAGCACTTGAACAGATAAACAAGACCAAGAGCTGGTTTTTTGAGAAGATTAACAAAATTGACAAACCTTTAGTGACACTAACAAGGAAAAAAAGAGAGAAGATTCAAATACACAAAATAAGAAATGAGAAAGGCGATTTCACCACTGACCCCACAGAAATAAAGACTGTCATAAGAGGATATTTTGAAAAACTATATTCCAACAAAAATGACAATTCAGAGGAAATGGACAAATTCCTAGAAACACATAAGCAGCCCATATTGAAAAAGAAGAAATTGATGATCTTAACAAACCAATCACAAGCAGAGAGATAGAATCAGTTATTAAAAATCTCCCAACTAAGAAGAGCCCAGGGCCAGATGGCTTCACTGTTGAATTCTACAAAACATTCCAGAAAGAACTGACACCAATCCTGCTGAAACTATTCCAAAAAATCGAAACAGAAAGAACATTACCCAACTCCTTCTATGATGCCAACATTACCCTAGTACCAAAGCCAAACAAAGACATCACAAGAAAGGAAAATTACAGACCAATTTCTCTAATGAACCTAGACGCAAAAATACTTAACAAAATACTTGCTAATCGTATTCAACAACACATTAAATGAATTATACACCACGACCAAGTGGGATTCATCCCAGGTATGCAAGGATGGTTCAACATAAGAAAACCAATCAATGTAATACACCATATAAACAGATTGAAGGAAAAAAATCACATGATTATATCTATCGATGCAGAAAAAGCATTTGACAAAATACAGCACCCTTTCTTGATAAAAACACTCCAAACGATTGGAATACAAGGACATTTTTTGAACATGATAAAGAGTATATATGAAAAACCTAAAGCCAATATTGTTTACAATGGAGAAATCCTAGACTCCTTCCCTCTAAACTCAGGAACAATACAAGGATGCCCACTGTCTCCGCTCCTATTTAACATTGCCTTAGAAGTACTTGCACGAGCACTGAGGCAAGAACCAGAAATAAAAGGCATTCAAATTGGAAAGGAAGAAGTCAAAATTTCATTATTTGCAGATGACATGATCCTATACATAGAAAACCCTGAGCGATCTACAATGAAGATTCTAGAACTCATAAATGAGTTTAGTAAAGTTGCAGGGTATAAGATCAATGCGCAAAAATCAGTAGCATTTCTGTACACCAATAATGAGCAAGATCAGGAGGAAATCAAGAAACAAATACCATTCACAATAGTAAATAAAAAAATCAAATACTTAGGAATAAATTTAACTAAAGAGGTAAAGAACTTATACAACGAGAACTATACAAGATTGTTCAAGGAAATCAAAGAAGACCTAAATAAATGGAAGACTAGTCCTTGTTCATGGATAGGAAGACTGAACATTATTAAGATGTCTATCCTACCAAAACTGATATACACATTCAATGCAATCCCAGTAAAAATCAACACAGCCTTCTTTAAGGAACTAGAAAAACTAACTATGAAATTTATTTGGAAAGGAAAGAGACCCCGAATAGCCAAAGACATACTGAAAAAGAAAAATGAAATGGGAGGAATCACACTACCTGACTTCAAAAATACTACAAAGCTACGGTGGTGAAAACAGCATGGTATTGGCATAAGGAGAGACACATAGACCAATGGAATCGAATTGAAAGCTCTTATATAGAACCTCACATATATAGCCACATAATATTTGATAAAGCCACCAAACCCTCTCAACTGGGAGAGAGGGACCTATTCAACAAATGGTGTCTGGAGAACTGGATAGCCATATGTAGAAGAATGAAAGAGGATTACCATCTCACACCTTATACAAATATCAACTCAAGATGTATCAAAGACCTAAATATAAGAGCCAAGACCATAAAAACCTTAGAAAGCAGTGTAGGGAAACATCTACAGGACCTTGTAATAGGTAATGGATTTATGAATATCTCACCAGAAGCATGAGCAGTGAAAGAACTAATAGATAAATGGGACTTCCTCAAAATTAAAGCCTTTTGCACCTCAAAGGAGTTTGTCAAGAAAGTAAAAAGGGAGCCCACACAGTGGGAGAAAATATTTGGCAACCATATATCTGATAAGAAACTTATAACTTGCATATATAAAGAACTCCTATATCTTGAAAATAAAAAGATAAACAACCCATTTAAAAAATGGGAAAAAGACTTAAACAGACACTTCTCCAAAGAAGAAATACAAATGGCAAAAAAGCACATGAAAAAATGTTCCAAATCTCTAGCTATCAGGGAAATGCAAATCAAAACCACAATGAGATACCATCTTACACCCATAAGATTGGCAGCTATGAAAAAAACAGAAGAATACAAGTGCTGGAGAGGATGTGAAGAAAGGGGAACACTCATCCACTGCTGGTGGGAATGCAGAAGGATCCAACCATTCTGGAGGACAGTATGGCGGTTTCTCAAAAAATTAGCCATAGATTTGCCATATGACCCACCAATACCACTGCTGGGTATATACCCAGCAGAACTGAAAACAAGGACGCAAACCGATATATGTACACCAATGTTCATAGCAGCATTGTTCACTATTGCCAAAAGTTGGAATCAACGCAAATGCCCATCAACAGATGAATGGATCAATAAAATGTGGTATATACACACAATGGAATACTACTCGGCTGTAAGAACAAACACACTACAAACACATGTGATGACATGGATGTATCTTGAGAACCTTATGTTGAGTGAAGCAACCCAGACATTAAAGGACAAATACTACATGACCTCAATGATTTGAAATAGCCAAGATGCCCTAGATAGCAGGAGACTGAATGATAGGCTTACAGGAAATCAGAGGGTGGAGGAAGGATGTGAGCCGATGTCTGCAGGGGTGGAATTTAAGACGAGATGGTGGTAAGTATGAACACAAAGAAGAGATAAAAGGGGGGCAGGGGTTGCCTTTGGTTGGGGCTTTGCGGGTTTGAGGGAGGCTGGGGGTGGGCGGATGGGTAACATTGCCCAAAAGTGGGGGGAGGTAGGGGTAGCATACGAACACAGGAGAGGGTCAGGTGTTGGTGGAGAGTAAAATGCTGAGAAAATCATATCAAAATATAATAAAGAGGGTTACCTGTTTAGAATGCTCGGAGGGGAGGGTCTGATGCAGGACGGGCTCCTGGGGAATGTCTAAATGCTCATTCTGCCAGAGTGGGTGACACCATGGGGTAGAAACCCAAGTAGTGAGAGTGGGGGTGGACCCACATCCTGGGGAGGACTAATGCCATCCAATAGAGGGAACTGTATCCCTCGAGAGAAAGGGTGGCTCCCAGGGCATTGGGGCAGTTGAGCAAGTTAGACCCTGAACACTATTCCATCTATCTCTGGAAGTGGCTCCTCAGGAAACGGAGGCTGGCTGTCACTGTGGGCACCAAGGTGGAAGGGAAAATGGACATTAAATGTGTGTAACCAAGGTAAATGGGGGGTAAGAAAGGAGTTTCATGAGAGTACACAAGGATGGATATAAAATATGTAATATTACACCATAACATATAGGAGATGACAGACTGATAATGTAAACCATAATGTAAAACACAGGATAACTAAGAATGTAAAAAACTGTGTATCCTAAAGTATGCACCACAATGTAAGCACAAATGTCACCTTGTTTGAAAGCTATTGTCTCAGACTCTGTACATCACGTTAAGTAAATATGATGTGAATAGGCTGTAAGAGTATCGCTGTGGAAGGGAAAGGTTTTGTGGTGGATGTATGGGAGTGCTATATACTATATATATGCATTGCTGTGGTCTAGGGCTCCTGTGAAGAGAAGCTCAATAATTGGGGGGGGGGGGGGGAAGATAGGCTGTAGAATTTTTTCCAAGTCAACACATATTCTTTATATAACTTTTAAACCCATCGGTATATGCCATTTCCTAGTAAGGGACCCTGACATTATATTGGGCTTCAAATTTCACAGAGTTCTGGATCACAGAGTGGTTCAACAAAGGCAATGGAGGAATACTGGTATGGGATACCATTGACAGGGGATATATGGCTGACAGGGAGCTGTACAGAACATATGTCCAGGGTGCATGGCAATGTTTGGATATACTCATAGTGGCAACAATTAAAAACCACAGCAGGGGGGGTACTGGGTTCCTGGCCAGTGGTGCTCTGTTGTGGTCCCTAGGGGAGCAGCGACAGTCTCCCAGGTGCAGCGGTGGGGACCGGGAGGGAGTGAGGGTTCAACAGTGAGCCCATGATGCTAATGACTATACTTGTGAGCTGATAAGCCTAAAATAAGAACAAGGCCTAGAGCAGCATTGTGCCTGGAAATTTCCTCCTGTCAGCCTTCATGTTACTCAAATGTGGCCAGTCTCGAACCCAAACTCAGCATGTAAATGCAATGCCTTCCCCCCAGCGTGGGACATGACACCCGGGGATGAGCCTCCCTGGCACCGAGGGACCACTATCAACTACCAACTGATGATGCAACTTGAAAATGACCTCATACGGAAGTTTCAACGCGGATCAGCGGAATATCCCTGTCTACATAAAATAACATGACTTTAAAATGCTGTTTGACCTAATGTAAGGGGGAAATGGAAAGGAGAAATGAGTTTATATGGCTACGAGTCTCTAAAAAAGAGTCTGGAGGCTCTCAGAAGGATTGCCCTTATGCACAACTGAGCAGAGTCTGAGAGACAGATAAAGCAGATACAACCCCCAGATATCGGTTCCTTCGAGGGCTAAAGAGACCCATGGGAGTTATGGTCATGGCCGATGGGGTTAACTACCAGGTCAGATGGCCCCTCTTTGGAACTGGTGTTTATGTGTGACGAATCTGGACTCAGATGGCATCTCTGTTCATAAGACTTTCATGCTAATGTGCTGGAGGTGCAGTTAGTGTCAGGGTTTAAGATATATTTAGGGGATTTGAATCTCTGCAGTGACAATGTGATAGCCAGGTCCTGAGCCTCAACAGACTCCAGCACTTACAATCTGACTTATTGGGCTCACCACACTCAGCTAAGATGGAGTTGAAGAAGGACAACCACCACACCATGGAGCCTAGAGTGATTACAACTGAAAGTGGGAGGATTGCATCCAGCATCCATGTGGAATCTGAGCCTCCTCTTGACATAGAGGTGCAATGGACACAACCAATCCAATGTCCACATAGAGAAGGTGGCATTGGATTGAGAAAAGTGGACATGATGGCTGATGGGTATGGGGAAAGGCAGGAAGAGATGAGAGGTGGAGGTGTCTTTGGGACATGGAGCTGCCCTGGATGGTGTTTCAGGGGCAATCACCGGACATTGTAAATCCTCACAGGGCCCACTGGATGGGATGGGGGAGAGTGTGGGCCATGGTGTGGACCGTTGACCATGGGGTGCGGGGGTGCCCAGAGATGTACTTGCCAAATGCAATGGATGTGTCATGATGATGTGAGGGAGTGTTGCTAGGGGGGGAGAGGTGGGGTGGGAGTGGTAGGGTTCAATGGGACCTCATATATATATATACTTTTTAATGTAATATTATTACAAAGTCAATAAAAAATAAAAAAATAAAAAAAGAAACAACTATTTTGTTCATCCATTCTAATTTTATCGCAAGATTACATCAATTCAGTCATATCTCAATCCATTTCTAACTCTAGTTCTTTTATTATTTCCACCACATCTGCAATTACTTCCTCCACTGAAATCTTGAACCCCTCAAAGTCATCATGAGGGTTGGAATCAAATTCTTCCAAATGTATTTTAATATTAATATTTTGACATCCTCCCCTGGATCATGAATATTCTTAAAGACATCTAGAATGGTGAATCCTTTCCAGAAAATTTTCATTTTACTTTCCTCAGATCCATTAGAGGAATCATTAGCAATGTTATAGTCTTACAAAATGCATTTCTTAAATAATAAGTCTTGAAAATCAAAATTACTCCTTGCTCCTTAGGCTGCAGAATAGATATTATGTTAGCAGGTGTGGCAGTTTGAGATAATTCCATTATTCTGAAAAAGAGAAAGGTTATGTTTTTGAATTAGTTTATTCCCATGGGTGTGATACCATTTGATCGCATTAAATTTGTTTGAGGGTCAATTGATTAGATTACTTTGTAAGAATGATTTAGAGGCTTTTTGGGGTTTTTTTTTTTTTTTTTGGTTGGTTTTTATAAAGGGTGTTTATTTAGGGTAGACACTTGCAGATACCAGGCCATAAGCATAAGTTATTTTCCTCACCAATGTCTATTTTCTTGTGTTGGAGCAAGATGGCCGCTGATGGTTGTGAGGGTTCAGGCTTTGTGGGTTCCTCCTTTCAAAGGCCTTGCTTCATTCTGGGTTCAAGGTGCCTTTCTTCCCAGGGCTTGCTTCTTCCTGGGCTCAGTGTTCCTCTTTACTTGGGTCTTGCTTCTCTTTCCAATGTGTGCTTAATTCCTGGGACTCCAGCTTAAGACTTCAGCATCAAACTCCAACATCAAAACTCCAACATCGAAACCCCCTGATTTAGAGATTTTGATTGGTCTATGTCAATGAAAAGTGACTTAGGTTGAGTCTCTGCTTTCTTGCTTGGTCTGATATAAATGGATACAGAGAGACAGACAGACAGACAGACAGGAAACAGTGAGCTGCCATGTTTTACCAGTCATGTGAGAATAACATTGTCATGGATCAGTAATATTTCGAAAAGAAATTATTTTTTAAATAATAAAAAGTTCTTAACAGTGGTTTTAGATTATTCATCAAACCATGTTATAGGCAGATGTACTATTATTCAGGCTTTGTTTTTCTGTTTATAAAGTACAGGAAGGATGGAACTAACGTTATTCTTAAGGGCCCTAGAATTTTTGGAATGGTAAATGGCAATGGCTTCAACTTAAAGTCACCATCTATGTTATACCCTTACAAGAGAGACAGCCTGTCTTTTGAAACTTTGAAGCCAGGCATTGACTTCTCTCTATATGTATTAACAGCCAAAGGGGAACTGATGCAAAATACCAGGAATTGGTTGGTTTTTAAAAAGGGTACTTACTTAGGGTAGGAGCTTACAGATATCTGGCCATAAAGTATAAGTTACTTCTATCACCAAAGTCTATTTTCATGTGTTGGAGCAAGATGGTTGTTGACATCTGTGAGGGTTCAGACTTCCTGGGTTGCTCCCTTCCTCAGGATTCTCTCTGGGTTCAGGGTTCCTTTCTTCCCAGGGCTTGCTTCTTCCTGGGCTCAGGGTTCCTCTCTTCATGGGCCTGACTCCCTTTCCTTTGTGAGCTTACTTCCTGGGACTCCTGCTTAAGGCTTCAGCATCAAACCCCAACAGCAAAACTCCAACATCAAAAACCCTCAGCTCTGTCCTTTGCCATGCCTTTTATCTGTGAGTCCCCACCCACCAAGGGGTGGGGGCTCAATGCCCTAATGACGTGTCTCAATCAGAGCCCTAATCATAACTTAAGCATGCCCAGGTACAGACCAGAGTACAACATAATCCAATATCTATTTTTGGAATTCCTAACCATATCAAACTGCTACACTATGAAAGTCCTAAATGATATCTTCTTCCAAGGTAATGTGGTTTCATCTACACTGAAAATATGTTGTTCAGTTTAGCCACCCTCATCTCTAATCTAAACTAGTTCTTCTGGATAACTTGCTGCAGCTTCTACATCAGCACTTACTGCTTCCCATCACACTTTTACATTATGGAGAGAGTTTCCTTCCCTCAACCTTGTGAACCAAACTCTGCTACCTTCAGGATTTTCTTCAGCAGGTTCCTCACCTTTCTTAGTCTTACTGGAATTAAAGAAAATTAGAACCTTGTTCTTGATTATGCTTTGGTTTGAAGGAATATTGTGGCTTGTTTGATCTTCTATCCAGACCACTCAACTTATTCCGTATCAGCAATAAGTCTCTTTTGCTTTCTTATCATTTGTATGTTCATTGGAGTAGCCCTTTTAATTTCCTTTAAGAGCTTTTCCTTTGCATTCACAACTTGGCTTACTGTTTGGCAAAAGAGGTCCAACTTTCAGCCTTTCTTGGGTTTGGACATGTCTTCTTCACTAAGTTTATTCATTTCTAGCTTTTTATTTAAATAGAGAGATGGTTGGCTCTTCCTTTCATTTAAACCCTTAAAGGTCATTGTAGGGTAATTAAGCTACCTAATTTCAATATTGTTATGTGCAGAGTTATAGGGAAACTTGAGGAGAGGGAAAGAGAAGGAAAACAGCTGGTATGTGGAGCACCTATAATATAAACAACATTTATTGATGAAATTCACCATGTTATATCAGTGCAGTTCATGATGCCCCAAAACAATTACAATAGTAACATTAAAGATCATTGATCATTTATCACCTTAACAGACATGAAAATGTTGAAGAAGTTTGAAATATTGCAAGAATTACCAAAATGTGACAGAAACAAAATGAGTACATGCTGTTGGAAAACTAGCACTGATAGACATGCCTGAGGCAGGGTTGCCATAAACCTTCAATTTGTAAAAATCACCATATTTGTGAAGTACACTAAAGTGAAGCACAATAAAATTAGATATGCCTGTACTGTGGCTGAAGTGTTTAGCATAACTTCTTAGCTTGCCTTAGCTTCTATGGCAAATAATGGGTTGTCTTAAACAGCATGCACTTATTTTTCCATGGTTTTAAAGGTGAGAATTCCAAAGTCAAGATGTATACAAGGCCATGCTCTCTCCCGAAGACATTTGCATTTTGGCAATGGCAGTCTTCCATCACATAGCAATCTCTTTCTGTCCTTGTATCTCTTCTGATTTCTGCTAATATCTGACTTCTCTGACTGTGTCTGAAATTCCTCTACTCATAAGGCCTCCAATCAAATGGATTAAGGCCCACCCTAATTCATTTTAGCCCCACCATAAAACCATTTTTTAAAATTAATTTATTGAAGTGTATCACTCATATATAGACATACATAAATAATAAGTGTATAAAAGTAGTTGTGAACTTACAAAACAAATGCATACAATATCATACAGAACTGTCATAACTCACCCTACCATCAATAACTTACATTGTTGTTAAATCTATTTAACTAATGATTAAAGAATGTTGTTAAAATATTACTAACCAAACTATTTTCCCCCAACCAAATGTATTATTATTATCTTTATATCATTTTTATATGAACATACATAAACAATTAAGTGAATGTTAAAAGTAGTAAACTTTCAAAGCAAACATGCATAACATCATACAAGGGTCCCATACATGAACCCTCCACCAACACCTTGCATCGTCATGAGAAGTTTGTTACAAATTATGAAAGAATATTGTCAAAATCTTAATACTAATTATAGTCCTTATCTCACATTGGTGTGTTTTACCCCCAGCCCACCCTATTATTATTTTTTAAATATATTTTTTATGACAGAAGTTGTAAACTTATAAAACAATCAAGCACATGTGCAGAATTCCCAAACTCACCACTCCATCAACACACCACACTGTAGTGTAACATTTGCTACAGATAAGATAATATCATCTGATTGTTATCATGTCCATAGTGTACATTTGCCTCACATTTTCCATACACGTTTTCAACACAGTACATCTTTTGCATAGATGCAAGATTATATTATTACTACTAACCACAGTCCATAGGTCACTCCAGATGTAATTTTCCCATGCTTCTCCTACCACAAAACCATTTTTGATCTTATTCACAAATGAATCTAAACTTTACACAATAACATATTCATGTCTTACTTACATATGGATTCACAACCATAGTATTGTGTTTTAAGGCTTGCTCATGTTTTTTGTGGGGTATATGATTCAATCCACAATACATGGCTCTATAAGCATAATGATTACTTACTAAATTCTACGTAGTATATATTTATTTAATACTTTTACTGTTTATCATGGAAATTTAAAACATATGTAGAGGTAGACAGATTGATATAATAAAGGACCATTTACTATTATTCTTCCTCAATAATTATCAACTGCCGGCAGATTCTTCATTCACATACTTACTTCCTCCCTGCCAAATTATATTTATTTTAAATTATATTAATTCATTATAAATACTTCTGCATATTTCTCTAAAAGATAAGATTTCTTAAATAACAAAGAAATCCACATTATTATCACACCTTAAATTAATAATTGCTTGATAATCAAGTATTGAATCAGTTGAAATTCCCAATTATCTCATAAATGACAGAAAATAATGAAAAAAGAAGACTTATCTGTGTGTGTGTTTTCAATCTCTCTCTTCTCTCTCTCATTTGTCACACAGTTTACTTCCTTTGTATGATGTTGAAATAGGTTGTTGCCTTAGTTTGCCACAGGGCTGCCAATGCAAATTACCAGAAACATCTTGGCTTTATAAAAGGAAATTTTATTAGGAAATATCTTACAGTTCCAAGGCTAAGAAACACCCAAATTTAGGCACCATCAGAGATGCTTTCCCACCAAAGTCAGCTACTGCTTATCCTGCTCTTATGCAACATGGTGATGCAAGATGGTGGCCATCCCTGTCATCCCCTCAAGGCTCACCATCTCTGGAAGTTCAACTATGGATGATCAGGCATATGGCAGGGCTTGTCTACTCAGTCTTGACCTGCTCCATGGGCCAAAACATTTGGGGGCTTCTTTTGGTGTCTCTGTCCTTGCTCATTTCAGATTCCAGGAATCTCTTAGCCTCTCAGGGCTTCCATGTTTACCTGCAGTCCTCTCTTATGTCACAGCAGGATCAAATTTATGGCTTACTTTTTGTGTGTCTTTTTGCGTGTGTCCAATTTATAAAGCCCAGAAGAGGACGGAGACCCAACCTGAGCCATGCCTTCACTGACATAATCCAATCCATAGGGTCCCACACCAATATAAATGGATTCATCCAAGAACAAATTCATTTGGAATTCCAAAAGGAATTTCAAACTGTCACAGTTGGTGTCTGATTGAGGATATTATGGACTATCAGTCATATGGATAAGGAAGCAAGCAGTGCTTATTGTATCTCCTAAGAAATCTCCCAGGCTTTCCAGTGGGAAATTAAAGGTGAAAAAAATGCAAAAATGTTAAACATTTTATGTCCCTAAAAGCTGATATAATTTTGATGTACACACCAGATAATATGAGGCAAGGAAATCTCAGTAGTCTTCTCAGTAGCACTAATGCATTCACTAAATGTTAAAACACATAATTTTAAAAATCACATTGAAATGAAAAACAAATTTTTAACACTAGTGAATCCATTTCCAGGACTAATATAGACATTCTCCAGAACCTTTGAATATCAATTCAACTACTAATGGAACATGACATGTCATCACTCAGTTCTGTTCATTGCAGTGGTGCTGAATATGACAGCCACACCAGAAAAATATGGAGAGAACCAATGATTCAGGAGTAGTTTTGTCTGCATAACCTTTCACAATCCCTCATAAAGTTATGGTTCAATGAAAATATATGAGTTCTTGATTAAAAATGGCTTTCAATTGTGAGAAATTTGCATCATATAATTAAAATGGTGCATCATATGGAAAGTACAATATTGTCAATATTGTACAATAAATAACTATGTTTTCTGGGAATTGGGTAATTTCACACATTCTATATGACACAGAAATTTGTGAGGACGTTGGGTTGGAACAGTTGGGAATAAAAAAGTGAAAATACCTTTGTCTTTTTTCACTAGCATTTAAGTATTTCAAGAGTAGCTCAACCTCTTCTATGCTAACCATTGTGATGGTAATCCTAGACCAAATTTAACATTTGCTTATGGTTATTTCAAGACTAGTTTCACACTTGTATATTCTTCCTATTGTGATGCAAACTTACCTTCACTTATGGTTATTTCAAGACAAATCTCACCTGTGTATATGCTTGCCATACCAAGCATCAAGGATCCTGAAAACAGAAGATTATGTGAGAAACCAGTTTTCTCTGAAAATTCAATGACCTCAGTGAGTATATACTGGAATTAGTATTGCGCATTCAAGGTCTCTCAAAGTCAAATGGGAAATAAGCAGAGACCTGAAGTAAAGGAAAATATTGTAGATTGCATTTTAAAGCAATGAGAACAATTTCGTTATAGGCCAATGACTGCAAAGAAAGTTTTTGTGCAAATCTATATGGTTACAGTGCAGATTAAAATAATAAAAAATAGTCCTGAAAGTGATCTTTAAATATAATGTTTTTTTACAGTTAAACCTACTATGTAAGAGAATGAAAATTATAAGTAAAATTAGTGAGTTGTGTGTTTCGTTTGTGCATCTAACTCTTTATTTTTATTTATTCAATGCATATGTATATTTTCTACTACCAGAGGGCAATATTAAATTAACAAATCAAAACTCTTTGAAGAGCTCGATTCAAACAGTTAAATATTAAATAAACATTTACATATGTAAATGAATATTCCTGGAGCCCAAATCAGAGAAGTCAGGCTTCTTTCCAGGATGAAAGGTCACATAAAAATCTAAGTATAGAAATTATTGATTGAGAGATAAAAGTTTTCTCTAAGTTCCTTGATCTACCTTCTCTCCCACCCCCACCCAATGACTCCATCATCTGTTTGCTCATTGTTTTTGCTCATTTTTTACTCCTTGTTCTATTTTTTTCTTTTTGCTCATTATAGCTCATTGTTGTTTTTTGTTTATTGTCTGCTGATTTTCTGTTTTCTCTTTAGGAGACACTGGGAACCAAACCCAGAACCTCCCATGTGGTAGGCAGGCACTCAGCCGCATGAGCCCCATCCGCTCCCCCTTCCTTCTCTTTGAGAGAGCTATGGGGGCAGGGCTAGATGTGATAACACTGGGAAATATAAGTTTAGCTTAAAACTCTATCTTGCAGATTGGGAAATTAAAATGTCAAGGACAGAGGAAGTACTACAGAATAAACCATGGTTTGCACAGTTTATCCTATAATGCCCCAGTTTAAAACTTTTAAAAGCTTAGAAATGAAGAGAATTATTAATCGCATTGCCAGATTTCAGTAAGTAAAGATAAAGTCCCTGAAAACTATGGCAGGATTTCTCTAAATTATTATTAAAACACATTAAACAATTATAACATATTCTGGAACCAGGAAATTAGTATGCTTTTAAGGTTATTCACTTTTAAAATATTGTATTTAAAAAAGACGTTTTAGCCTACTGTGACAAAAGGAAATTTCTTGCAATATATAATTGTTTCCCTTTTATTTGGCTCGGGTATAATCTCCTATTAAAATAAATTAGCATTATAGTTATTAGAAATTTATTGAATTTATTGAAATTTATTGAAAAAATTGTAACTTTGTGTTTAATGAAATTAAGTTAAAGAAGAAAATGTAGATCTGTCCTAAAATGAAATGTGCATTCTTCACAGAAAAGAATGAGGAATGGAAGATAAAGCATGCTTCTTGACAGGAAAACCTGTCAGAGGACACCTCAAGCTGCATATTAAGGTGGTGGTGGTGGGGAGGAAATAATGTTAATTCTATTGGGAAACTTAGGTTTACATAAAATGACTGAGAAAGTTTTTTTTTTTCCCTGTACTCCTGAAATAAAATGCCTGTTAATTAACACAATCATGGAAAAGGTATAAAAGCAAAAAGAAGTAATAAAAACAGTTTTCACTTGATGTGTTATAAATTGCATTAGAAGTATTTGGAAAGTGTGAAAATTAAAAGTGATAGACTTGAGTATTGTCAAATTCTTGTGCAGTGAAACCAGGATACTGGTTCCCTGCCTGACTGTCCATTTGAGTTATTGGCTAGATCAATCACTACAACCCCTAAAAATTAAAAAAGGAAAGAAAGAAAAAAAGCATCTACCACATCTTCTGCTCATTCTCCTCAAATAGATGGAAACACTGCTTCAGATTTCTGCAACTTTGCCCACTGGTGATGGCTAGATAGTGGTAGATCTACAACAGACATTGCCTGCAAAATGGCTCTGTTTCACAGTGCCCAAAGGTGCTAAGCGTCAGGCTGGTGAAACACTAGTGCCTCTGTCTAGGATCAATGGTGCAGCAGCATACTGACTTTGTGAAGTACATACCACGTGGACCAATAATTACCAGAGTAATGTGAGTAGAATCTAAGCAAACACAACTGGAATTATGGCCAGCTCCAATACAGAGACAATATGTATGGTTTTGCAAACATGGGGCTTTGATCTATTAACTGAAGCTAAAAGAGGAACGTGTGCATTGATTAATACATGTTAGTATTAAGTGCTAAACTTTTTCCCGTGATGAATATGTTCCTATCTCTTCTATTCTAGGACATATGCAGAGGGATATCAAACATGTTGAAAGTCTTAGCAAATTTAATTCATTTTCTGAGTAATTAATGAACATGCATATAAGATCAAAGAATGGCTCTCTTAACTACTGTATTTTCCTAACCATATGCTTGTCTTGTTGTTGCCTATATTGTCTTTGTGAGTGTACATCTAGGGCATCCTACAAAATGATATGAAGATTTCCCTGACCCCTGATCAGCAGGCAGTAACTTCAAAAGTTGAAACTCTTACACATTTTCACATTTGCTGTTACTTAAACTATCAGGATGGAATTTTCTTTCTTAGCAGAAACAAGGCTCACTTCTTATTCCCCCTATAGACAGGATTATGCTCACTAGAGTTTATCGCCCTTTCCACATCTTATGCAGCACCCCCATTCCCTGTGCTCCTAACCTTTTATTGCTGTTTGGTCAACCAAAGGGGTGCTGATTCAAATTACCAGAAATTGATTGGTTTTTATAAAGGGTGTTTATTTGGGGTAGAAACCTACAGTTACCAGGCTAATAAGCTTACATTACTTCCCTCACCAAAGTCTTTCACCATGTGTTGGAACAAGATGGCTGCTAACGTCTGCAAGGGTTCAGGCTTCCTCTTCCCATGGCTCATGTCTCTCTGGGATCAGCTTCTCTGTTTCCTCTGCAATATCAGCTATAGACTATGAAGCTTTCTAGGGTTTGTCCATCTCCAAAAGTTTAGCTGTAGACTATCAGGCAAACAGCTCTCTTTCTCCCAGGGCTTCTGCTGTGTCTGAGGAGCCATCAGTATTCCTCTGTGTTCTTCTCCTGTGTGTTCACTTCCCAGGCTCTAGCTCAAAACTCTAGCATCAAAACTCCAATATCAAAACTCCAATGAACTCCTCTGCTCCATGGAGTAGTTTTACCTTGTGAGCCCTGGCCCTTTGGTCCTAATGATGTGGCCTAGTCAAAGCCTTAATCATAATTTTGTTGCTGTCTCCTCTCCTGGCCGTCAATCTCTGGCAGCACACACCGAGGAACAGCCCAGGGGCCTCACGAGGTAAGGACGAGCAGAGCACGATAACACATAGTAACCGCTCTGGAGACGCAGGCTGGTGGCGCAGGTCTGATTTATTAGGGAAGTGCAACAGCTTATAAGGGTCAAGGTGGGGGTTGAGGGGACTGTGGCATGTGCTAATTGGCTGGGCATAGGGGACAGTGTGGATAGTTTGCTCATTATTGTTGCTGGGGGAAGAAGCAGATTTTAGGTTGGTGTGCTTGGGAAGGTAGTGTGGGAAGGAGCCAGCCAGTGCCAGAGGCCATTTTGGTACAGGCTGAGCCGTCTTAGGCTGAGATGTGCTGCCTACAACAATTCCTCGGTTTTGTTTTTATTTTGATTGACACTGTAACTGTGCCTGTCTTAGGTTGTTCTTCTCTGAGAATCTTACCCGTCTTTGGCTACCAGTTACGCATTTTAGATTTTCCTGGGTAACTGCGCCTGTCTTAGGTTGCCTCCCTCTGGAGGACTTACCTGTCATTGGCTGCCAGTTAAGCTCTCAGGCAGAGGGAATTGTGAGGCCTTATGCACATCTTTTGATTTGGCTTTATGGCTCTGGAGTGCGTAGCACTAGACTGCTGTGGCTGCTCTTTCTTCTGTTGTGGCTGCTTTTTCTTGTGTGAAGCTAAAGTGAATAAACAGTGAAGGCAGAGATGTTTTCTATATGCCTTCATAGCCACTTTAAGAGACAGGGGGCTATGGTGAAAAAAAACTATGATTAGAATAAGGGGATGATTAGGGGGGCAAGCCATGCTGTGATGGGAGAGGAAAACCAACTGAGAAAGGGATGTTGGCTGTTGTGCTGTTTTAATAAGGTATCACATAGATTGTTTAGTTTTTTGACATTTTGTTCTACTACTCCAGATTCATTAACATAATAACAGCATTCTCCTTGGAGGAAAAGGCATGTTTCTCCTTTTTCAGCTGTGAGCAAGTCTAAGGCCCTTCGATTTTGTAAGGTTACTTGGGCGAGGGAGGTTAATTGTCACTGCAGGGATTCAAGGGACATTGCAGTGGATTCTAGGGCAATTTGCAGCTGCTCTTCAAAGTGGTGAGAGCTGACTAGGCCATGACCAAGAGTGCCACCTGCTGTGGTGGCTGCAGCGACTGAAGTTGTGAGGCTAATTCCTACTAATATAGGGAGGAAGGCGACTCTTTTTTGTGTTAGTGAGAGCAGCATTTTAACTTTGTCTTCACTATATAGAGTGAGCTGAGGGGTTAAGGCTACTAGGACATAAGGCCCTGAGTAACTGTTGTTAAAGCAGGTGATTAGGGTGTGGTTACACCAGAGGTGGAGGCTGGCAGGTGCAGAGAAATTGTGAGGAATTGATGCATTAAAAGCACAGTGAAACAGCTGGTCAGTGGAGGGGGAAGAAAATGGGGTAGTTTGGGAAGCATAGAGGCAAGTTAAATTATTGGAGTTGATATTCCACAAGGGGGCATCAGGTATAGGGTTTTCACAGTGAGAGCTTGTGTGGTTTGAGAAATACGTGTTGTTAATAGGCACGGGTGTAGCAGCAAGTAATGGATGATTGAGTGCTGCACAGAGGAAGCAATGGGAGGGGTTGTGCATAATGTTAGACTGATTAATGAGAGAGAGAGTAGAATAGCAGATTTGAATCCATGAGGTGAGGGCATAGTGGAGAGGCTCATGGCTGAGAGCTTCTTCTAGGGATTTCTCTGCCCTTTGAATATTTTGATTAACGCTTGGGAGACTTTGGGAGGTGTTGTAAAGGACATATTGTCTGTATATAGTGAGGGTGCTGACTGGGTATCTAGGTGATTCACTGGAGTAAAGTGCTCCTTGTACTCTGGCGGCCCATCTTGGATCCCAAGGATCCGCTATTCAAAGAATCAGAGAGCCATTGGAGGGGATAAAGTAAAGGAGACAGAGTGTGTTTTTTTTGGGAATTATTGGATTGTTAAGAGTGACCCAGCATTCAGAGGAGGAGGGGACTTGACAGGACCAGTAAGGACAGCCTCCACATGTAAGGTTATAGTCATAGGCAGTGCATACGATTCAGTTTATTGAAAAGGGAAACAGGCATATGGGTGAGATGGGGTCACATAGAAGGGGGCTGTGGCTTTTCCAAGTGTGATAGACTGGGGTTTTAGTTAGATTTGGAGGGGGTGTGCATATCCAGTGGGTGGACAATGGCCTGAACCAATGTTTACAGATTTGGAGTGGTAGTTGCCAGTGAAAGTTTCTCTTACTTGGAATGAGGTAGACATCGCCTTGAGCGCCAGAGAGGAATGCGATGGTGAGGAATGCCAGGAGGAGGGGAATTAAAGTGAGAGGAGGCATATTATTGTAATGAGGATGCAGACATAGAGAAGAAAGGCAAGAGTAAGGAGGATTTGTTGTGTTTTTGTCCACTTGCGAGGAGTAGTGCAGCCTAGGACGGTGACGACGCTATACAGGATGAGACTATAGTTGCTGCTGGCCTTCATCAGAGACATTTGCTGATGCAGTGGCAGGCTTCACGAGGCAGCTGGGAATCCACAGTGCGTGTTCTGTATTTTCTGGAAATATACTAGCAAATCCTTGTCCCTGGGTTAGGAGGGGGTGGGGTCCTTTCCATGTGGTAGTGAGGGGGTCTTTCCATAAAATAAGGGGTGCTGTCATTGGGGCTGATCATAAGCCTCCCCAGTGACGAATAGCAGGGTGTATCTCAAAGGTGAGAAAATTGATGGTGACTCGAGCTTTATTGAGGAGGTCCCTGGGGGTGTCACGAGGGTACTCTCCTCCTATTAGTTCTTTTATGGTAGTTTTGAGGAGAGCATTGGTTTGCTCAATGAGCACTTGCCCCTGAGTATTGTAAGGGATGCCTGTTTTGTGTTGGTTATGCCAGTCATTACAAAACTGTTGAAAAGCTTTTGACTGGAAACAGGGCCCATTACTGGTTTTTATGGTCCAAGGAATGCCCATCTGATTGAATGCCTGAAGTCAGGCAGTGATAGTGTTTTTTGCTTTTTCTCCAGGGAGGGTGATAGCAAAGAGAAACTTGGAAAATGTGTCTATTATAACATGCACATACTTGTAGTGGCCAAATGTGGGAACATGGGTGATGTCCATTTGCCAGATAGCATTGGGACGTAGTCATTGGGGGTTGATTCCTTGAGGTTAAAGGGGGCCTATGGGAAGCAAGTGGACCACAATGTTTACAGGTACAAGTGAGGTGTTTGCACTGGGCTTGGGTGAGTTCAGGAAAGAGATGATTAAGAGAGTTGGCTGACATGTGAAACTTGGAATGCAGAACTCTTGCTTGATCTAGTTGGGTTGAGAGGACTGTGACAGCTAAGGAGGAGTCTGCAAGAGCATTTCCTTCTGTAAGGGCTCCAGGTAGTCCGGTATGGGACCGAATATGCTGGATGAACCAGGGGTGTGAGCAGCTCTCAAGAAGAGATTGCAGAGTTTGAAGGCAATCATCTGTAAGGAGACCAGGTTTGTTTTTTAGGATGGCATAGGGCAGCGAGCAAATGGCATTTGCTGCATATGCACTGTCAGTAAAGATGTTAAGGGGGGTGGATTGGTGCTGTAAGAAAGCGTGAAGGAGGGCAAGTAGCTCTCCAGTTTGTACTGATTCTGAGTGACGGCATACATAGATGGAATCAGGCAAAGAAGGCTTTTTAACGATTACAGAGAAGTGGGTTTTGTTAGCGTCTGTGAACACTACAGAGGCACGGGGTAGGAGGGAGCTAGAGGGGAAAGCATGAGAAGAGAGGATGAAAGGGAGGAGCATCATAGCAATAAGGAGCTTATTTTTGGGGAGGTGGCAGCTGATTTGTCCTGGGAACCCAGCTATTAGGATCTGCATATTCAGGTCAGTTTGGATGAGGGATTGGAGTTGTTCCTGGTTGAAGGGAGTACTAGAGTAGTGGGTTCGATGACATATAAGAGAACAGCCATTTTTCTTAGCTTTCTGCCTAGAAGGCAGATGGCGTCACAATGAGAAGTGATTTTTCCCAGTTGGCTTATAGCGAGATGCACCCAAAACAAAGGTGAATTTTGATATAGGAGGCCTGTGGGCATTCCAGGGGTGTTGAGCACTAGGGCAAGGAGTGGCAAGTTAGGCTGGAAGTGGGCCACGCTGAGCGTGGAAAGTCTGCTGTTGATAAGGTCGAGGGCTTGATAAGCAGGGGCGCTTATAGTTCGCAGACTTGAGGGGCTGGGATTGCCCTTGAGGAGACTGAACAAAGGTTTAAGGTCATGTGTGGAGATATTTAAGTGGGGATGCAGCCAATTGATATCCCCACACAGCTGCTGAAGCTGGTTGAGGGAGCATATAGAAGGCAATTGCACCTTTGGGGTAGGGAGGGTGATTTTGTTTGTGATAGTATACCCAAGGAACGTGTACGGCAGGAGAGTCTGGATTTTGTTGGGTGCTGTGTTGAGGCTAGCTGTTGGAAGTTGTTTAGGAGTGATCTAAGGCAAGCTTGTAGATGCTGAATATTTGGATGTGCGATGAGGACATCATCCATGTAATGAATGGCTTGGCAATAAGGGAGGAGTGGGAGTATAGCCTGGCTGATGTACTATTGACATATGGCCAGGCTATTTTTCATGCCTTGGGGGAGAACTTTCCACTGATAGTGCTGGTGGGGATAGGCAAAATTTGTTACAGGCACTGAGAAGGCAAAGAAGGGGCGGTCTTGTTCATGCAGGGAGATGGAAAAAAAAAGTCTTTTATGTCAACTGCTATAATATGAAAGCTGTCAGTGATGGCTGAGGGGTGTGGAAGTCTGGGTTGTGGTGAGCCTAATTTTTCAAGGTGAGCATTGATATTTCAGAGATCATGAAGAAGTCTCCAGGTATTGGCTGCCATTTTCTGGATGACAGAAACAGGGGAGTTATGGGGACTGGTGGAGGGCTCAATGTGTCCTAATTGTAAATGTTCTTTTACTAGGCGGAGGAGATGGGGGAGCTTGCTTCGAGGCAGGGGCCACTGGTCTGTCCAACCGGGGTTGGTTGTTTTCCACTTGAGCTTAATGGGAGGTTGGGAGTAAGGGGGAACAACGGAGGCGGACCAGCGGCCGTTATGGTTGGGGGGGTGGGGTTCTGAGTTGAAATAACTGCTCCGATGAGCGGCAGGATATCACGTCCCCATATGTGTGAGCTATGTTTGGTAAAACAGGGGGGCGGAAGGTGCCGGATTTGCCATCTGGGTCAGTCCAGGTAAGGGGTGCATGTGCTTGCTGGGAAGACTGGAGCCCTGCTACTCCCTGGACTAAGTGGCCGGGGTCTATGGCCCAGGAGGGGTCAGTGTCTGCGGAGCGCAGAAGGGAGATACCCCTCCTGTATCGACTTGCCCTCTAATACTCTTGTTTTGAATTTGGAATGTGAGGAAAGCCTTTTGTTGAGTGATGGGGATAGTCCAGAGGACAGAGGGGGCCCTCGGGCCTGGGGTTGAATGACTGAAGATTTTGGTAGTCGGGGGTGTGTGAGGAGAGACTTCTATGGCTAGGGTAGAGCGGTGCTCTTCGAGCGCCATAATTTGGTCTTCTAGGAACTTAAGATTAGAGGGAGTTTTTTGGCAGCATGCATTTTGCAAGGATGGGTTATTGGGGAGGATTCCTCTCTTGCTGGTGGGGCTGAGAGGTGCCCCGTTTGGAGTTTAAAGGCGGAAGTGGTTTGCCAAACACATCTGTTTTAGAGTGGCAATCCTTCTTCGAATGGAGGCCTTTGCGACAGTTGGGGCAAATGGAGGGGGGAAGAGCAGGACAACTGTGGGGGGAGGGGTTATTTTGAGGGCACTCTCTAGCAAAATGCCCAGGTTGGCGGCACTTATAGCAGTTTTGTTGGGGGGGATGCTGCAGGTGTTCAGCGATTCCATCTGCAAAGACTGCTGGGGAGGGCGAGGCCGTAAGGGAGGCAGCAATACTACAGATGTCTCGGCATGCGAGAACCCAATTGGTAGGGGATTTGTTACGGATGGGTGTGATGGCCTGCTTATAGGCTGAGTTGGCACCCTGCCAGAGGAGGTCTTTAAGTAAGGAGTGGGCAGCAGCCTGATGAGAGAACTTTCTATCAACTGCCTCTTTGAAGTGACTAAAGAAGGCAGAGAAGGATTCGTTTGGCTCTTGGATTAGATTGGAAAGCTGAACGGGCTTGCCATGGGGGTTGATTTTGTTAAAGGCAGCCATAGCAATGTTGCAACACTGGTCAAAGTAGGGAGCGGGGCAGGCCATTTGAGCGGTGGGGAGGGTGAATTGTCCCTCGCCTTTAAGGGCATCTGGAGGAAGACTGGGGAGATTATTTTGAAGATTGTCTGTGCGTTGGGTGTTGGTTCCGTCGATGTAAAGAGCGAGCCAGGTAACAAAGTCACCAGGGGTGAGGATGGCACGTGCAAGATTTTTCCAATCGGTGGCAGTATTGTGTGCGTGACCGATATTTTCAAGAAACATTTGAGCATATGGGCTATTAAGGCCATCTTCTTGGACTGCCTTTCTTAAGTTTTGAATGGACTTGTTGTCCCACGGGGCCCAGAAGGCAGGGTTGTTATCTGTGGGGTAGTGAACAGGAAATAGAGATGGGGGGGGGGGTGGAAAGAGGAAGTAGGTGAGCACATGGGAGGGGTATGACAGAAGGAGGAACTACTAGGGGGGTGGACAGGGAGGGGTGGGGAGAGCAGAGGCACGGAGAAGGAGGGGGGGCAAAAAAGGATTGGTATGGTGGGTAGTGTAAGCTGGAATGGGAGAGGATGGGGATGGAGCCTGGGGTGGGGCTGGAGTGGGCGTAGTGGGGGAGGGAAAAGTGGAACAGCGGTGGGTGGCTCATGGCTGTTCTTGGCTGGGTGTCCTGAGGCATCGGAGCTTGTTCCAAAAACCGGAACGGAGGTGGGCAGCCCGGGGTGGATTCTGCCTCCGTAAGGGGAGTTTCACCATGCCTGGTTGCGGCAGGCACTCGGCTGGAAAAGGTGTTGGGGGTGGGGCTTGCTGCACTCTGGAAGGGTAGGATAAAGTGGGGAGGGGCATTAGGGGAAGCGGAGAGGAAAGGAGGGGGTTCATAGGGGTGATGGTGGGGGGCTGGTGTGAGGGAGGGGGAGGCATTGTGACGGTAATGAGAGGGGGGAGGGAGAGTCACTGGCAGAAGGGCCAGTGAGGCAGGCGTGGATAGCCTGGAGTGTGGGCATTAGCCCGAGTGGGAAGACTCTGCCTTCATGTTTTTCAGTGGACTGTACTGGGGAGATGAGCTTAGTCCATGTGGCAGGGTTCCATAGAGTGGTGATGTTAAGCCATGGGTTGAAATGGACAACTAGGTCCCAGTACTGTGAAAGATCTTTTTCAGTAATTTTAACGCGGCAACTAGCTAGCAGTGCATGTAGTGTGCGCTTTGTGGTGCTCTCTCAGATGAGGAGAGATTCCCCATACTGAGCTTCACTTACCAACATCAATGAGGACGCCTTTCAGGTCCTGCTGGTGGCTAGCAAGGAGGGTCCCTGTTCGGGTGCCAGTTGTTGCTGCCCTCTCTCCTGGACGTCAGCCTCCGGCAGTGCACACCAAAAAACAGCCCAGGGGCCTCGTGAGGTTAGGATGAGCAGAGCATGATAACACACAGTAACCGCTCTGGAGAGGCAGGCTGGTGGCGCAGGTCTGATTTATTAGGGAAGTGCAACAGCTTATAAGGGTCAGGGTGGGGGTTGAGGGGAGTGTGGCATGCACTGATTGGCTGGCCATAGGGGACGGTGTGGATAGGTTGCTCGCTCTTGTTGCTGGGGGAAGAAGCACCTTTTAGGTTGGCGCGGGCAGGAAGATAGCGCAGGAAGGAGCCAGATAGCACCGGAGGCCATTTTGGTACAGGCTGAGCCATCTTACGCTGAGATGTGCTGCCTGCAACATAATTTAACCATGCCCAGTTTATAAACATAATCCAGTATCTATATTTGGAATTCATAAACCATATCAAACTTCTATATTGGCTCATACCTCTTTTAGGGACACTTTCAAACATTCTCTTTATTAGCCTTTGAGGCTCTTATATTCCTAAAGTCCTAGTCAGGTTTATTTCTTCCTGGTTTGATGCTCTCCAAAAAGCATCCAAATTAATGATCATGTGAGGATTCCAGCCAGTTCCAGCCACCATCCCAGCTACACTTCCCCCCAGGCTCAACAGAATAGCCAGAGGGAGTTTAACATCCTGTGACACAGGGGCAATAATAGCAGGAAGTAGTTACAGAGCAATCACCATCACCCTTCAGATCCCTCTTAAGAATAAGGGTGAAAACTCTCTGAGGGGAAAGTTTAGGCAGGCTAGACCTGGGGCCTGAGGGGAAAAGGTGCCATAGGAAGACTGTAGAGTGATGGGGACAAAACAGTTGTTTATGGAACTTCTGCTCACAGTTGCTCAGTTTTTTTTTCCTGTGCCTAACAATAGAAAATTGGGACAAAAAGAGAGAAGTCGTTGCCCAAGCCTGAGTAACTGAAGAAATAGAAAATGAGAAGTCATTAGTACTCCTTCTGTTGAGCCGAACTCAGGCTGGCAGGCACCCAGAACCAATGAAAATATTGTGACTCCAATCCTTCTTCTGTGTACTCAGAACCAATGAGAAGGTTATAACTCTTGTGACATTTTTGTGACCCCCCAAAGAGAAAGTTTATGTTCCTAAAGTAATCTATTCTTCTGGGTGTGATTCTCTTTGATTATATTGGATTCATTTCAGGGGCTCTTGATTAAATTAAGGGTGTGTTAAGATTAAGGCTTTGCTTTTACCATGTCAATCTGTAAGGCTTGACTCAGTTTGTGTCCCTGCTCTCTTGTTGGGTTGCTATAAATGGACACTCTCTCAAGAAGACACAGGGGAAGAGAGAGAGCTCTGTCACTTTTCATCTTGGTTCCCTGGGAAGAGAGATGAGCCATTCAGATGACCTTCAAAAGAGAAGATACTGAAGATCTGGAAAGAAACAAGCCCTATTCCAGGAGAGAGAGGATGCCCTGAGAGATAAGCCCTATGCCAACCAGCAGGTGAGAGAGAGAGGAAACCCAGAGGGGAAAGTGGGACATTTGCAGGGATCAACAAACATCTTGATTCAGTCCATGGCAGCTGACATTGGGGAGAAATCAGTCTTGAGTTGGACTCTTTAGGTTCTTGTAACTGTAAGCTTTTACCCAAATACATGCCTTTTTTAAAAGCCAACAGGGGCTGGTACTTTTGCATCTGCACCCCTTCGGTGGACTACCACAACACATAAACCCTCATTTACATGGAGGAATACGGTGGACAGGAAGGCCAGCCTTATATAAGACTGAAGCCCCTGTCCCAGCATGCATCTCACCCTTGTTCATGCCCACACTCAAGCTTCAAGTGTGCACTGTTGCCTTCCTTCATTTCTCATTAAACCCTGTACATGCTTAACCTATCAATGCACATCTTTCTTGCAATGTAGCCAAGATCCTGGAAACCCACCACTGGAAACACAAGGACCAGGTGTGTGTCATGAAGCCAAACAGGGTAGGGGCACAGAGGAGAATGAACAGATACAGACCAGGTACCGCACCTAGATGGAAATGGCCCCAGGGAAAGGTAACTGCAACAAACTTGTGTATGTACAAGTCTCTTAGAATGCCAGCCAGAGTTTTAATGGACTCTTTCCCTTGCGGTCACCCCTCGGGCTGAAGTGTGGTTTGCTGGCCTGGCGAGGGGAGCGGCCGCGGTAGGCCTAATTCCGCTGCCCCCATAAAAGGGTGGTTGGTCGGGCCCACCGCCACCCCTGAAGGAAGCTCGGCATGGGCGCAGAGTGCCCTCGGGTCTCCCCTTCTTGGCAGCCATGCTTCCGCGGCCGCCCCTCCTCCCAGATGGCGCCACCCGATGCCTTGTGGGGCGGCACCCTTCTTCTTCCTTCTCCCTGCGCAGGCGCAGGGCAGAAAATTCCAGTCTGCCCTTTTCCCCTCCCCCGACAGCAGCAACAGCCAGGCGTGGGCGGAGAAATCCAGTCTACCCTTTTCCCCTCCCCCGACAGCAGCAACAGCCAGGTGTGGGTGGAAAAATCAAGTCTGCCCTCCACCCCAGCAACAGCAGCCACCAATCCCTAAACCCTGCCCCTTCCCCCAGCAACAGCGACAGCCAATCCCTAACCACCACCCCTCCCCCGTCCAGAACCGCCCACTGACCTTTCGCCAGCAACCAATCAGAAAGGGCGGGGCTTCAACCAATCAGCCTTCCCCAGCCCCTATAAAACTGTTGCCTCTCCCTCAATAAAGTGGACTTGCATGTTTACCTTGTCTCCGCGGTAGTTCTTCTGCCATGCGCCCTCCAGTCCTGAGAGCCCCCGACAAGGGCCTGGCCTCCCTTCTCCCCAGTTCGTCGCCTGCTTCGCCGGGCGACCCCTTCATCGCCGGCTTCGCCGGGCGACCCCGTCAGCCGAACTGCGCAACCCCTTGTGAGACCGATCCCTCGTCTGCTGCCGGACCGACCGCTCGTCCCAAGTGGGACCGACCCCTCATCCCAAGCGGGACTGACCCCTCATCCAGAGCTGGACCGACCCCTCATCCGCAGCCAGACCCCACCTCTACCGACCGAGCAAGCCGCCGCATTCCCTCTCCCATTCCTCACTTCCTTTTTCACCTAGCTCAGGAAACCAATTCAGAGAGAGTGAAAACAGTGACTTATACTTTGTTGGCAGAAGTGAGACTGGAGCCCTGAGATTGACTCAGGAACTGCATAGAGGAGGAATGTGACTTCTACTAGAGAAAGATCCAGGGTAAAACTTTGCCATTTACCAAGCTTTTACTAAGACTGCTTGGGTACAAAGTGCTGGAAGCATGGGGTCACATTAGTGTGAGCCCTTAAGGAACCAAGCAAGGGAGACTGTTATTGCCCAGTAACAGAGGTCATGAAGGGCAGTCATTAAGGGAAAGAGTTCCACTTTTAAATGCAGCTCCCAGTGGGGCTTGTGGGAGCCTAGTAGGTCAGAGGGCATCCTGTATGGAAGGAACACTCTTCAATACCACTCTAACTGAGTATATGTGAGATTGTTCCCCTAGGTGTGGAGTGGGAGAGAAGTCACTTGGGCCAGTGCCCTTCACTTGACCTTCCTTGAAAAGGAAACCCCAAAGGGGTTTCTCTGGGTTCTTGCCTGGAGCAGGTGAATTGGAGTCCACTCCACAATGGTCATGAGAGAAAGCAGGTTTATAAATACCTGCTGAAGGACAGGAGACAGGGATGTCTCAAATCTGCCTTCTCTGAACCAGGAGAGCAGGAATATTTATGGATTCAAACAGGAAGGTAGAATGGTCACAATGGCAAGTATACACACAGGTGAGCCCAGCCCTGAAAAATAATCACAAACAAAGGTGAGTCAAGTCTAGAATTACCAACACAATAGTACACATACTCAAGGATGAGGATAAGTCTCTAGCAATGATAAGTAGGGGTGAGACCTGTTTAGAATGACTATCACAATAGCAGGTCAAGGCTAAATCCACCAGTTTCAGCAGTTGCAGATATTTACCATTTGGTATTTTATAATATAAAGACATGCATGTAATGTTTCTGTAATCATAATTATTTCTTAATTCTTAACCCTCAGGCATACCTGGAGGGTTTGAATTTGTTTCCCAAGGACTATGGAGAAAATTATTCTAATGCAAATTGAGGAGACAATTTTTTTCAGCTCCAGCATTCATTGCAGTTCTCCTCCTTACACTGGACAAATAGGAGTATAGTTTATCCCCAAAATCTCCTGGAGGAGCTTGTAAGGGAATATATATATATATATATATATATATATATATATATATATATATATATATGCCATGAGTAGTATGTATATAAATCCATACAATATGCCGCAGGGCAGATTGCATATTTTTGTCCAGATTCTAGTTAGAGTTGGCTAAGCAAAGCTTCCTCCAAACTCTGAGTAGCCAAGCTTGCTGAACAGGGACTTGAGTGCTGATTTCTGTTATTTCTCAACATTATATCAGCTGACATCAAAGTAGCAGGAGATTTTAAAAGCAATCCTGAATGAGGCATAAAATTGTAAGGATATAAAAGGGTCGGCCAGCAGCACAGCTCCTGTAGCGCAGGAAGAATGGCTGTCGCAGCCCTGACATAGAGATTCTCAGAGGAGCTCAACCAATAGGGTTCCCAGCCCAGGGTGATGGAGCCTAACAAGAAGTGGGTGAAAAACTGTTACTACTGCACCTGGGGAAAGTTAACCCCTACAGTCAATTTTGCAAACAACTTTAGGACTTGCCTCCTTGCAGGTCATCTATAGATCTCAGATTGAACATGCCCCAACCAAGGTCTATATAGAAGCAGCCACTGCCAGGAACCTTTGTGACTGCTTCCTTCAAAAAGTGACTCAATTTTATTTTAATAGAGTACATTGAAAATCTCTTCAAAAAAATAAAAAATAAAAAAGGTGTGATAGGGAAATGTCGGTCTTAGTAAGTTTGCCTTTTTACATTAATTTTCTTGCTTACCCATTGCAGGTAATCTATTTTAAGTCTAAATTTCAAACCCACAGAAAAGTAAAAATAACAGTTTAATGAATAGTTAAATAGAAAGGCAATTTTCAAAAGTGCTGTGTTTATTCCATATGCAAAGATTTAGAAATAATTAAAAACCTTCTCAAAGATCTGAATTAACATAACTGTATCTTTAATTATTTCTAGGAATACTCTGTCCTTATAAATAAGTTGTTTGCTCATTCATCATGCTCCCCCAGCCTTATCAACATGCCTTCTGCATAATAGGCATTTAATAAAGCTTGTAAAATTAAATAGTACAGTCTACCCATGAGTTAGTGTGATGGGGCCAGACTGCTTATTTGAAACTTGGCTCAGTTACTTTACCAGCTGTGTGACCTTAGGCGGCTGTTAGTCTCTGTCTCACTTTTTCCACCCAAAAGTGGGGGAGTGGGGTAATAATACAACTTAATTCAGAATGTCATGTCAATTAAATTAGTTGATAGACATAGAGTCTGGCTCATAGAAAATGCCAGTGGAAAGACTGAGACTTATACACATTTGTGGTATCACTGTGCTTTGTTAATTCATATAAGTTCTTTGACCCAGAGTTACTTACCTGAGTTTCACTGGGAACTGTGAGAGACACAAGGAAACCAGAAATGAGGCTTCATAATTGCTCCTTACCTCATTGACAAAATTGCCTTTTCTCAAATCTGCCTCCAAGGTGAGCCAGAGTGAGTAGCATGTAAATAGCAAGGGCAGTTTCCAGACTCACAGAAAACTTTCCAGCTGTGCTCATTAAGAAGATATTTGGAAGGGAAGTCTTTTTTCTTTCTCTTCCTTTTCTAACTGTATAGTAGCTATCCTGCAATAGAATTATCTTAGAGGAAAGAACCAGCATTTGCTTTAGAGACAGACCCAGGAAGATCATGCTATTTTCTCTCAGTGTGCTCCATGCTCCCAAAGGCTTGTTACAGGTCTAACTGAGGGACAGGCAGAGCAAATGGTCAATCCCAGGTCTGGTCTGTGTACCACCAAAGTTTTCTCAGACTCTGTTCTCAAAGTAAGTATCTAATTGTGGGTGTCACAGAAACAGGCAAGAGAGGACTGGGAAACGATAAAGGATTTTGTTTAGTTTACCTGTGATATAAAATACTGCATCTACTATTAGGATGTGGTGGCTATGATTATTGGGATTTGGCATTGTGCTGCTTCCACCGTATCATTGGATTAATGTATGATAGTGGCACAGTGCAAGAGAGTAAATGTTTGACAGTCTTGGAAGCCATATGGGTCCCTTTGAAGTTCCCTCAAGTAACTAACACACAGAGTAACTTCCTAAGAATGAAAGCAACCACTACAAGGTATTCAGAAATTGGCCAGTTGTGCACCAACATTGGATGACATTGGCCAAGCCACGTGCTGTGAAGACCTCCTGGGACACTGAAGGGCCAATCAGCAAGAGTGGGTCCTTGTAGAGGAATTACTCATCCCTCATCAGGGCCAATATTCTCATATTTTTCTCAAGATTATGTTTTCTTTTTCATCAGCTTTTGCATCACCAAGCTGTTGAGCTGCACAGAGAAATGTAAATTAGAGAGGAGGCACATTGAACTAAAGAGAAAAAAGAATTTCTAAGCATTCATTTCAGCACATAACTAAATTATACCCACCCTGAATCTACTGAAGGCATAGCATTTATACCTGGAGAAAAATCATTATTTCAGTCATCTTAAACTACATTCTCCTGGGAAGTGATAAAAAATAAACACATGAGTAAAAATAGCTATATTTCAGGATAAGATAAATGTTTGTTTAGATGGCAGACTGTACATTACAAATCTTAGGGGTGACAGACTAATGTGTTCAAATGATGCATCAAACAACTACTGCCACAATAATGCTGATTAACAAACTACTCAAAAATTTAGTATACTCCTGTGCCCATGACTCATTGTAGTTAGCTGTTCTAGGCTTGACTCCAAGTGTAGATATGATCTGATATCTTCAATGCAATTCTCATCCTCTGCAAATGCATGGGAAAACCAGGGGAAAGATTTGAACAATACACTAAAATCAACTACACATAACAGATATATAAAATGCATCAACCAAAGAACAGAATGCACATTCTTCTCAAGTGCACATGGCTCATTCTTTTGTTTTTCATATTAAAAAAACTTTATTTTCAAAGAAGTTTTAATTACAGAAAAAAGTTATATTGAAAGTATAGAAGATTCCATACACTCCACCCATATCCCTCTCATATTTTCCTCTAGGAAAACATCTACATTAGTGTGATGCTTTTTTTAAATTTTTTACAATTGATGAACCAATATTGAAGCATTGCTATGAACCATGGTCTATAGAGTTTACATTATGGATTAGGTTTTGCACCATACAATTTTATAGGTTTCAGCAAAATGTTTAATGGTCTGTGTCCATCATTGCAATTCATGCAGAACAATTCCAATGCCCTAAATTCCAACTCCAGTTATTCTTCCCTCTCCTTCCCTCAGAAAATCTGGGAACCATCATCTTTATACCAATGTTACAAGGTCTTCCATTATTTTACAATAATAATAAGATTACTTCAGTCATAGTGGCATTCTCCCTTATGTGTTTCTTCATTCTTCAATCTTGAGGACTTGGGGATGGTGATGCCTGCTCTGCTTCACATTGAGAAGTGGCTTTGACAGTATGGGGCAGGTGCAAGGAACTATCCTGCTGGCATTTGGAAACACTCTTTGCTTTAAGATACAGAGGTTTTCCACCATCAAAATTTTGTTAGTTGTCCTGGGTAAGTCTCTAGTTAGAGAGTGGGTGTTGGCCACACCTCTGTTGAGATTCAGGGCTCAACCAGAAGATGTACAGACACAAGATTTAAATCTCTTGCATACATGTTTAACAGGTATACTGCTAATTAGAGGTTCAATAAAAGAAAGAAGAAACAAATGTAGGGTAATTATCAATGAATCGAACTCTGTTACATAGGGAAAACAGGTTATCATTTATGCCAGTTAAGACTGACCACCAGGGTGCCAATTTCACAGGGTTTGCGACCTTACTATAGTGTCTGGATGTATCTACAGTCCTCAGAATCTCTCCTACCTGAGGCAATATTTACTGCGGCAGTTAGTGAGATCCTTCTGAGATGAACGGAAGTGTGACCTCTGGAATGACCTTTGAATCACTTTGAAACCACTTAGCTGTAAAAACTTCTTTGCATTTAATGTTTCTCCAGATTGGTCAATGTCTTTTTCCAAATGCATGAGTGGTTGGCAGTTAGTACAAAAACCATAGTGTCAGGGAGGCTCATTCCTGGGAGATATGTCCCATGCCAGGGGGTAGGTATTCAGTTTATTTGCTGAATTTGGATAAGAGCAAGGCCACATCTCAGTAACAAGGAGGCTTTCAGGATGGAACTTTTAGGCAGTAGATATTATTAGACTAAGTTTTAATGTTTTAAAGCAGTTTTACTGAGATATAGTCAGATACAATACATTACATCGAAGTGTAGCATCAATGGCTTTTGGTATAATCACAGTGCTGTGTATTCATCACCTTAAACATTTTTAGAACAATTTCATTATTCCATAAAGAAAAACTCCATGCTCCTTAACACTTACGTCTCTATTCTTCCTTATATAAATCCATCTTTATACACTGATTTATATTTACACTTTATATAAAGGGAAATATACTGTATGTAGTGCTTTGTGTCTTGTTTCTTTCACTTGGCATACTTTCCCTTTACCTCATATTAGCAAATTGTAATATTAGTACATATTTGTTCAGTTTAAGAGAAATAAAGTCATATATATGCACAATTAAACATGTTCATACTTCACATGAGATTTCACTATGCTATATAGTTCCATGTTACATTTTTCAGGATTCCTTCTAGTAATATACTTGTCCTTACACTTCCCCTTTCACACACTATCATACCCATATAATAACACTGCTATGTTATGCTTTCACATTTTCTATTCATTTCCACAGATTAATAAGCAATGTTTTTTACCAATTCTGTACAGATCAAACATATGCTTTCCATTCTCTAACATCATTCTCTTTTCTGGTAATTTATATTCTAGTAATTCACTCCCTGAGATTACACAATCTATAGGGCAATCATATAAGATTGATCTTCAGTGTTTTGGGTTTGCTTAACACAATATCATGTCCTCAGGAACCATTTATGTTGTCATATGTTTCACCACTTCATTTCTTCTTACATCTGCATAGTATTCCTTCCTGTACATACTCTACCATTTGTTTATGCTTTCATTGGTTGGTGGACATTTGAGTCATTGCCATGTTTTGGCAATTGTGAATAATGTCACTATAAATATAAATATGCAGGTGTCTGTTTGTGTCACTATTCTCAGGTATTCTGGGCATTTACCTTGTAATAGTATTGCTGATTCATGTGACAAATCTACATTCATCTACCTTAAGAACTTTGGAATAGTCCTCCACAGTTGCTATTCCATTCTATGTTCCCCCCAACAGCAAGTAATCATTCCTCTCTCTCCAAATCCTCTCAACACATGTAGTTTTCTGTCTTTTTAAACACCACCATTCTACTGTGTGAATTTATATCTCATTGTAGCTCTCACTTGTATTTCTTTAAGCACCAATGATAACAAATATTTCCTAATGTGTCTTTTTTTACCATTTTCATTTTTTCTTTGTTAATATTCTCTCATTTTGTAATTGTGCTTAGGGTGAAAAAGGCATAATATAAGAAAATACACTAAAATCATATAACAGATTTGAATGGAGGAAAGACTTGTTGATGTTAATGGTAGGACATCCAAAATCATGAATAGATAAAGATAGACAAAAGATAGACAAAAGATAGACAAAAACCTGGAAAAAAATTCAGTATGGACTTACAGAATTGAATAACACTAAATGTACGAACATACACATTATGGGCATCCCAGAGGGAGAAGAGAAGGGAAAGGGGGCAGTAGAAATGTCTGGGGAAATTATGACCAAAAATTGAGAATTTGCATAGGGTATATGGATGAATATGCCCAGGAAGCACAATAAATCCTAGCAGATTGTCAATATTTCAAGACAATGAGAGAATCCTGAAAGAAACAAGAGAAAAGCAATCTATCACATAAAATGGAAGCTCAATAAAATTATGTGCTGATTTCTTTTCTGGAACCACAAAGTTGATAAGGCAGTATTATGACATAGTTAAGGAGCTGAAAGAAGGAAACTCCCAGCCAAGAATTCTGTATCCAGTAAGACTATCATCCAAACATAAGGACCCTGTCCATGTGCCTGTTCGTGCTCTTTCTTTTGAGACCCTGCTTTGCCCTCCACCATTTCACCCCACCGTGATGAGCATGCAAGTAAAGCCTGGGCATTTGTAATCTATAAAGGGGAAATATAGTCTGTGAATCAGCTCTTTTAATCACTTTTCAGGCCCTTCCTCTCTACTGGGCACCCATGCTCTGTTACTTTCTTGCATTTCTCTTCCTTCCTTACCTTAACAGATTAATGGCCTAACCAAAAAAAAAAAAAAAAAAATGGAGGGAGGGCACTGGGGAGTAAGTTCATAATATTCCAAGAAAAAAGAAAGTAAGAGAATATGTCAACAAGACGTCCTGTCCTTCCAGAAATATTACAGAGAGTTCTGTAAGTTGAAAGGATAAAAATAGGAAAGAGAGGGTTGGGGGAGACTGTAGAAAGGAAGATTGTTGATAAGAGAAATGAAAAGGACCAAAAGAGAAATAAAAATACATGAACTGAAAGTAAAAATGGCTAGGTAAGTACTGTCTTTACTGTAATAACATTGAATATTAATAGATTAAATTCAATATTCAAAAGACACAGATTGATAGATTGGATAAGGAAATATACCCCAGCAATAAACTCTCTAAAAGTAACTGACCTTAGACCCAGGGACACAATCAGGTTGCAAGAAAAAGGTTGGAAATTATTTTCCATACAAAAAGTAATCACAAAAGGGCAGGATGAGTCAAGTTATAGCAGACAATACAGACTTTAAATGAAAAAAAAAATGTAAGTGACAAGGAAGGACAGTATGTATTAATAAATGATTAAACAAACAAGAAGAAAGAACAGTCATAAATATTATGCAGCTACCCAGGAAGCCCTAAAAAATTAAGGCAAATACTGACATATCTAAGAAGAAATAAATGCCTCTACAATCATACTGGAGGATTTCAGTACACCATTATCACCAATAGAGAGAACATCAAAACAGAGATGTTGAAGACAGACAATATCCTAGATCACAAAGCAAATCTCAAAAAATGCAAAGATACTGAAATCATAGGGTATATTCACTGAACAAAGAGAATGAACCTAGAATTCAATAAAAGAGGGAGAAGGGAGATGGGGCAAGATGGCATCAAAGTTAGTGTACTCACATCATCTCTCCTACAAAAAAAACACAACTGAGTGGGGATAAAATCCTGTCTAAGTGAGCTATTTGGGGAATTCACTAAGCAGGAGGCTTCTGGACATTGATCTGGAGAGAGTGCAACAAAAAGTAATTGCTCAAGGTAAAACAATGTTTTTTTGTGTGTGTGCTTGTGGCTGGGCTATGGGAAGGTTAAGGCCCTCACTTAGGGGAACTAGCTGCAGTATTCCCAGAAACTGCCAGTCACAGTGGCATTCTCCATAACCCACAATGTGATTCCTGAAACTGTGTTCCCCAAAATCTACATTCCCTGAACCCGTGTTTTCCAAACCCACATTCCCGGAACATGGCATTCCCTGAAACACACATCCTGGTGTGCCCCAAACCCGACAGGTCTTGGACAAACTCTGAAAATGGAAGAGTTCTGGTTAAGGGTGTGGAGGGATTGCCAGTGCAGGTTGAATTGTCTGGATCCCCCTTTGTGTGCACTGAGGAATATACTAGCTGTTCTAAGGAGAAACTAGGAAGAGGTGAGAGGCAAATCTCCTGGGGCAGACTGGTGCATTTAAATGCCCTGGGATAGGGAAAATTGGTCTGTGAGAATGGAGACTCAGGCAAGTAACTAGTCCTGTGCAACACACCTAAGGGAAGGGGGGGGAGTAGGAAGTGATAGGTAGGCCTACAAGAGCATATTTAGCATACCCAGCAAGGAGTGGGTGCTCTCTCTTGAAGAGACTGAGAGTCATTATTGTCTGTGATGAATTAGTTTGGAAGGATCCCATTTGAATCTTGGAGGGGAGCTCTCATGGGCTTCCTGCTGTCCTGGAAGAGAGGGAAGTGAGGAGGGGAGAAAGAAGAAAAGACATATTCCTAATCAGTTTATTCAATTGCAAAGAGTTGATCCTACCCCAAGTATGGGACAGTTTGGAGCACAAGTTGACCAGAAGGATGGTTTGGCTCAGTAGAGGAGTTTTAACCTTGAATGTACAAGGTCTCTGATTCAGTTTCTAGCTCCTCTCAGAGTAGTGACCCACTGGTATAGTAAATATCTAACTGATTCTTTGAGACAGGGAAAACATAGGCATTATCCTTGTATTAACTTCCCTTGGGTCTCTTATTTGTCCTTCAAAAAAAGAATGATTATTTTTGTTACATAATTTAATTTGGTTTACTCACTAAAACCCACTTCAAAATCAGCAGTGAGAAAGCTTCAGGGTAATTGATCAGTAAACACCAGCAACCTGACAAGCTTCACAGGGGCATAAGAGGGAAGTCTGTTTTTTCTTAATGTTTGGTTGACTCCTTGCTTGAGGACATGTCTGGTTTTTATGTTTGTTTTTGTTTTCTTTTCTTTCCTTCCTCTTTATATCCCCACCCTTTTTTTCTTTCTTTTTTTCTAGTAGATGTTCCTGCCTTATTTCTTGTTTGCTCTGCTACATCTGCCTCAATTTCCTCTTTTCTGTGTGTACTGATTTTGGCTACCAATGATATCTCTTTTCCTTCCTACATGCTTCTATCCTACACATACTGTTGTTACTCTTACATTCCACTGCTCTTTGTTTAACCTCCAATTTTTCTGGTTATTTCTAACAATCCTATTTTTTCCCCTAACTTTTAATAACTCATTATGTTATTGTCTTTTCTTTTTTCTTTCCCTCTCTCCTGATCATGATGGCCTTTTAATCACACTATATTTTTCTCCATATTCAGTTTCACATCTCACTGTAGGTAGTCCTCATTTATAATTCTGTATTAGTCTGCCAAAGGGGCACTGATGCAAAATACCAGAAACAGGTTGGTTTTTATAAAGGGTATTTATCTGAGGTAGAAGCTTACAGATACCAGGCCATAAAGCATAGGTTACTTCCCTCACCAAAGTCTATTTTCAGGTGTTGGAAAAAGATGGCTGCTGATGTCTCTGAGTGTTGAGGCTTCCTGGTTTCCTCTGGGCTCAGCTCCTCTGTTTTCTCCACAAGGTTAACTGTAGACTATCAGGTGAATAACCTGTCTCTCTCCCTGGGTTTTCTGCCATGTCTAAGGAGCCATGTCTATTCCCCTGTGTTCTTCTGCTGGCTCAGGTCCTCTCTTCCTGCAATTTGATTTCTTTCCTCAGTGTGCTGACTTCATGAGGTTCCACACTAAGACTTCAGCATCAGTCTTCAGCATCAAAACTCCACAAGAAACCTTCACCTCTGTCCTTTGCCATGCCTTTAACTGAATCCCCACCCACAAATGACATGACCCAAAGTCCCAATCATATATCAATCATGCCCAGTTGCAGATCAGATTACAAACATAATCCTGCATCTATTTTTGGAATTTATAGCCATATAAAACTGCTATAATTCCTATAACTCTACACTGCTTAAATGAGTTTAACATTCATTCTCCTAGGTCTTGCATGTTTCTTTTGCTACCATTTTCTATCAAAACCACTAATATACTTTTTCTTTTCTAAACTCTTTTGCTTTCCCTGGTCCTACTATTTTTTCTTTCAATGGAACTTAGACAACAACAGGGAAAGAGAATAAGAAGAACAAAGTGTCACAGAGAAAACTTAACATACATACTCAAACACCATGAAAATGAAGCCCAAGACTAGATGGAGAAGATAATCAACAGAACAAACCCATTAAGATAAAATGAAGACCAGACAGCAAGAAAAATTACAAACCATATCAATCAGGAAGACATGGCCCAATCCAATGAACAAACTAAAAACCACAAAAGGAACAAACTAAAAACAGAACATAGAACAAGTAATCAAAGTTCTCCAAACAAATATCATGGAACAACTTAATGAAGTGAAAGAAGACATTAAGTATTTTAAGAAAATACCTGGAGTACATACTGAAGAAATTGTAAACATATGCAGAAAGATAATGGCTATGACAGCGATGAATGACACAATCCAAGAAATTAAAAATACACTCCCATCAAAATAACAACAGATTTGAAGAGGCAGAGGAAAGAATTAGTGATGTGGAAGACAGTACATCTGAAATCAAGCGGATTGTAGAACTGATTGACAAAAAGAAAAAATCCAGCAGGGGCTTAGAGGTTTGAGTGACAACACAAAACACACAAACATATATATAATAGCCATCCCAGAAGAAGAAGAGAAGGGAAAGGGGGAAAGATTGGGTATTGAAGGAAATAATGACTGAAACCTTCTCAAACCTATTGAGGGAGATGGGTGTACATGTCCAGGAAGCAAAACACATCCAAAACAGTATAAATCCTAACAGATATACCCCAAGACATTACTTGTCAAATTATCCAATGCTCAAGACAAAGAGAAAATACTGAAAGGAGCAAGAGAAAAGAGAAGCACTGCATGCAAGTGAAGTTCAATAAGATTAAGTGCTGATTTCTCATCTGAAACCATGGAGGCAGGAAGGCAGCGGCATGACATAATTAAGGTATTAAAAGGAAAAAAAAATCCAGTGATGATTACTCTACCCAGCAAAGCTATCATTCAAAAATTACAGATAATTCAAAGTATTCACATATAAAAAGAAACAAAGAGAGTACATCAATAAGAGACCTGTCCTTCAAGCAATACTAAAAGGTTCTTGCAGGAAAGAAATAAACAGGATAGACAGAGTTGGAGGAGCATGTAAGAATAACTAAAAAGACAAAGAGAAAAATAGAAACAACATATGACATACATAAATCCAAAGAAAATATGGCTAATGTAAGTAATAGCACTGAATGTTACTGGATTAAACTCACCATTAAGAGACACAGACTGGCAGAATGGATAACGAAATGTGACCTGTCTATATGCTGTCTACAGAAAACCCATCTTAGCCCCAGGTATTCAAGTAGGTTGAATGTGAAAGGCTGGAAAGCAATCTTATAAGTAAACAATAATGAAAAGAGGCAGGAGTACTAGTGTTGGACAAAATAGATTTTAAATGCAAAACTACTGTAAGAGATAAAGATGAACACTACATATTAGTAAAAGGGGTAATCTTTCAAATACAAAGAATTATCATAAACATTTATGTACCTAACCAGTGCACTTCAACATATGGGAGGGAAACAATGGAAAACTAAGTAGAAGAATAGATGCCTCTACAGTTATAGGTGGGAACTTTAATAGACCATTATCACCATTAGACAGAACATCTCAACAATCAATAAAGAAACACAGGGAAGCAGGACTTGGCCCAGTGGATAGGGCATCCGTCTACCAAATGGGAGGACCATGGTTCAAACCCCAGCCTTGACCCATGTGGAGCTGACCCATGTGCAGTGCTGATGTGTGCAAGGAGTACTGTGTCACACAAGGGTGTTCCCACATAGGGTAGCCCCATGCACAAGGAGTGTGCCCCATAAGGAGAGCCACCCAGTGTGAAAGAAAGTTCAGCCTGCCCAGGAATGGTGCTGCACACACGGAGAGCTGACACAACAAGATGATGCAACAAAAAAAAGAAACAGATTCCCATGCCACTGACAATAACAGAAGTGGACAAAGAACATGCAGCAAATAAACACAGAGAATAGACAACTGGGGCTGGTGGGGGAAAAGGGAGAAATAAATAAATCTTTAAAAAAAAAGAAAAGAAATGAAACAAAGACTTTGAATAATATATTATTAGAGGATCTGGACCTAATAGGTATACAAAGAACTTTACACACAAATACAGCAGAATGTACATTCTTCTCAAATGTACATGGACCATTCTCCAAAGTAGACCACATATTAGGCCACACAGAATGTCTTGATACATTCAAAAAGATTGAAGTCATATAAGTAATTTTTCTGACCACAGTGGAATGAAGCTGGAATCTTCCAGGACCAGAGAACGAGATGTGACACAAAGATGTGGAAGTTAAACAACACACTCCTAGACAAACAGTGGGGTAAGGAGGATATCTCAAAGGAAATCAGTAATTACCTTGGAACTAATGAAAATGACAAAATATATCAAAACTTATGGGATATAGGAAAAGATAAACTGAGAGGGAAATTTGTACCCCTAAATCCATACATCAAAAAAGATGACAGAACTAAAATTGAAGACATAATTGCACACTTGCAAGAATTAGTAAAAACAAAAACAAAAACCCAAAAACAGAAGACAGAGCAAACTAACCCCAAAGGAAGAAGAAAAAAGAAAGAACAAAGGCCAGAGCAGAACTATATGAAACAGAAAATAACAAAGCATTTGAAAAGAGAAACAACACAAAATCTGGTTCTTTGAGAAGATCAATGAAATTGACACACCTTAGCTTGACTAACAAATAAAAAAAGAGAGAAGATGCAAATACACAAAATAAGAAATGAGAAAATGAGGAAAGGGATATCACCACTCACACCAAAGAAATAAGGTTATCATAAGAGGATACTTTGAAAAACTATATGCCAAAAAGAAGGACAATTTGGAGGAAATGGACAAATTTCTAGAAACACATAAGTAGCCTACATTGAGGAAAGAAGGAGCTGATCATCTGAACAAGCCAATCACAAGTAAAGAGCTAGAATCAATCAGCAAAATATTCCAACTAAGAAGAGTCCAAGGCGAGATGGATTCACAGTTGAATTCTGTCAAACATTCCAGAAAGAATTAACACTAAATTGTTTAAACTCTTCCAAATCATCAAAATAGAAGGAATATTGCCCAATGCATTCTATGATGTCAACATTACCCTAATACCAAACAAAACAAAGACACCACAGAAAGTAAAATTACACAACAATCTCTAATGAGCCTAGAGGCTGAAGTCCTCAACAAAATACTTGCTAATCATATTCAACAACACATCTAATGAATTATACACCAGAACCAACTGTGTTTCATCCCTGGTATAAAAGAATGGTTAAGCATAAGAAAATCAACCAAAGTAATACACCACATAAACAGATTGAAGGAAAAAAATCACATCATATATATAGATGCAGAAAAAGCATTTGAGATAATACAGCAACCTTCCTGGTAAAAACACTGCAAAAGATGGGAATAGAAGTAAATTTTTGAACATGATCAAGGGTATATATAAAAAACCCAGACCTGACATCATTTAAATGGAAAAATCTTAAAATCTTCCCTCTAAGGTTAGGAACAAGACAAGGATGCCCACTAACACTGCTGCTATTTAACATTGAGTTAGTAAGTACTTGTTAAAACACTGATGCTAGAAACAGATATAAAAGAAGTCCAAATTGGAAAGGAAGAAGTCAAAATTTCACTATATTCAGGCAACATAATCATGTACATTGAAAGCCTTGAGCAACTTACAGCAAAGCTTCAAGATTTTATATATGAGTTCAGTAAAGTTACAGGTTATAAGATCAATGTACAAAAACTAGTAGCATTTCTGTACACCAATAATGAGCAACCTGCAGAGGAAATCAAGAAAAAATACTATTACAATAGTAAATAAAAATTCAAGGGGGCAAGATGATGGTTGAGTGAGTGCACCTGATCATCTCTCCTGCAAAGAAGCGGCTGGGCAGCATTGGAAATTCTTTGGGACCAGGCTGTTTCAGGATTTTGGAGGGCAGGAGATGTCTGGACATTGATTTGGTGGGAAGGTAACAGAGAAAATTCATGTATAAGATAAAATTGAGGCTCCCTTACACTGAGGTGGTGGCTGTACATGAGACACTCCCTCCTGGGGTGCGTGGAGCCATGGCACCAGCACTGCGGGGGCAATTCCTGGAGGCTTTGCAGTACTGGGGAATTCATAAGCCCTGAGTGGGCTATTGGGGGTCTAACAGGGCAGGAGGCCTTCGCAGACCAATTTGGGGAGACAGATGGGAGTTTCATTGCAAGGCAGAGAATTTTTTATTGTGGACACGAATAATAGCGCTTCTGGCTAGAGCCCCACCCCCAAGGCTGGCTGCCAATCTGCAGCAGCCTTAAATCGCTCACAATAAAGAGACGTCAGCAGGAGGCTGTTTCAGGGGCTGGTAGGGTGGGAGATGTCTGGAGGCCGATTAGGGGAATATTTTGCGAGGCGTGGGAATTTTGGTTTCAGACACAGATATCAGTGCTTCTGGCTAGAGCTCCACCCCCTGGGACTGGCTACTGATCTCAAGCATCATTAAATTGGCTGCAGTGTAGAGGCGCCCCCAGGTGGCTGTTTTGGGGGCTTACAGGGCAGGAGGTATCCTAAAGTCGAATTGGTGATACAGCCACAGAAGAGGCCCTAGTGAGAGGGTGAGTTGTGGGTTTCTGACACATAGGTCAGAGTTTGCAGATGTGACCTCCCCCATAGGGCTGGCACCCAGCTGTGGGAATCCCTGAAGGCTGTGTTGCACTGAGGCTCTCAGGCTCCCTGTTAACCAGATTTGAGGTTGCCAGGTCTCTGTCCCCTAAACCCTGGTGGCCCACAGCCCAGAGATTCACACCTCTTGAGTCTGCAATATCACAGACTTTCCATCCCTGAATCCACCATGCATTGAGGTCCATCTGAGGTCCTTGAATGTCCTAGCCCTCAACGTTTGAATTTTTTCTTTCTTGTTTTTTTTGTTTTGTTTTGTTTTGTTATGTTTTTTATTTTTATTTTATTTTATATTTTTTATTGTCCTGATGGCTAACATTGAATTATCTCCTAGTCTTTTCTCCCATTGTATCCCCCAAGGTCTTTTTTTTTTTTTCCAGTAATTTGGGGGGGGGGGTGTATGTTGTTGCTGTTGTAGTTGTTCTATATCTTTTTTTTTTTTCCTTACTTGTTCCCCTCCCATTATGCAACCCCCTTTTTTCTTTCTTTCTTTCTTCGCTTTTTTTTCCTCTCTTGTTCCTCATTTACTTCTTATTTTATGTTAGCTTAATTATACCACAGGTGCTGCAGGGAACACCTCACATTTGCTGGGTTTCCTTATCCACCATTGCCTCATTTCTGTGTGAATTGATTTTGGCTACCTACACTATCCCCTTTCCCCCACATCTTGATATCCTCCATCATCTACTGTCTCTCTTATAGTCCAGTTCCCTTTCTTTGATCCCAAAATTGTCTAACTCAATTTCTAACACCTTTGTTCTGTTTTCATTTATCCACTCTTGAAACTATTCCCTTTCTCTTCTATTTCCCTCTCTCATGAATACACTAGCTCTTTAATTCATGCCATATTCCTCCCATATTCAGTCAACTACCTCATTATAGTACTCTACCTACTGCTAGAACTCTACACAACTTACAGGAATCTAATATCCATCCTCCCACATTTCATATTGTTGCTCTGTTAACATTTATTACTAATACTACTTTACACATTTTCCTTTCTTACATAAATGCCTTTCCCTGGCCCTGATACTTTCCTTCAAAGTGAATGAGAATAAGAAGAACAAAGTGACAAAGAGTATATAACACATACACATGAACAAAAGCTAAATAATCCCCAAGACTAGACAAAGAAGCTAAGGAACTGATTAAACCCATCAAGATAAAATGATGACCAGGCAGCAACAAAAATCTACAAACCAAACCAGTAATCAGGAAAACATGGCTGAATCCAATGAACAAACTAAAAACCAGGAAGGGGAGCAGAACTTCGCAAAAGTAATTAAAGATCTCAGAACATATATCACAGACAAATTTAATGAACTAAAGGAAGAGGTAAATAATATGAAGACAACACTTGGACGGGAAATTGCAGACATATGCAAAAAGATAACAGATATGATGGGAATGAACACCACAGTTCAAGAAATCAAAAACACACTCGCAGCAAATAGTAGCAGATTAGAAGAGGAAGAGCAGAGAATTAGCGATGTGGAAGACAGAACATCAGAAACCAAAAAGATAGTAGAATTGATCGGTAAAAAGATAGAAAAAAGGTAGCTAGGACTTAGGGACCTGAATGACAATGCAAAACACACAAACATACGTATTATATGCTTCCCAGAAGGAGAAGAAGAGAATGGAAAGGGGTCAGAAGGAGTGTTGCAGGAAATAATGGCTGAAAACTTCCCAAATCTCCTGAAAGAGACAGATATACATATCCAAGAGCACAGCGCACCCCAAATATCAACCCCAACAGGCCCACCCCAAGACATATACTTGTCAAATTATCCAATGCTCAAGACAAAGAGAAATTTCTAAAAGCAGCAAGAGAAAAGAAAACCATCACATACAAGGGAGTCTCCATAAGACTAAGTGCTGAGATCTCATCTGAAACCATGGAGGCAAGAAGGCAGTGGTACGATATAGTCAAGATACTAAAAGAAAAAAAAATTTCAACCAAGAATACTCTATCCAGCTAAACTAGCATTCAAAAATGATGGAGAGTTCAAAATATTCACGGATAAACAGAAATTGAAAGAGTATGCCAACAAGAAACCTCCCCTTCAAGAAATTCTAAAGGGAGTTCTGCAGAAAAAAAGGAAAAAACAGGACAGGCAGAGTTGGAGGAGATGTAAGAGCAACAAAAAAGACAAAAAGAGAAGAAAAAACAAGCAAAATATGACAAACACAAGTCCAATCAAAATATGGCTAACATAAATAATTCCTTGAAACCAATTACACTGATTGAAAGTCAACGGATTAAACTCACCTGTCAAAAGATTCAGATTGGGACATTAGAGAGGGAATATGACCCATCTATATGCTGTCTAGAAGAGACACATCTTAGACACAGAGACTCATGGAGGTTGAAAGTGAATGGTTGGAAAACAATCTTACAAGTAAACAATAACCCAAAAAAAGGCAGGAGTAGCTATATTAATATCAGACAAAATAGACATTAAATGAGAAACAATTGTGAGAAACAAAGAAGGATACTACATATTAGTGAAAGGGACAATCTGTCAAGAAGAATGAACAATCATAAATATTTATGCTCCTAACAAGGGCACCTCTAAATACATGAGGCAAACTCTAGAAAAACTAAATGAAAGAATAGATGCATCTACAATTATAGTGGGGGATTTTAATATACCACTATCAATTCTGGAAAGAACATTTCAAAAGAGAATCACTAAAGAAATGAAATATTTCAACCGTATATTAGAGGAGCTGGATCTAATAGGCATATACAGATCATTATACTCAAACACAGTAGGATATACATTTTTCTTAAGCACACATGGATCATTCTCCAAGGTAGACCATATGCTAGGCCACAAAGAAAGGCTTAATTCAGAAAGATAAAAATCATACAAAATAATATCTCTGACCACAGTGGAGTGAAGCTGGAAATCTGCAAGGGCTAGAGAACCAGGTTTCACACCAAGATAAGGAAATTAAACAGTACACTCTTAGAAAAACAGTGAATCAAAGAGGAAATCTCAAAAGAAATCAATGACTACCTTGAAACAAATGATAATGACAACACAACATACCAAAATTTATGGGATGCAGCAAAAGCAGTACTGAGAGGGAAATTTATAGCCATAAATTCATACATCAAAAAAAAAAAGAAAGAGCAAAAATTGAAGAACTAACTGCACATTTGGAGGAATTAGAAAAAAAAAAAACACACAAAGTAATCACCCAGGACGAAGAAGGAAGGAAATAATAAAGATAAGAGCAGACCTCAATGAAATGGAAAATAAGAAAGCACTTGAAAAGATAACAAGACCAAGAGCTGGTTTTTTGAGAGGTTCAATAAAATTGACAAACCTTTAGTGAGACTAACAAAGAAAAAAAGAGGGAAAATGCAAATACACAAAATAAGAAATGAGAAAGGAGATATCACCACAGATCCCACAAAAATAAAGACTATCATAAGAGTATACTTTGAAAAATTGTATTCCAACAAAATGACAATTCAGAGGAAGTGGACAAATTCCTAGAAATACATAAGCAGCCTATATTGACAAAAGAAGAAATTGATGATCTCAACAAACCAATCACCAGTAAAGAGATAGAATCTGTCATTGAAAACCTCCCAACTAAGAAGAGCCCAGAGCCAGACGGCTTCACAGCTGAATTCTACAAAACATTCCAGGAAGAACTAACACCAGTCCTGCTGAAACTATTCCAAAAAATCAAAACAGAAGTAACATTGCCTAACTCCTTCTATGATGCCAACATTACCCTAGTACCAAAGCCAAACAAAGACACCACAAGAAAGGAAAATTACAGACCAATTTCTCTAATGAACCTAGATGCAAAAATCCTCAACAAAATACTTGCTAATCATATCCAACAACACATTAAATGAATTATACACCACGACCAAATGGGATTCATTCCAGGTATGCAAGGATGGTTCAACATAAGAAAATCAATCAATGTAATACACCATATAAACAGATTGAAGGAAAAAAATCACATGATTTTATATATAGATGCAGAAAAAGCATTTGACAAAATACAGCACCATTTCTTTATAAAAACACTCCAAAAGATCGCAATACAAGGACATTTTTTGAAAATGATAAAGAGTATATATGAAAAAACTACAACCAACATTGTTTACAATGGAGAAATCCTAAAATCCTTCCCTCTAAAGTCAGAAACAAGACAAGGATGCCCACTCTCTCCCCTTCTATTTAACATTGTCGTAGAAGTACTTGCTTGAGCACTGAGGCAAGAACCAGATATAAAAGGCATTCAAATAGGAAAGGGAAAGTCAAAATTTCATTATTTGCAGATTATATGATCCAATACATAGAAAACCCTGAGAGGTCCACAAGAAAGCTTCTAGAACTCATAAATTAGTTTAGTAAATTCACAAGTTATAAGATCAATGCACAAAATTCAGTAGCATTTCTGTACACCAATAATGAGCAAGATCAGGAGGAAATCAAGAAACAAATACCATTCACAATAGTAAATCAAAAATCAAATATTTAGGAATAAATTTAACTAAAGATGTAAAAAACTTATACACTGAGAACTATATAAGACTGTTCAAGGAAATCAAAGAACACCTAAATAAATGGAAGAATATTAGTTGTTCATGGATAGGAAGACTAAATATTATTAAGATGTCTATCCTACCAAAACTGATCTACACATTCAATGCAATCCCAATAAAAATGAACACAGTATTCTTTAAGGAACTAGAAAAACTATGAAATTTATTTGCAAAGGAAAGAGGCCCCAAATAGCCAAAGACATATTGAAAAAGGAAAACGAAATTGGAGGACTCACACTACCAGACTTCAAAACACACTACAAAGCTACCGTAGTGAAAACAGCATGTTATTGGCATGAGGAGAGACACACAGACCAATGGAATTGAATTGAAAGTTCTGATATAGAACCTCATATATATAGCTATATAATATTTGATAAAGCCACCAGAACCTCTCAACTGGGAGAGAATGGCCTATCCAAGAATGGCCTGGAGAACTGGATATCCATCTGCAGAAGAATGAAAGAGGATTACCATCTCACACCTTCTACAAAAATCAATTCAAGATGGATCAAAGACCTAAATATAAGAGCCAAGACCATAAAGACCTTGGAAAGCAGTTTAGGGAGACTTCTACAAGACCTTGTAATAGGAAATGGCTTCATGTACACCACACAAAAAGCACAAGCAGCAAAAGAACAAATAGATCAATGGGACTTCCTCAAAATTAAAGCCTTCTGCACCTCAAAGGAGTTTGTCAAGAAAGTAAAAAGGGAGCCTACACAATGGGAGAAAATATATGGCAACTATATATCCGATAAGAGACATAACTTGCATATATAAAGAACTCCTATATTTTGAAAAGAAAAAGAAAAACAACCCATTTAAAAAATGGGAAAAAGATTTAAACAACACTTCTCCAAAAAAGAAATACAAATGGCTAAAAAGCACATGAAACAATGCTCCAAATCTTTAGCTATCAGGGCAATGCAAATCAAAACTACAATGAGATACTGTCTTACTTCCATACGATTGGCAGCTATGGAAAAAAACAATACAAATTCTGGAGAGGATGTGAAGAAATGGGAACACTCATCCACTGCTGGTGGGAATGCAGAAGGATCCAACTATTCTGGAGGACAGTTTTGCAGTTTCTGAAAAAACTAACCATAGATTTGCCTTATGACCCAGCAGTACCACTGCTGGGTATATATCCAGAAGAACTGAAAACAAGGACAAAAACCGATATATGTACACCAATGTTCATAGCAGTATTGTTCACTATCGCCAAAAGTTGGAATCAACCCAAATGCCCATCAACAGATGAGTGGATCAATAAAATGTGGTATATACATACAAGGGAAGATGACTTGGCTTTAAGAACAAATACACTACAAACACACATGATAACATGGATGAATCTTGAGAACCTTATGTTGAGTGAAGCAACCCAGGCATTGAAGGACAAATACTACATGACCTCAATGATTTGAAATAAGGAAGCTGCCTCAGAGAGCTAGAGAGTGGAAGATAGGCATACAGGAAATCAGGGGATAGAGGAAGGATGTAAGCGGATATCTACATGGGTGAAATCTATGATAAGCTGGAGGTAAGTATGTGTACAAGTAAGAAAATGGGGGCATAGGGTTACCTTTGGACAAGCCTTTGCAGGTTTGAGGGGTGCTAGAAATGGCCGGATGGGTAATATTGTCCAAGGAATTGGGGGGAGGGTGGGGCAACATATGAACATATGAGATTGTCAGGTGTTGGTTGAGAGTATAATGCTGAGAAAACCTTTTCAATATATAATTAGGAAAGTTACCTGTTTAAGATACTCAAAGGGGATAATCTGATGCAGGAAAGACTCCTAGGGAATATTTGAATGCTCATTTTGCCAGAGTGTGTTATACCATTGGGTAGAGATCCATATAATAGAGTGAAGGTAGACCCACATCCTGGGGAGGACTAATGCCATCAGATAGAGGGGACTGTATCTCTCAAGAGAAAGGGTGGCTCCCAGGGCATTAGGGCCGTTGAGCAAGTCAAGCCCTCAACACTGTTGCAAGTATCTCTGAATATGGCTCCTCAAGAAATGAAGATTGACTGTCACTGTGGGTCCCAAGGTGGGGGAGGGTGGAAATAGATATTGAATACATGGAACCTAAGTAAATGTGAGGGCAAAGAAGCGTTTCACAAGAGTACACAAGGATAGATATAAAACATGTAATATTACACCAGAAACATATAGGGGATGACAGACTAATAATGTAAACCATAATGTAAAACATAGGATAACTAAAAAATTTAGAAAACTGTATAGCCTAAAGTATGAACCACAATGTAAACACAAATGCTACCTTGTTTGAAAGCTATTGTCTCAATATCTGTACATTAGTTTCAGGAAATATGATATGAATAAGTTAAAAGATTATCGCTTTGGAAGGGATAAGGTTTTATAATGGATATGTGGGAGTACTGTACATTGTATAGATGAATTACTGTGATCTAAGACTCTTGTGAAGAGAAGCTCAATAATTAGGAAAAAAGAAAAGAAAAAGATAGGATGTAGAATTTTTCCAAATCAATATGTGTTCTATATCTAACCTTTAAACTCTTCGCTGTATTCCATTTTACCAGTAAGGGAACCTGACATTATATTGGGCTTCACTTTTCAGGAAGTTTTGGATCACAGAATGGTTCAACAATGGCAGAGGAGGAATAATGATATGGGATGTTATTGACAGGTGATATATGGATGACAGGGAGTTATACAGGGTATGTGTCCAGGGTGCATGAAAATGTTTGGATATACTTGTAGTGGAAACAATTAAAAACAATGGCTGGGGGGTATTGGGTTCCTGGCTGTGGGGGGCTCTGTCATGGTCCCTAGGGGAGCATCGGCAGTCCCCCAGGTGCAACAGCAAGGACCAGGAAGGGTCCAATAGTGAGGGCCTGATACTGACTATGCTTGTGAGCCTATACACCTGAAATAAGAACAAGGCCTAGAGCAGCACTGTGTCTAAGACTTTCCTCCTGACAGCCTCCATGTTACTCAAATGTGGCCAGTCTCAAAGCCAAACTCAGCATGTAAATGCAATGCCTTTCTCCCAGCGTGGGACATGACACCCGGGGATGAGCCTCCCTGGCACCGAGAGATCACTATCAAGTACCAGCTAACGACGTAACTAGAAAATGACCTTGAATTAAACGTTCAACACGGACCAGCAGAATATCCCTGTCTACACATAATAACAGGAGTTAAAAAGGCTGTTTGACCTAAAGTAAGGGGGAAATGGAAAGGACAAATGAGTTCATATGGTTATGAGTCTCTAAAAAAGAGTCTTGGAGGTTGTCAGAAAGATTGCCCTCATGTCCACCTGAGCAGAGTCTCAGAGACAGATATAGTAGATACAATCCCAGGTGTTGGTCTTTTTGAGGGCTAAAGAGACCCACAGGTTCTATGGTCATGGCAGATGGGGTTTACTGCCATGTCAGTTGGCCCTTCTTTGGAGCTGGTGTTTCTGTATGATGGAGCTGCACTCAGATGTGGTCTCTTTTCACAAGCCTTTCCTGCTACTTTACTGGAATTGTATTTGGTGCTGGGTTTTAAGATATATCTAGGGGATATGAATCTCTGGGCTGACGATATGATAGCCAAGCCCTCAGCCTCAACAGACTTCAGCTCCTAAACTGATTTATTGGACTTAACCCACTCAGCTAACATGGAGTTGAAGAATGTCAACCACCACACCAAGGAGCCTAGGGTGCCTACAACTGAAAGCAGGAGGATTGCATCCAGTATCCATGTGGAATCTAAGCCCCCTCTTGACATAGATATGGAATGGACACAACCAAGCCAAGGTCCACAGGAAGGAGGACTACAGTAAGGAATAGAGTGGACTTAATGATATCCTATTTTGAACTATTATGGTTAATAATGGAGAAAATGTGGCATTGGTGTGGAAAATGTGGCCATGGTGGCTGGTGGGTGTGGGGAATGGGAGGAAGAGATGAGATGTGGAGGAATTTTCTGGACTTGGGGTTGTCCTGTGTGGTGCTGCAGGGACAATTGCTGGACATTGTATGTCCTCCCAAGGACCACTAGATGGAACGTGGGAGAGTGTGTGCTATGGTGTGGACCACAGGCCATGGGGTGCAGCAATGCCCAGAGATGTACTCACCAGATGCAAAGGATGTGTCATGATGATGGGGGAGAGTGTTACTGTGGGGGGGTTCATGGAGTGGGGTGGTGGGAGTGAATGGGGACCTCATATTTTTTGAATGTAATATTTTTAAAAAATGAATAAATTGGGTAGAATTTGGTTAAAAAATTCAAATACATAGGAATAAATTTAACAAAGATGTAGAAGACTTTTACACAGAAAACTACAAAACACTGTTAAAGGAATTCAAACAAGAATTAAATAAATGGAAGAATATTCCTTGGTCATAGATAGGAAGAAAAAAATATCATTAAGATATCAATCCTATCCAAATTGATCTACAGATTAAATGCAATCACAATGAAAATCAAGACAGAATTTTTTAAAGAACTGGTAAAAGCAACTACAAAACATTTGGTAAGAGAAAGAGGTCCCACATAGCCAAAGACATATTGAAAGAGAAAAATGAAATTGGAGTACTCACACTACCTTAGTTTAAATCATGCTACAAGGATATAGGGGCTAAAATGGCATTGTATTGGCACAAGGATACACATACTGACCAAGGGAAATGAATCAAGAGTTCTGATATAGACCCTTGCATATAAAGTCACCTGACATTTGACAAGATCACCAAATGTATTCAACAGGATGAGTGGAATTTTGAATGATCTCTTCAACCAATGACACTTGGAGAACTTGATATCCATATGTAAAAGAATAAAATTGGATTATCATCTAATATCTTGACCAAAACTCAAGTCAAGATGGATCAAATATCTAAATATAACTGCCAAGACCATAAAGACCTTGGAAAATCATGTAGGGAAGCATCTACAGTACCCTGTAATAGGAAATGACTTCATGAAATTCACATCTAAAGAACGAGCAACAACAACAAAATAGATAAACAGAATCCCCTCAAAGTTAAGTTGTTTTCTCCTCCAAGGAGTTTATTAAGAAATTGAAAAGACAGCTTACCAATGGGAAAAACTATTTTGTATCCATATATCTCATAGAAGACTAATATCTAGTATATATGAGGAAATCCTATATCTTTAAAATAAAAAGAGAAATAACACATTTTAAAAATTAGCAAGAGATTTGAACAGATGCTCCTCCGAATCAGAAATACAACTGACTAAAAAGCACATGAAAAGATGTTCAACATCACTAGCTACTAGGGAAATGCAAATCAAAACTACAATGAGATACCATCTTACAACCATTAGACTGGAGGCTATTAAAATAAAACAGAGGACTACAAGTGTTGTAGAGGACATGGAGGAAAGGAAATCCTCTGCTGGTGGGAAAGCAGAAACATCCAGCCATTCTGGAGGACCATTTGATGGTTCTTCAAAAACCTAGCTAGATTTGCCATATGACTTAGCAATTCCACTGTTGGTTATATGTCCAGAAGAACTGAAAACAAGGACGCAAACAGATATATACACACCAATATTCATAGTGGCATTATTCACTATTGTGAAAGTGGGAATCAATGGAAATGCCCATCAACAGATGAAAGGATAAACAAAATGTGGTATATACACACAGTGGAATACTACTCAGCTGTAAGAAGGACTACAGTACTAACACATGGGATAACTTGGATGAATTTTGAGGACTTTTGTTGAGTGAAACAAGCCAGGCATAGCTCTCTGATATGAATTAAGCAAATCAAACTGTCACAGAGAGCTAGAGACTGGATGATAGGTTTTCAGGAAATTGGGGGTGGGTGGGGAAGGCGGAGAGGAAGGTTATGAGCTGATCACAATCTATGATAAAGTGGAAGTAAGTAGTTGTGCAGGGAAAAGAAAATAAGGGGGCATAGGGATACTATTGGGCGTGGCTTTGCAAGTTTGAGTGTGTTTAGAGTTGTGAGGATAGGTTAGATGATCCATGGAATTAGGGGGAGATTTGAGGGGGAACATGTGAACCTGGGAGATTGTCAGGTACATGGTTGAAAGTATACTTTTGAAAAAACACTTTAGAAAATATAATAAGGAAGAGTTAATTGTTTAAGGTATTTGACGGGGACAACTGCCACAGGGTAAACCTGGGGCAGACTTCTAGAGAGTATGTGAGTGCTCATCACGTCTTAATATGTGATATAATTGGGTAGAGACCTATACACTTAGTGGGAAGGTGTTGTATCCCCATCCTGGGGAGGCCTGATATTCTCAAACAGGGGGAAGGTTGTCTCCTGAGAGCATTGGTTTCTCCTGAATGGGGAGGAGCATGTAGTGTGTCAAGCCCTTAGAATTGCTGCAAATGTCTATGAATCTGGCCCTTTAAGAAGTGAAGCTTGGTGGGCACTTTGGGCCCTGAAGAATAGAAGAGATGAAAGAAGGCATAACTGGGGGGAAATGGAAGTGTTCCAAAAGATTGTGCAATGATGGATATAGGCCAAGTTAATTGTCACCAAAAATTTATGAGTGCATAATCTAAAATGTAATCTGTAATGTAAACCATAATGCAACTAAAAATTCATAAAAGTGTACAATCTAAAGTATAAACCATAATGTAAACCAAAATGGACCATGGTTAGTACCAATGTTTCAATATCTGTACATCAGTTGTAGCAAATATAACATCCACATGTAAAAAGATCATAGATGGGGAAGGGGGAAAGGGTTTGATGCTGGGTGAATGAGCATCCCCTATATTGTATATGTGACTTTTCTGTCACATAAAACTTTTCTGAAGACAAAATTAAAAGCTAAAAAAATTAAAGGATGTAGACACTGAGGACGGAATGGAAGAGATTTCCTTGCCAGAGTATATACAGTGCAACACCTACTCCAAAAATGAGAGGCAAAATGTCAAAAAGACAGTTATATGATATTTTTCATTTTTAATAGCAATTTGTTCTTTACTTTAGTTTTCCTAAATTAGTATGTGTTCTATTTCTAACCTTTAAACCTATCTTTACTATTTCATTTTCCTAATAATTGAATGTAATATATTAGGTTTAATTTTTGAAGACATTTTAGATTACAGAGGGGTTCAACTATGGAAGGGGAGAATCACTGGTGTGGGATGTCATTAATGGTGGACAAATGGTGGGGAGGGATTTATCCAGGGCATGTGTATAAGGTATATAAAAATGTTTGGCTAATTGTTGGGTGTTGTCATAGCAGGTAGAGTTACTTATGACAACTGTGGATGTGCTGAGTTCCTAGCTGGGAAAGCTCTGTCACATTCCCCATTGGAAGAGCCACAATCCCCAATTGAAAGACCAAAGACGAGGGAAGAGAGATGGTCCAATGTTTGGCTCTTGACACTGATCACTAAGCTTATGAACCTGTGAGCTTGAGATTCCAACTAGGCCTACAGCTGCAGGGTTCCTAAGAGTTTCCTCCTGAAAGCCTCCGTGTTGCTCAAATGTGGCCAATCTCTAAGCCAAACTCAGTATGTAAATACATTACCTTTCCCCCAGTGCAGGACATATATTACATAAATGAGTCTCTCTGGCACTGAGGGATTACATCCAATCACCAGCTGCTTGTGCAACTAGAAAAAGGCTTTGAATAAAAGGGGGAAATGGTAAAGACAAATGAGTTCATATGGCTAAGGGACTTCACAGTGAGCTGGAAGGTCATCAGAGGGGTCACATTTATGCACATCTCAGCAGGATCCCACAGACAGCCAAAGTAGACAAAGCTCCAGGGACTGGTGCTCCTGAGGAATACGGAGACAAACAGGTTCTATGGTCATGGCAGATGTCTGGATTTCAAGCCTTGTCAGTGGGCCCTACTTTGGAATTTGTGTTCCTGAGTGTGATGGATTTGGACTCCCTTGTGACCTTTCTACACATGCCTCTTCTGTCACTTTTACAGAACCTCGGCTGGTGTTAGGGTTGGTGTATACCCAGGAGACTTGAATATCTGGAATGACCATGTGCCAGCTGGACCCTGAGCCTCAGCAGAGTTGCAATACATACTCTCCAGTTTGTTGGCCTTACCCAGGTCAGACAATGGAGAGGTTAAGATGGTCAACCACTACTCCAGGTAATTAAGAGTGTCCACAACTACAAACAGGAGAATCATGTCCATCAGTCATGTGGAATCTAAGCCCCTCTCAATTTAAAGGTGAAGTAGGCATCACCATCCCAGAGTTCTCAGGATGGAGGAATAAAATATGGATTAGAGTGGATTTACTGTTATTCTACTATAGAACTATTGTGACTCTAGCAATGGAAGAAATTTTATCACTGATATGGAGGCATTGGCCACAGGAGTTGCTGAGGGGAGGGAGAGTGAAGAAGTGTGATGTGGAGGTATTTTTGGGACTTGGAGTTGTCCTGAATAATACTGGAGGGAGAGCTGTGGTCGTTGTATATCTTGCCATAACCCACTGAATGGACTGGTGGAGAGTGTAAGCTGCAATGTAAACTATAATCCATGTGACATAGCAATGTTCTAAAATGTACCCACCAAATACAATGTATGTGCCATATTGATGATGATGTGGGAGTAGTGCCATGAGGAGGGGTTTGGGGTATATGGGAACCTGATATGTATTTCCCCCTTGTGACTTTTTGGCATGGTGTCTGCTCTTTGTATCCATTCACTGTGCATTCATCTGTGTCTGTATTTATTAATTTTTCCCCTCCCCCCGTGGCTTGCTTGCTGTCAGTTCTCTGTGCCCTTTCACTGCATGCTTTTCTGCGATTTTTGCTTCTCTCCCTTTTTTGTTGAATCACCTTACTGAGCTGACTCTCCAAAGCACTTGTGGGTGGGGTGCACTCTGCATCCTCTGTGGGCCAGGTGGTGCTCTCTCGTACTTCTTTGCCAGGTGGCTCTCCACAGTGTGTGGGCAAGCCTGTCTTCACAAGGAGGCACTGGGACACAAGCCCAGGGCCCCAGGGCCTCCCCTATGGTAGACAGGAGCCCAATTGATTGAGTCACAAATGCTTCCCTGTATTTTTTAATGTAGCATTTTTGTGATATGTATCTTTAAAAAAGACTATTAAGTAAACATTTTAAAATGTTTTAAAAATCACATGAAAAGATGCTCAACATCACTATCAGGGAAATGCAAATCAAAACTACAATGAACTACCATCTTACACCCATTAAACTCATGACTATTAAAAAATATATAGGACTAAAAGTGTTGGAAAGGATGTGGAGGAATGGGGAAACTCATCCACTGCGGGTGGGAATGTAGAAGGATCCAGCCAATCTGGAGGACATTTTGGCAGTTCCTCAAAAAACTAACCATAGATTTTCCATATGGCCAGCAATTCCACTGATAGGTATATATCCAGAAGAACAAAAAACAAGGACACGAACTCATATATGAACACCAATGTTCATAGTGGCATTATTCACTATTGCCAAAATTTGGAATCAACCCAAATGGTCATCAGAGGAATGGATAAACATAATGTGGTATATACGTACAATGGAATACTACTCAGCTTTAAGAATGAATACACTAAAAACACATGTGATAACTTCGTCTAGTGCTGTGTGGTGCTAAGAGTTACCTTTGAGAACCTCCATGTTGTTCAAATGTGGCCACTTTCTAAGTCAAACAGCATATAAATGTATTACCTTACACCCAGCATGGGACATACCTCCCAGGGATGAACCTCTTTGACATTCAGGGATTACTACCAAGCACCAACTAGCAATACAACTGGAAAAAGACCTTGAGTAAAAGGCAAAAGGTTAAGATGAGTGAGTTTATACAGCTAAGAGATATGAAAGTGAGCCAGGAGGTCATACCAGAGATAACACTTATGCATGTCTCAGCAGGATCTCATAACTGCCAAAGTAGATACTACCCCAAAGAGTGGGACTCCTGAGGGCTCTGGAGAAACTCAGTTACTATGAGTGTATTTCCAATGGATCCTACTTTGAAGTTTGTGCACCCAAGTGTGGCAGAGTTGGATTCAGATGTGATGTCTCTACAAATGCTTCTTCTGGCCCTTCTACTTGAACCTACAGTTAGTGCTGGAGTTGTAGGTGCACCTCCAAGAGACTTGAATCTTTGGGCTGTCCATATGTCAACTAGCCCTGGACCTCAGCAGAGTTTCAACACCTACTCGCCAATTCATTGGACTCAACCAGGAAAAATTACAAGATGAGGATAGACAACAACTATACCAAGGAACCAAGAGTGTTCAAAACTGCAAGCAAAGAGTCCCATCCATTAGCTATATGAGATCAAGGAGCCCTCTCAATTATAGGTGGAGTGGGAACTACCATACCAGAATCCTCAGGATTGGGGAATAAAATCTGGACTAGAGTGTATTTACTGGTATTCTACTATAGACTTATTGTGATTCTACCAATGGAAGAAGTTATATAGCTGATGTGGAAAGAGTGGCCAAGGGAGGTACTGAAGGCAGCTAGAGGAAAAATGAGGTATAATATGGGACATTTTTGGGACTTGGAATTGTCTTGAAAGTCATTGCAACAAAAATATAGGTCATTATATATCCTGCCATAACTATAGAATTCAGTGGGAAAGAGTGTAAACTACAATATAAACTACAACCCATGCTTAGTGGTGATGCTCCAAATGTGTTCATCAATTGCAATAAGGGTACCACATTAATGAAAGAATTTGTTAATGTGGGGAAGGGGAGGAGATTTGGGTAGGCGGGCACTTGAGAGTCCTTTATATTTTTTGTGTAACATTTTGTGTAATCTAATTATCTTTTAAAAAATGCATTTAAAAAAACAGAATGGTACTAGCAAAAGAACAGACAGAGACCAAAATAATCAAATTGAAGATTAGATGTCAACCTTTGCATTTTTGGCCCACTGATTTTCAACAAGGTTGAAAATATCACTCAATTTGAAAAGATTAGTCACTTCAAAAAACATTGCTGTGTGAACTGGATCTACATTTGCAAAACAAAACCTTCAAATAATCCCTACATCACACCATATAAATATCAAAATCAAAATGGATAAAAGTCTTAAGTATGTAAACTATGAACCCCTAGAAGAAACAAAGGAAGAATTTTCAATATCTTGAGTTATGAAACGGTCTTAGACATAACACTTAAAGTAGAAATACAAAAACTAGATAAACTGGACTTAATTAAACTTAGAACTTTTGAGCTTTAAATGAATTTATCATGAAAGTAAAAAAACAACCTACCAGTAGAAGATAATACTACAGATGTACATATCCATAAAGAGTTTATTGATCGTGTATTTAAAGAAATCCTTCCACTTAACAGCAAAGCCTACCAGCCCAATTTAAAATGGACAATACACTTTAATGTATATCTCTTCAAAGAAGATATGCAAATGGTCAGAAAGCACAAGACATCTACAATCAGGTAAAGGAAAACCAAAACTACAATAAAGCCACCCTCTAAACTCAACTCAACATGTAAATGCATTAACTTCTCTGCACCATGGAACATGACTCTGGGGATGTGCCTCAATGCCACTGAGTGATTACTACCAACCACTAACTGATGATGCAACTAGGAAAAAAAAACCTTGAATAAAAGGGAGAAATGGTAACTACAGATGGCTTTATAAGGCCAAAAGTCTTCCAAAAAGAGGCAGAATGTCATCAGAGGGGTTGCACTGCTTCTGCAAGATGCCAGAGACAGCCAAAGTAAGTATAGTCTGAGGTGCTGGTGCTCCTGAGGGCTAGAGAGATACACAGGTTCTACAATCATGTCAGGTGGCTCTGGGGCTCAAGGCCTTGTCAGTGGGCTTTACTTCAGAATTTGTGTTCCTGAAAATACGGAGTTGAACTCAGATGTGACCTTTTTATACAGGCCTCTTCTGTCACTTTTATTGAACCTGTGGTTGGTGCTGGGGTTGGTGTATATCCAGCAGACTTCAATTTCTGGACTGGCCATGTGCCAATCAGGCCTTGAGCCTCAGCATAGTTGCAGTTTCTACCCTCCATTTCATTGGACTTTACAGGTCGGTTAACAAGGAGGTGAAAATCACCAACTGCCACAGCAGGGAACCGAGGGTGCCTACAACTCTAAGCAGGAGAATCACATCCATCAACCATGTGGGATCTAAGCTCCCCCTTGATATAGATGTGGAGTGGACATCACCAACCCAGGCCCACAGGGTGGAGGAATAAAATATGGATTACAGTGAATTTATTGACATTCTACTAAAGAAGTACTGTGACTAGTAATGGAAGAAACTGTAGTATTGATATGGAGAAAGTGGACATGGTAGTTACTGAGGGCAGGGAGAAGGAAGAAGAGATGAAATGTGGGGGCATCTTTTGGGACTGGGAGCTGTCCTAAATGATATTGCAGGAACAGGTGCTGGACATTATATATCCCACGATAACCCACTGAATCAACTGGTGGAAAGTGTAAACTATAATGTAAACAGTAATCCATGCAGTGCAGTAGTGCTCCAAAATGTATTCACAAAATGCAATGAATGGGACACAATGATGAAAAAAGATGTATATGTGGGAGGTGTGTGTGTGGGTGGTGTAGGGTATATGGGAACTTCTTATATTTTTCTTCTCTTTATTTTCTTTTAAATGTTACATGAAAAAACATGAGGTCCCCATATAGCCCCTACCCCACCCACCCCACCCCTCCCACATCAACAACCTCTTGCATCATTGGGGCACATCCACTGCACCTGACGAATACATTCTGAAGCACCGCTGCACCACATGGACAGTGGTCCACATTGTAGTCCACATTCTCCCCCAGCCCACCCAGTGGGTCATGGCAGAACACACAACATCCAGCTTCCATCCCTGCAGCACAACCTAGGACAACTCAAAATCCTGAAAATGCCCCAACACTATATCTCTTCTCCCATTTCCCTACCATTAGCAGCCAGTGTGGCACCATCTCCATATCACTATTACAATTTCTTCCCTTACTAACTACAAGCGTTTCCCAGCAGAACACAAGTAAGTCTGCTCTAATCCATACTCTATTCCTTCATCCGGTGGACACTGGGATGGTTACATCCAGTTCCCCCCTTCATCAAGAGGGGCCTTAGATTAAACATGGATGATGAATGCAATTCTCCTGCATGCAGCTGTAACCACTCTTGGCTCCTGGTGTGGTGGTTGACCCTCTTCACCTTCCTGTCAGCTGGCCAGGGGCAGTCCAAGAAACCAGAGGGTAGGAGTGACAATTCTGTTGAAGCCCAGGGCCTGGCTTTCACATGGAGAGTTCAGAGATTCAGGTCTCCTAAGTATACACCAACACAAATATAAACCACAGTTCCAGTAAATTAACCAAAGAAGCATGTGTAGAAAGGTTATATCTGAGTCCAACTCCAACACCCACAGAACACAAATTCCAAAGTATGTCCAACTGAACTACAGAGCCATTGGCCATGAACATAGAACCTGTGGACCTCTGCAGCTCTCAGGAGAAATAGCATCTGGGATTCCACCTACCTTAGCTGTCCCTGTTACCCTACTAAGACATGAATAAGCATCACCCCTCTGATGACCTCCTGACTCTTTTATTGGAGAATCATAGCTATATAAAATCACTTGTCCTTTCCATTTCCCCCTCTTTTCCAAAGTCAAAAAGTAGTTTTTACCACCTGATATTACATGCAGGCTGAGATATTCTGCTGGTCTGAGTAGACCTCTTTATTAAAGGTCTTTTTCTAGTTACACCATCAGCTTGGTAGTAATTCCTCAGCACCAGGGAGTCTCATCCCCTGGACTTATGTCCCATGCTGGGGGGAAGGCAATGCATTTACATGCTGAATTTGGTTTAGAGAGTGGTCACATTTGAGCAACATGGAGGTTCTCGGGAGGTAATTCTTAGGCACCCTGTTGCTCTAGGCCTAGTTCATATTTCAGGCACATAGGCTCATAATCGGAGCCATCAGTATCAAGGGCTCATTGTTGTACCATCAATCTTTACTGGTCTTTGCCACTGAATTTGGGGGATTGTTACTGTTTCATTGGTTGTCTGTCGTTTCCAACTGAAACCACTATGAAAATATCAAAACCTTTCTATGTACCCTGTATACATGTCCTGAAGAACTCCCTCCCAACCATGTGTTCCCAATAACACTCTACACAAGTGCTCATCCCCCACCATATTTGAAGTTCTCTGTCGTCCAAAACTTATTCAAAAAGGAAGCCCAATATATTGCCAGGTTCCATTAATAGGGAAATGGAATATAATGATGGGTTTAAAGATTAGATATAGAATACATAGTAACTGAGAAAAATTAAATAAAGGAAAAATAAATTGGGGTATCAAAAAATGAAAAAATGAAATTGCTTTTTGACCTTTTGCCTTTCATCACTGCTATAGGTGTTGCACCATATGTACAGTTGCAAGGCAATTTCTTCCTCAGTGTCTACCTCCTTTATTTTTTATTTTTTCTAATTATAAAGTTTGTCTTCACATAAGTTTTAGATCACAGTAATTCATATATACAATATATGGTAGTCCCACATATACAGCATCAAACTCTTTGTCCCTTCCCCAACAATGATCTTTTTACATGTTCTTATTATATTTGCTGCGGCTAATGTACAGATATTGAAACAATAGCTTTAAAACAGTTCCATTTGGGTTTACATTATGGTTTATATTTTAGACTATACAGTTTTCTAAATTTTTAGCTATATTGTGTTTTACATTATGGCTTACATTTTAGCCTAAAGACTTTTATACATATTTGGTGTAATTTAACATGTCCAATATCCACTATTGCATGACATAATAGAACACTTCCATTGCCCCACAGTTACACTGATTCCAGATATTCTTTTGCCCTCCCCTCAGGGCCCAACATGATGATCAATCTTCATTACTTGAATGGCCATATTCAGAGATACTTGCAACAATGTTGAGAGCTTGACATATTTGACTGCCCTAACCCATTGGGATCCACCAGTTCTCTCGAGAGATACAATTCCCTCTGTTTGAAAACATCAGTCCTCCACTTCACTCTCATTGTATGGCTCTATATCCAATGATATAACCCACTATGACAAAATGAGCACTCACACTCCCTGAAAGTTTGTCCTGTGTTAGATGCTCCCCTTAAGCATCTTAAACAGGTTACCTTTCATATTATATTTCCTAAAGAGTTTTCTCTGCATTATAATTTCAACCACATACCTGACAATCTCATGTTCAAATGTTCTCCCTCCCACTCTCCCCAATTTCTTGGGCCATCTGACCCATCCTTCCATTCCCTAGACCCCTCAATCCCACACAGCCCCACTCAAAGTTATCCCTAGGACCCCATTTTATTCCTTCCCTATACAAATACTTACCTCCAGCTTATCATAGATTTCACCCAAGTAAGTGTGAGCTCACAACCTTCCTCTACCCACCAACTTCCTTTAACTTTATCATCCAGTCTCCAGCTCTCTGAGACAGCTTGGTTTACTTACTTGGTTTACTTCTGATATGAATATCAGAGAGGTTATGTAGTATTTGTCCTTCAATGCCTGGCTTGCTTTACTCAACGGAAGGTTCTCAAGATTCATCCATGTTATCACATGTGCTTGTACTGTATTTCTTCTTATAGCTGAGTAGTATTCCATTGTATGTATATACCACATTTTACTTATCTGTTCATCTGTTGATGGGCATTTGGGTTGATTCCAACTTTTGGTAATAGTGAATAGTGATGCTTTGAACATTGTTGTGTATATATCAGTTTGTGTCCTTGTTTTCAATTCTTCTGGGTATATCAGTGAAATTGCTGGGTCATATGGCAAATCTATACGTAGTTTTTTGAGAAACCACCAAACTGTCCTTCAGAATGGCTAGATCCTTCTGCATTCCCACCAGCAGTGGGTGTTTCCATTCTTTCACATCCTCTCCAACAATTTTAGTCTTCTGATTTTTTGATAGCTGCCAGTCTTATGAGAGTAAGATGCTATCTCATTGCTGTTTTGATTTGCATTTTCCTAATAGCTAGTGATTTTGAGCACTTTTCATGTGTTTTCTAGCCATATTTATAGCTTCTTTGGAGAAGTGTCTGTTTAAATCTTATTTCCATTTTTTTATATGGGCTGTTTGTCTTTTTATTTTCAAGATAAAGAGTTCTTTATATATGCAAGGTATGTCTCTATCAGATATGGTTACCAAATATTTTCTCCCATTGTGTAGGCTCTCTTTGCATTTTTTTTGATAAACTCCTCTGAGGTGCAGAGGCTTTAATTTTGAGGAAGTCCCATTTATCTATTTGTTCTTTTGCTGCTCATGCTTTTGGTGTGACGTTCATGAAGCTGTTTCTTATTACAAGGTCCTGTAGATGCTTCCTACATTGCTTCCCAAGGTCTTTACTGTCTTGGCTTTTATATTTAGGTCTTTGATCCATCTTGAGTTGATTTTTGAATAAGGTGTGAGTTGGCAATCCTCTTTCATTCATTTACGTATGGATATCCAGTTCTCCAGGCACCATTTGTTGAATAGGCCATTCTCTTCCAGTTGAGAGGGTGTGGTGGCCTTGTCCAATACCATATGGCTGTATATATGAGGATCTACATCACAACTCTCAATTTGGTTCTATTTGTCAGCATGTCTATACTTGTGCCAATACCATGCTGTTTTCACTACTGTAGCTTTGTAGTATGTTTTGAAGTCAGGTAGTGTGATTCTTCCAATTTCATTTTTCTTTTAAAATATGTCTTTGGCTACTAGGGACCTTTTCCCTCTCCAAATAAATTTATTACTTTCTCTAGGTCATTAAGGAATGCTGTGTTGATTTTTATCAGGATTGCATTGCGTCTGTAGATCAGTTTTGTTAGGATAGGTATCTTAATATTTACAATTTGTTTTTGACCTTTTGCCTTTCATCGTGGCTATAGATGTTGCTCTGTATGTACAGTGGCAAGGCAATTTCTTCCTCACTATCTACCTCCTTTCTTGTTTTCTAATTATAAATTTTGTCTTCATATACGTTTTAGATCACAGTAATTCACATATACAATATATGGTACTCCCATATATCCAACATCAAACCCTTTGCCCCTTCCCCACCAATGATCTTAAAATGATCTTAAAATTTACTCTTCCTACCCAGGAACAGGGAATATTCTTCTATTTATTTTGGTCTTCTTTGATTTCCTTTAACAGTGTTGTGTAATTTTCTGTGTGTAATTCTTTTTCATCTTTAGTTAATTTTATTCCTAGGTATTTGATTTTTTTTATTTACTATTGTGAATGGTATTTGATTTCTGATTTCTTCCTCAGATTGCTCATTAGTGGTGTACAGAAATGTTACTGATTTTTGCACATTGTTCTTGTAACCTGTGACTTTACTGAACACATGTATAAGTTCTAGAAGGTTTATTGTAGACTTCCCCAGGGTTTCTATGTATAGGATCATATCCTCGGGAAATAGTGAAATTTTGACTTCTTCCTTTCCAGTTTGGTGACCTTTTATGTATGGTTCTTGCCTGAGTGCTCAAGCAAGTACTTCTAAGGCTACGTTAAATAGGAGTGGTGATAGTGGGCATCCTTGTCTTGTTCCTGATCTGAAAGGGAAAGATTTTGGATTTCACCATTGTAAATGATGCTAGCTTGGGTTTTTCATATATACTCTTTATCATGTTTAGAAAATTTCCTTCTATTCTTATCTTTTGCAGTCTTTTTTATCAAGAAAAGGTGCTGTATTTTGTCAAATGCTTTTTCTGGATTTATAGATATGATCATGTGATTTTCCCCCCTACAATCTCTTTATGCGGTGTATTACATTAATTAATTTTCTTATGTTGAACCATCCTTGCATTACAGGAATGAATCCAACTTGGTCATGATATGTAATTTGTTTAATGTGTTCAATATGATTAGCAAGTATTTTGTTGAGGATTTTCATATCTAGGTTGATTAGAAAGATTGGTCTGTAATTTTCCTTTTTTGTGGTGTCTTTGTTTGTCTTTGGTACTAGAGCTCTGTTGACATTATAGAATGAGTTAGGCAATGTCCCTTCTGTTTTGATTTTTTGGAAGAATTTAAGAAAGATTGGTATTACTTTTCCAGAATGTTTGGTAGAATCCACCCATGAAGCCATCTAGCTCAAGGCTTTTCTTATTTAGGAGATTTTTAATGACTGATTCTGTCTCTTTATTGTGATTGGTTTGTGGAGATCATCAACTTCTTCTTTTGTCAAAGTAGGCTGCTTATGTGTTTCTAGGAATTTGTCCATTTCCTCTAAATTGTCCTTTTTGTTGGAATATAGTTTTTCAAAGTATCCTCTTTTGTCTTTATTTCTGTGGGATCAGTGGTGGTATCTCTTTATCATTTCTTATTTTGTGTATTTGCATCTTCTCTCTTTGTTTCTTTGTTAGTTGAGGTAAGAGTTTGTCAATTTTATTGATCTTTTCACAGAACCAGTTCTTGTTTTTTTTTTTTAATTTTTCAAGTGCTTTCTTATTTTCTATTTCATTTACTTCTGCTCTGATCTTTACTAATTCTTTCTTTCTTCTACCTTTGGGTTTTGTTTGTTGTTTTTTAATAATTCCTCCAAGTGTGCAGTTAGTTCTTCAATTTTACCTCTATCTTCTTTTTCGATGTATGAATTTATGGGTATAAATTTCCCTCCAGTACTGCTTTTGCTGCATCCCATAAGTTTGGATATGTTGTGTTATCATTTTCATTAGTTTCAAGGTAGTTATTAATGTCTTTTGAGATTTCCTCCTTGACCCAAAAGTTTTCTAAGTGTGCATTGTTTAACTTCCAAATCTTGATGCCAAATTTGCATTTCTGGTCCTACAGATTTCCACCTTCATTCCACTGTGAGCAGAGAAATTATTTTTTATGATTTAAATCTTTCTGAATTCATTGAGACTTTTTCTGTGGCCTAGCATGTGGTCCACCTTGGAGAATGATCCATGTGCTCTTGAGGAGAATGTATATCCTGCTGTATTTAGGTGTAATATTCTGTATATGTCTATAAGGTCCATCTCCTCTAATATATTGTTCTAAATCTATGTTTCTTTATTGATTCTCTTTTGAGATGTTCTGTCCAAAGTTGATGGTGTTTTATTAAAGTCCTCCAATATAATTGTAGAGGCATCTATTCTTTCACTTATTTTTCCCAATGTTTGCCTCACATATTTGGAGTCACCCTTGTTATGTGCATAAATGTTTATGATTGTTCTTTCTTCTTAAAAGATTATGACTTTCACTAATATGTAGTGTCTATATTTGTCTCTTACAATTGATTTGCATTTAAAGTCTATTTTGTGTGATATTAGTATAGCTACTCCTCTCCTTTTTAGGTTATTGTTTGCTTGTAAGATAGTTTTCCAGCCATTCACTTTCAACCTTCTTGAATCCCTGAGTCTAAGATGTGTTTCTTGTCGACAGCATACAGATGGTCATATTTCCTTATCCAATCTTCCAGCCTGAGCCTCTTCACAGGTGAGTTTAATCCATTGACATTTCAAGGAATTACTATATTAGCCATATTTTCTTTGGATTTGTGTTTGCCATATTTTGATTTTCTTTTCCTGTTTTTGTCTTATTAGTTGCTCTTACACTCTCATCCAACTCTGCCACTCTTGTTTTTTTTTCTTTCTTCCTGCAGAACTCCCTTTAGTATTTCTTGAAGAGCAGGATTCTTGTTGGCATACTCTCTTAGTTTTTGTTTATCTGAGAATATTTTGAACTCTCCATCATTTTTTAATGCTAGCTTTCTGGATAGAGTATTCTTGGTTGGAAATTTTTTTCTTTAATACCTTGACTATGTCATACCACTGCTTTCTTGTCTCCTTGGTTCCAGATGAGAAATCAGTACTTAACCTTATGGAGCCTTCTTTGTATGTGATGGTTCTCTTTTCTCTTGCTGCTTTTAATATTTTATCTTTTGTTTGAGCATTGGATAATTTGACAAGTATATGTCTTGTGGTAGGCCTTTTGGGATTTATTCTGTTTGGTGTGTGTTGTACTTCCTGAACATGTACATCCATCTCCTTCAGTAGGTTTGGGACGTTTTCAGCCATTATTTCCTCTAGCATGCCTTCTGTACCCTTTCCCTTCTTTTCTCATTCTGGGATATCTATAATGCACATGTTTATACATTTGGCATTGCCATTCAGACCCCAAAGTTCCTGCTGGATTTTTTCTACCTTTTTATCTATTAGTTCTACTGTTTGATTTCAGATGTACTGTATTCTACATCACTAATTCTTTCCTCTGCATCTTCAAGTCTGCTGTTATTTGCTGAGAGTATATTTTTGATTTCTTGAATTGTGCTGTTCATCACAATCATATCCAATATCTTTTCACATATGATTGCAATTTCTTCTGTATTTTCTCCAATTGTTTTCTGCATATTCTTAATCTCTTTCTTCACTTCATCAAATCGGTCCCTAATATATGTTTTGAAAGCTGTAATTGCTTTTTTGATGTTTTGCTCCTTTTCCTGGTTTTTAGTTTGTTCATTGGATTGGGGCATGTTTTCCTGATTATTGGTTTGGTTTGTAGTTTTTTGTTGCTGTCTGGTCATCACTTTATCTTGACAGGTCTAATCAGTTGCTTAGCTTCTTTGTATAGTTTGGAGTTTAATTAGTTGTTGTTTTTGCATGCATGTTAAGTCTTCTCTTTGTCATTTTGTTCTTCTTATTGTATTTCATTGTTGTTTGCTAAGTTCACTTGAAGAAAAATATTAGGGCCAGGGAAAGCAAAAGGAATAAGAAAGAAAATGAATAAAGTAGTATGGATAGTAAATATTAACAGAGGAAACCTGTGGGACCTAGGAGAGTGGATATTAGACTCATGTAAGGTATGTAGAGTTATAACAGTAAGAAAAGTAGAATATGTATAATGAGACAGTAAACTGAATATAGGGGATGAATATTGTGTGAGTTAAAAGGCCAGTGTACTCAGGAGAGAGGGAAGGAGAAAAGAAAGACAAAAATATAAAGAGTGAATATAAGACATAAAATAGAACAAATGTTTCAGAAATAAGTCAGGAAAATCAGGGGGCAAACAAAGAGAGGTGTAATGTAAGAGAAACAGTAATTGATGGAGGATAGACATATGTAGAGGAAAGTGGATACTGCTGGTGACCACAATCAGTACACAAAGAAAAGAATAAATGGAGGATGAGGAAATACAGCAAATATGAAGTGTACCCTGAAGGGCCTAACGTAAAAAGAATAAAAAAGAAGAGAAAGAAAGAAAAAAACAAAGGGACAAAAGGGAAGGGGGAAGTAAGTAAGAAAAAGAAAAAGAGAAAAAAATGAAAAAAAAGGGCCTTGGGAGGATAAAGAGGAAGGAAATACTTGACAAACTAACCAAATACTAGGGAAAGTTTCAAGCAAGGAATCCTCTTTGTAGTTAAATAAAACGTTTAGGAATCTGAGGGTTCCTCTTTCTTCCTTCCTCACTTCCCTCTCTCCTTGGCAGCAGGAAAGCTGCCTGAGAGGTCTGGTAGGAGATTCAAGCGGGACCTTGTTGAACCAGCTCTGCACAGAAAACAATGACTCTTAATTTCCAGAGAGAGAACCTTACCAGGAACCCCAAGTATGCTATCGGAAGCTTGGAATGCACCTCCTACAGTCCCTCTCCTTTGGGTGTGCTACAAGAGGGCTAGTTGATTTTCTGACTTCACCTTCTCCAAGGCCAAGTTTCCTATCCCAGATTATTCAGGTGAATTGTGCTTTCTCAGAAGATTTGCCACTCCTCTCTTCCTGGAATCTTCTCAAACCAGCTGGTATGTTCCCCCAAGCACAAAAAAAAAAGGGGGGGGGGGAATGACAGAAAATTGAACCTGCACTCGCCTGGCCCTTCTGGTGCACCCACCCCCCCTGCCACTGAATCTCTCCCACTCATGGAGTCTGTCCAATCTGGAGGTCTATGGAAATCCCAGACCTCCAGGAGTGCTGGACTCAGGAAAGGGAAGTCTGGGGCACTGCAGATTCAGGATATATATTTCTGTGGACATGGGCTATGGGGGCTGAGGGGACACAGACCTGGGGACCATGCATCTGGGGATGCTGTAGTACAACCAACAGTTCTTAGGGAACACCACAACATCCAACTCTAGTGGGAAGTGTCCCACTTCCCGACAGCCTCCGACTTCCATACTTACAATATGCAGTTTGACCTTTCACAAGCACTCCCTCTGTCACTGTCTCTCCAAATAGATGTCCACACACCTCCTGCCTTGCTAACCCCCAAAACAGCCCACTCCAGCAAGACCCCAACACCACTCAGTCACCTCTTTGCAGGAGAGACTGTGAGGTGCACTCAGATGCCATCTTGCCCCACAACCTCATATTTTTTTAATATAACATTTTTGTGGTCTATGTATCTTTTTAAAAAGAACATTTAATAATAAAAATAAAAATAAAACATAACCTTATAAAAGAAAACTACAAGAAGGGACTTGTGTGAGGTTGTAGTAAGCATACGCCTACTACGCTTTCAACTGAGAGGCCATCTGAAAACTGCCATGTGCTGGCAGCCTGGGAAAGTGCATGTGAAGAATTTAAAATTAAATAGATGAGAGAGATTTTTTTCAGGTTTTTGTATCTTCCCTCCCCAAGGCCCTTGGAAGTGGATCTGCAAGCCACTACCGAGCTCAGGACTCAGATTTGAGCAATTAAGTAGGAAATCCTAAATACCAAAACAGATTGACCCAATAATGAAAAATTGGCAATAACAGTCTCCCACCACTAAATCCATTAAAAGAGAGAAATATTGAGCATCAGAGTAAGCTTACCATTCTAACCAGATACATAGACATCAGAAAATGATTTTGAGCCCCTGTTAAGAAAATGGGAGAAATGGCAAAGAAAAGGAATATAACAAAATTCCAGATGAGACAGGATTTCACACAATTAATAAATGACATGCACACAAATTTCCAAAATCAAATTAGTTGAAAAACAATATGACTAAAGAGATAAAGGACATCAAAAAAACACTGAGGCTGTCAATGTGGCTCAAGCAGCTGAGCTCCTGCTTCCTGCATGGGAGGTCTGGGTTCAGTCTTGGTATCTCCTAAAATTAACAATAAAAACCCAACAAGCAAACAAAAAGCCTCAGGGAAGCCAATGTGTTTCACAGCCAAGCACCAGCTTCTGACATACGAGTTACTAGAGGTATACAACAGTAGACTTGAAATGACTGAAGAAAGAATAAGTGATACTGAAGACAGGACAGATAGGAAAGAGCACAGAGAGGAAAGAATGGGAAAAATTGAGCAGGAACCTGGGGAGTTGAATGTAAATATGAAGTGCCATAACATGTGACACGGGAGTTCCAGGAGGAGAACTGAAGGAAAAAGGGGAAGAAAGAGTATTTGAGGAAATAATGGCTGAAAATCCCGCAATTCTCATGAAAGAAATGAACTTACATGTCCAAAAATAATAGCATACCCCAATCAGAAAAGTCTGGACAGATGTAGTACAAGACACATACTACACAAAATGTCAAAGGTCAAAAATAAAGAATAAATTCTGAGAGCATGAAGGGAAAGTCAAAATGTCACACACAAGCGATGAACAGTAATACTATTGTAGATTTCTCATCAGAAACCACAATGCAAAAAGACAATGTATAATATAATGATACTGAAAAATAATTGCCAGCAACCATTACTTATATGGCAAAATTATCCTTCAAATATGAGGGTGAGTTTAAAATATTCACAAATAAACGGAATCTAAGGGAGCTCATAGAAAACAGTCTGCTTTTACAGAAAGTAGCAAAGGGAACTTTTGCAGATGAAAAGTAAAAGGAGAGAAAAATGTGGAGGAGACTATAGAATGCAGAAGTGGTAGAAAGGATAACCAAAAGAATAAAAAGAGAGATGAAAATAAGATATGAAATATGAAACCTGAAGAATAAAAATGCTGGAAGTATATAATTCATTTTCAGTAATAATATTCAATATAAAGGTATTAAATTCCCCACCAAAAAATATATGCTAGCAAATGGACTTTCTAAAAAGCCATCCATATACTGCCTATAAGAGACTTGCCTCAAGGTGTCTGGGTTTAAGTTGAATGGAGGAAAGTGACAAGTTTGAAATAGGTACTTTATGCAAACAGTAACCAAAAAAGAGCAGGGGTAGCTATACTAACATCAGAAAAATAGACTCTAAACACAGAAATGTTCTGAGACACAGAAGGCTATTTTATATTAATAAAAGGGACAATCCACCATGAAGAAATAAAAGTCATAAATATGTATGGACCTAGCCATGGAGCCCCAAAATATATGAGGCAAACTCTGGCAAAACTGAAGGGAGAAACAGAGAATTCTACAATAACAGTTGGAGACATCGCACACCACACACATTAGAAAGAAAACTGACTGAAGATGAACAAGGAACAGAGAACTGGATCAATATTATAAATTGACTAGACCTAAGAGACATAAGCAGAATGTTCCATTCCAAATTAGCAGATTATGCATTCTTCTCAAGTGCTCATGGATCCTTCTCCAAGAGACCAAATGTTAGATCACAAGCCAGGTCTCAATAAATATAAAAAGATTGAAATTATATGAAGCACCTTTTCATATAATAAAATGAAACTGGAAATCATAATAGATTATAAGGGAAAGAAACTGGAAATCAATAATAGATGGGAAAAAACAAAATTTGCAAATGTTTTGAAGCTGAACAGCACATTCTTAAACAGTCAATGGCTCAAAGAAGGAATTGTAAGTGAAATTAATAAATGTATTGAGATGAAAGAAAAGAAGAACACTACTTACCAAATTTATGAGATACAGGAAAATGTGTAAGGAAATTCATAGCCCTAAATGCCCATTAAAAAAGAAGAAAAGGGTGCAGCGATGCCCGGAGATGTACTCACCAGACGCAATGGATGTGAAATGATGATGGGGGAGAGTGTTACTGGGGGGGGGGGGGGAGTGGTGGGGTGGGGGCAGTGGGGGTGAATGGGGACCTCATATTTTTTTAATGTACTATCTTTTAAAAAATGAATAAATTGAGTAGAATTTGAAGAAAAAAGAAGAAAGGGCTAAATTCTGAGCTCTAATTGAATAACTGGAAAAAACTAGAAAAAGAACAACAAAACATTCCCAAAGCAAGCAGAAGGAAAGAAATAATAAAGATTAGAGATGAAATTGAGAACAAAAATGTATAGAAAAGCAACAAAACCAAAAGCTGGTTCTTTGACAAGATCAATAAAATTGGCAAATCCTAATGTAGACTAACAAATTAAAAATAGAAAAGATGCACATAAATAAAATCAGATATAAAAGAGGGGAAGTTAAGAATTAACCTATAGTAATAGAAATGATCATAAGAGGATATTATGAGAAATTGTATGCTAGATGAAATGGACAAATTCCTAGTGATGCACAGACTACCTACATTGGCCCTCAAGAAATACAAGAACTTAAAAAAAAAAAATAACATTTAAAGAGATCAAATCAGTCATGAAAAATCTCCCAACAAAGAAATGTCCAGGAGCAGATGACTTCACAGTTGAATTTTACCAAGCATTTTGAGAAGAATTAACACAATTCTTCTTTAAGATCTTCCAAAATTTTAAGTGGAGGGAAAATTATCCAACACATCTTATGATGCCAACATCACCCTAGAACAAAATCCTGATAACGATAACACAAGAAAAGAAAATTACAGACCTATATTTAATAAATGTAGATGTAAGAATTCTGAACAGAATATTTGAATATATCATTCAACAGCTATCAAAGGACTTATATAATATGACCAAATGGGATTTATTCCTAGTATGGAAGGGTGTTTCAACGTAAGAAAATAAGTAACATAATACGTCTCATTAACAAATTAAAGGGAAAGAAACATATAATCATCTTGATAGAGGCAGAAAAGGCATTCAACAAAACCCAACATCCTTTTCTGATGAAAACACTTTGAAAGATAGAATAGAAGGAGAATTCTTAACAAAGGGCATATATGAAAAACCCACAAACTTCATCCTACTCAATGGGGAAAGTTTGAAATCTTTCTCTTTAAAATTGGAAACAAGACAACAATGACCACTGTCATCACTGTTTTTCAACATTGTTCTAGACATTTTAGCTACAGCTATTAGACACACACACACAAAAAATGTTATCCAAAAAGGAAAAGAGGCGGCAAAATTCTCACCGTTCAAGAATGATATGATCCTATATTTTGAAAATTCTGAAATGACTATAAAAGTTACTCAAACTAATAAATGAATTCAGCAAAGTGGCATGATACCAGATCATTATGCAAAAATCAATAATGTTTCTGTACTCTAGTATTGAACAATTTAATTAGGAAATATGGGGGAAATTCCATCTACAATAGCAAAAAAAAAAAAAAAAAACTCAAATACCCAGGTCTGAATGTAATCAAAGATGTACAGAAGTATGCAGAAAACTACAAAGCAATTCTGAAAGAAATCAAAGACCTAAACAAATGGAAATACATACTGTGTTCATGGGTTGGAAAACAAAATATCATGAAGATGTCAATCCTATCCAAACTAAGTTATAGATTCAACATGATACCAATGAAAATTCCAACAGCCTACTTTACAGAAATTGAAAAGACAGTTACAAAATTTATTTGGAAGGGAAAAGGCACTGGAATAGCTCAATGTATCCTAGAAGAGAAAAGCAATGTGGGAAGAAATTCGCTGCCTAACCTTGAAATATATTTTAAAGGTTTAGGGGTCAAAACAGCAAGATGTTGCCATAAAGATAGAAGAAAATTGATCAGTGGAATAAAATTGAGAATCTAGAAATAAATCCTCACCTCTACAGGCAACTGGTTTTGTGCATACCCACCCAATGCACATTAATGGTAAAAAACAGTGTTCAACAAGTGGTGCTGGCAGAACAGGATCCCCATAATCAAAAGAATGAAAGAGGACTGCTATCTCACTCCCTTTACAAAAATCAATGCAAAAGGAATCAAGGAACTAAATGTAAAAGCCAGAATCATATAACTACAAAAAGAAAATGTAGGAAAACATCTTAAAGACTTTATGGTAGGTGGTAATCTCTTGGATCTTACACCCAAAGTATGTGCAACAACAAAAAATTTAGATAACAGGGATCTCCTTCAAATTAAACTTTTTTTTAATCTCAAAGGACTGTGTCAAAAGGCCAAAATGGTAGCTGATTCAATGAGAACAAATATTTGTTTATCACATAGCTTATAAGGGCTTCTTATCCACAATATACAAAGAGATTCTACAACCCAACATAAACAGACAAAATATCTGATTGGAAAATGGGCAAAAAACTTGAATAGGCTTTTGTTCATAGAAGAAATACAAATAGCACAAACACATTTAAAATGTTCAATATCACTAATGACTAGGGAAATGCAAATCAAAAATACGCTGAGATATTCCACACATATTAGAATGATGACTATTAAAAAGTCAGGAACTACAAGTGTTGGAGAGGGTGCAGAGTGAAAGGAATTATGATTCATTGTTGGTTGGAATGTAGAATTTTACAGCAACTCTAGAGGGCTTTTTGGCAGTTCCTAAAAAGTTGAATATAGATCTGCCACATGACCCAGCAATGCCACTACTTATTGTATATTCAGAAAAATTGATAGCTGTGACATGAACAGAGTTCTGCACACCTATGCTCATAGTAGTGTTATTTATGATTGCCAAAAATTGGAAAAAAAACACAAGTGTCCATTAATCAAATAATAAACAAACTACGTTGTATACACACATTGAAATATTATGCAACAGTAAGAAGTCATGAAACACGAGAACATGGATGAACCTGGAGGATATTATGTTGAATGAAGCAAGCCAGGTACAAAAGAATGTATATGACATCCTCTCACTGTTATGAACTAAATAATATTGTGTAATCTCATGGAGTTAGTAACTTAAATATGGGTCACAAGGAAATTGAATGAGTTTATAAAAAGGAAAACTTGTCCAGAATTGGTAAAAAAAAGGATTGTATTATGAACAGAAAAGGTGAAAGAAAAACATATCTGTAACTACGAGTGTATTATGGGTACAACAGTGGTTGAAGGGGAGAGTCTAATGTTATGCAAATTACTAAAAGGAAAGCAAAAAGCAAAAAACAAACCTGCAACATGTGATTGTATATTATAGTGAAACTTCACATCAAATATGAATATGTGTAATATTGCATATATAAAGCTTTTTTCTTTGAAAGTAAATAAATACATGTTAATGTTACAATATGTTAATAGACTAAAAACACCATTCTGCTAAATTAAAGAAAACAGACACAAAATACTACATATTGTATGATTCCATTTATAGAGAAAGTGGATGTTTGTCAATTTCTAGAGATGGAATTGGATTGGTGGTTGTGTGGGTCTGTGGAGGGATAGTGGGATTGGGAGGTGACTACTAAGGGGTCAAGTTTTTCTTTGTTGACTAATAACATTGTCCTAATAGTGTTCATGCTGATGGATGAACAACAGTATTATTATATTGAAGGCCATTTATTGTGCACTTTGGTTAGATTCTGTGGTGTGTGAATATATCTCAATAAAACTCCTTTAAAAATGCTTAATGCAAATACATACATACATACATATATATATATATATATATATATATGTTAAGCTATGTCCTGCAGCAAACTTCAAGTTCCCAAATAAAGGGAATGAAAATGAAAAAGTTTTAAAGGCTATATAAAAAGTGTATTTTTAGTAGTGAATGCAAACTGTGATTCTACCAAATACTATCAATTGTACACTTTGGGATGATTTTATGTTTTATGAATTAATATCAATAAAATTGATTTTTAAAAGTAAAGGAAGACACTGGGAGAGCCCAATTTGAGAGCAAAATAAATGAAATAAAAAGTACACGTGAATTATACAATAGCAGATTTGAAGAGGCAGAAGAAAGGATCAGTTGCAGTGGATTGCTCGGTCAGTAGAGGTGGGGTTGCTTTGCCCCACGTTGGGCGCCAGCTGCGACGACTTGCTCGGTCGGTAGAGGTGGGGTCTGGCTGCGGACGAGGGGTCGGTCCAGCTCATGACGAGGGGTCGGTCCCACTTGGGACGAGGGGTCGGTCCCACTTGGGATGAGGGGTCGGTCTGGCAGCAGACGAGGGGTCGGTCTCACAGGGGTTGCATGGTTCGGCTGACTGGGTCGCCCGGTGAAGCCAGCAATGAAGGGGTTGCCTGGAGAAGCAGGTGATGAACTGGGGACAAGGGAGGCCAGGCCCTTGTCAGGGGCTCTCAGGACTGGAGGGCGCAAGGCAGAAGAACTACCACGGAGACAAGGTAAACATGCAAGTCCAACTTTATTGAGGGAGAGGCAACAGTTTTATAGGGGCTGGGGAAGGCTGATTGGTCGAAACCATGCCCTGTTCTGATTGGCTGCCGGCGAAAGGTCAGTGGGCGGTACTGGATGGGGGAGGGGTGGTGGTTAGGGATTGGCTGTCGCTGTTGCTGGGGGAAGGGGCAGGGTTTAGGGATTGGTGGCTGCTGTTGCTGGGGTGGAGGGCAGACTTGAGTTTCCCACCCATGGCTGGCTGTTGCTGCTGTTGGGGGAGGGAAAGGGCAGACTGGAGTTTCCCGCCCATGCCTGGCTGTTGCTGCTGTCAGGGGAGGGGAAAAGGGCAGACTGGAATTCTCCGCCCACGCCTGGCTGTTGCTGCTGTCGTGGGAGGGGAAAAGGGCAGACTGGAATTTTCTGCCCTGTGCCTGCGTAGGGAGAAAGAAGAAGAAGGGTGCCGCCCCACAAGGCATCGGGTGGTGCCATCCGGGAGGAGGGGCAGCCGCGGAAGCATGGCTGCCGAGAAGGGGAGACCCGAGGGCACTCTGTGCCCATGCTGAGCTTCCTTCAGGGGTGGCGGTGGGCCCGACCAACCACCCTATTATGGGGGCAGCGGAATTAGGCCTACCGCGGCCGCTCCCCTTGCCAGGCCAGCAAACCACACTTCAGCCCGAGGGGTGACCGCAATCAGTGAACTAGGAGATAAGGTTTCAGAATTTGAATACAATGAAGAACATACAGAGAAAATAGAAGCAATTGGACAGGATCTCACTCAGGTAACTGAATGACAGTAGAAAGCAAGCAAACATATGCATAATGGATGTCCAGAAGGGAAAGAAAAAGGAAAAAAGATATTTGATTAAATAATGGTCAAAACTTTCCCAATTCTTTTGAAAGACATAGGTATGCATATCCCAGAAGTCAACAGTCACCACTCTGAATAAATATGAGTAGAATTCCTTTGAGACATATAATAATCAGAATACTAAATGCCAGAGATAGAGAATTCTGAGAGCTGCAAGAGTAAATTGATTCATAACATACAAGGGATTCCAAATCTAATCAAGTGCTGACTTCTCTTCAGGAATCATAAAGATGAGGATGCAGTTACATAATACATTTGAGATAATAAGAGGGGAAAAAAGTGCCAGCCAAAAATTCTTTATCTGGTAAACTGTTCTTCAATAGTGAGTGTGAGGTTAGAGAATTTACAGATAAACAGAAACTAATAGTGTTTATCACAAAGAGACTGGCCTTGCAAGAAATACTAAAGAAGTAATGGAGTCTGTAAGGAAAAGACAACAGACATAGGTTTGGAAGAGAGGCTAAAAATAAAGATTATCAGTTAAACCAGTAAAAATAATTAAATGTATAAGCAAAGTGTTTTAAATAAGACTTTACATGTAAAAGCTAAATTATTGGGTGAAGTAAGTACAACATTTATAGTAATAATATTGCATTCTTGTGAATTAAATTCCTCAGTCAAAAGATGCACACAGGTGGAAAAGAAAAAATATGCGACATAAATGTGCTAACTAAAAGTGACTCAGCTTAGACCCAAGTACACAATTAGGCTGAATGTGAAAGTCAAGGTAAAGATACCACACATATATATTAACCAAAAATAAATAGGGATAAGTATACTAATACATCAGACAATTTAGATTTCAAGTGCAAATCTTTATGATACAAAGAAAGACATTATATATTAATAAAAGGGGAAACTGCCAATAAGAAATATCATCAATATCTCTGAACTTGTAAAATGTATGATGCAAATGCTGGTAAAACTGAAAGGAGATAAAAGCTGAAGACTTCAGAACAATGTTCATATAGATGGAACATCTAGACAGAAGGTCAATATAAAATAGAGAAGTTGAAAAATTTGATAAATGTACTAGACTTGACACACAGAACAAATCAATCCATATCAGCAGGATACACCTATATCCAAGGGCTCATGGTTCATTCTCCACGATAGAGGCTTCAATAGATATAAAAAGATGGAAAATATACAAAGTAATTTTTCTGATCACAATTGAGTGAGGTAAAAATCAATAACTGGTGAAGGACTGGAAAATGTATAAAGGAATAGAGGTTAAACAACACAATCTGAAAACACCTGTTTGTCCAAAAATAAGAAATTGTAAGATAAATCAGAACTTACATCAAGAAAAATTAAAACAGGGACATGATGTAGCAAATTTTATGGGATACAGCAAATGCATCACTCAAAGCAATACTTATAGCTCTAAATGTCTGCATTAAAAGGGAAGAAAGAGCTAAAATCAAAGACTAATTATGCATTGAAGGAACTAGAAAAGAGCAACAACCCAATCCCAAAACAAGCAGATGAAAAGAAATAACAAAGATTAGAGCAGAAATAAATGAAAATGAAAGCAAACAAACAAAAAAATAAAATAAAACAAAATTTGGTCCTTTTAGAAGATCATCAAAGTCTATAACCCCTAGCTAGACTGACAAAGAAAAAAGAGGAGATTCAAAAAAAAAGAAAGAAAGAAAGAAATGAGAGAAGGATATTACTTGTCCCCACAGAAATAGAAAGTTTTAAGGCTATCCCAGATTCTAGCTCTCTGAGATGGCTCAATTTGCTCAATTCATATCAGAGAGGTCATGTAATATTTGTCCTTCAGGTGAAGACTGGCTTGCTTCACCAACAAAAGTTCCTCAAGATTCATCCATGTTATCCCATGTTTTGTACTATATTCCTTATTATAGCTGAGTAGTATGCCATTGTAAGAATATACCACATTTTGTTTATTCATTCACCTGCTGATGGGCATTTTGGTTAAATCCAACTTTTGGCAATGGTGAATAATACTGCCATATACATTGGTGTGCATGTATTGGTTGATGTCCTTGTTTTCAGTTTTTCTGGATATATACTCAGTAGTGGAATTGCTAAGTCATATGGCAAATCTATAGATTTTTTTTTTGAGAAACCACCAAACTGTCCTCCATAAAGGCTGGATCATTCTACATTCCCACCAGCAGTGGATGAGGGTTCCCATTCCTCCATATCCTCTCCAACACTTTTAAGTCCTCTGTTTTTTTAATAGCCACCAGACTCATGGGTGTAAGATGGTACCTCACTGTAGTTTTGATTTCCTTTTCCCTCGTAGCATCTTTTCATGGGCATTTAGCCATTTATCTTTCTTCTTTTGGAGAAGTGTCTGTTCATACCGCTTGCCCATTTTTAAAATGGGTTATCTTTTTATTTTTAAGATATAGGATTTCTTCAAATATGCTGAATTTTAAGCTCCTATCAGATATATAGTTACAAAGTCTTTTCTCCGTTGGGAAGGCTGTCTTTTCACTTTCTTGAAAAACTCATTTGAGGTGAAAAAGTGTTTAATTTTGAGGTAGTCCTATTTATTTATTGTTTAACTTTGTTGCTTTTGCTTTGGGTATGAAGTTTGTGAAACTATTTCCTATTACATGTTCCTGTAGATTATCCTCTACATTGTCTATCAAGGTCTTTATGGCCTTGGCTCTTACATTAAGATCTTTAATCTACCTTGAATTGATTTTTGTATAAGGCATGGGATGGTGCTCTGCCCTCATTCTTTTGCTTACAAATACCATGTTCTCCAAGCTCCATTTGTTGAAGAGCCATTCTCTCCAAGGTGAGTTCACTTGGTGACCTTGTTGAATATCAGATGACTGTATATGTGACCATCTATATCAGAACTCTCAATTCAGTTCCATTGGTCAGTATGTATATACTTGTGTCACAAGCAGACCGTTTTGATCACTGTAGCTTTGTAGTATGTTTTAAAGTCAGCTAGTGTGATTCCTCCAATTTAATTTCTCTTCTTCAATATGTCTTTGCCTATACAGGGCAGCTTGCTCTTCCAAATAAATTTCATAGTTATTTTTACCAATGCAATTAAAAATGCTGTGTTATTTTAATTGATATTGCATTAAATCTGTAGATTAGTTTGGTAGTATAGACATCTTAGTGATATTTAGTCTTCCTATCCATTAACAGGGAATATTATTCCATTTATTTAAGTCTACTTGAGTTCCTTTAATAGGGTTGTGCACTTTTCTGTGCATAAGTCATTTACACTTCTGATTAAGTTTATTCCTAGGTATTTGATTTCTTAAAAATTTTACTCTTACAAAGAGCATTTTTTTCCTTGACTTCCTCCTCAGATTGCTCATTATTGGCTGTTGATGCAACAAGAAAAAAACCTCGAATAAAAGGGGAGATGGTAAGGACAAATGAGTTTATATGCCAAAGAGACTTAAAAATGAGTTGAGAGGTCATAAGAGGTGTCATGATTATGCATGTCTCAGCAGGATCTTAGAGATAGCCAAAGCAGATACAACCTCAGGTAGGGGTGCTCCTGAGGGCTACAGAGACACTCAGGTTCTGCAGTCATGGCAGATGGCTCTGGAGTTTCATGCTTTACCGGTGGGACCTACTTTAGAATTTGAACTTCTGAGTGTGATGGAGCTCGGCTCAGATGTGACTTCTCTACACATGCCTCTTCTGTTCCTTTTATTGAACCTGTGGTTGGTACTGGGGTTGGTGTATGCCCAGGAGCCTTGAAACTCTGAGCTGTCCATGTGCCAACGGGACGCTGAGATCTCAGCAATGTTGAATCAATGGTATCAGCCACAACAGCCCAGTAGGTGCAACTGGTAAAGAGGCCCTGGAACTCTTGGAAAAAGAGCATAGTTCCTTGGCTCAATTGGTCTTTGACAATAACTAAATTTGGATTATTTTTTACTTAAGATAGAGAAGTCTCTGCTGTGATTTCAATGTAAGGCAAGACTAATACAATTCACAAAAGATGCAATGAGATAAACACTATTAACATCTCCAATGGTTTTGTTATAATGTGCAGTTTCTCCCAATACCTCACTATCTTCCAGGCCACCTGTGACCTTTTTTTGTGTGTGTGTGGCTAAGCTCTATTCTCTGGAGAGAATGTCTCCACCAGACCTTCCAATTACTCATCCCAGGACTAGATTTAATCATGATAATGGTGCTGTTACTTATGCACCATTTAACTGTAATTACCTGCTTAAATATGTTCTTATATATCTCAACTAACTACTTAGGCCAGACATCTTGAAAAAGGATGCCAAGCCACAGCAGGGGGAACATAATGGTGTAAAATAAATTATATATGGCACCTTGTCATCTCACCGGACTTAATTATAAGTTTACCATTTTGAGCAACAATTCCACTCAACTCTAACCTAGGCATAATTGTACCTAGTAGGGTCTGTTCCTCCATTTGATCTGGATGATAAGCCTTCAACTTCTCCAAATGACCCTCACTCTTTCAGTACTTTCTGTTGCAGAGTGTAAGGTTGCCAAACCCAGTGTCTGTTGAAAAACCCTCCTCCTCCTCTCTGGGTCACAATAAAGATGAGCCCCTGGAACAAAGACTTTTCCTCTCCTCCCCTCTGCTAATCTTTGCAGAAGCTTAGGTTGGATTAGATACACACCCCTCCACCATTATTCTTGCATCTGCCCACTAAGTCCTTTGATCTAATAAAGCTGTTGTTTCTTCATTCTCAGCCGACTGGCGGTTTGTGTGTCATCACCCAAAGAATTTCCACCTAATATCTAAAACACACACATTTTGGGGGTAAGTATTACCACGATAGCAAAACTGGAAAATGAGAAATACAACAAAGAAAATGAAAGAAAAATATCCACCATGAATATAAACATTAAAGTTTCACAACAAAATATTAGCAGATGCAAAACATGTATAAATATCTACATCTATACCTATATACCCTACAAACATGGGAATTCAATGTTGTAGCCTGAAGTAGTATAAAGAGCTCTAATAGTTTGTTCATGGCATTCTACAGTTTGTTCATAGACTTGCCAAAGCCTATAGACTTTACACCACAAAGCATAAACCACAATGTAATTAAATTATAACTAGTTAGTAGCAATGCAACAATGTTGGTTCATCAATTGCAACAAATGTAGCACACTAATCTAAGGTGTTAATAATAAGGAAAATTATAAGTGTATTTGTATATTTGTATGGGCACTCTCTATACCTTCAGTATAATTTTTTTCCATGAATCTAAACTTCTTTAAAAATAAAGTTTATTATTATAAAAAGAAGTTAGCTTAAATTACATAAAGTCAAAATTTCAAAACTATCCCAGTATAATATAGATGAATGGATCTAAAGGCTTAGAGATACTGGAATGCTAGAGTGGAATTATCATGTAGACCTACTCAATCACCCCAGGAATATCCAGAGCACACACCTTTCCAAACACAGTGGGCAAAATTTTTGTGAGAGCAGGTCTATCAATTCTGGAAGTATTCTGTGGTTGCTCCTCTCTCTAGGTCCTGTTATTGTGGGAACTTCTGAAAAAGCAGCAAAAGGGATGAGTGAATCATAGATTGGAAGGAATCATATGGCAGCACTTAATTGCTAAAGACAATTATGGGCAGTCAAGTCAAAGTACTCATCACATCCTATGGCAATGGATGTTGAACAAAAGATCTCTAGACATGGAATAGATGGATAAAATACTGAGTTCTCATATATCCATGTAAGAAACTTCTAGGTCAAATGAACAAAAATCTAACTTGAATAAAAATGAAAACAGTGTGTCATGGCCCCTCAATCAGTTCCCAGATGAGATATTTTACAAAGCAGAAACCCAGGCCTTTTACCAGGGTGACTGTGCAATGTGGAAAATGAAATGATCAGAAACTTGGGATAGTTATTAGACATTGCATCTAAGCAGCATTAATTTTAGAAGACCCAAAATGTCACCACATTGGTCAACCAGTCAGAATAGGGGATTTGAAGGTCAGGAGATCAATGAAGTGGTCTGTCTGGTCCCCAAATTCATTTTATGGTTATTTCCTCATATCTAGAATGCATAACTGAGATATACATACTCTGCAATGGGACAAACCCACATTGGTACCCTACCTTCATAGAAAAGACCAAGTGGAATTCATAAGATCTGAACCTAACTAACAAAATAGTAAATCAGGAGAAAAGTACATTGCAACTGACCATGTTCAGTGGTTTACATTATGGATTTAGTTTTACACTGTACATTTTCATAGGTTTTGACAAACTGCATGATGGCTGTATCCACCATTGTAAAACCATGCAGAACAATTCCAATGCCATAAAAATGCCCTATATTACACCTATTCTTCCCTCCCCACCTTGGAACCTCTTTGTTTATTAATTGCAACAAATGTACCATACTCCAAATTTAAGATGTTTTAATCAGAGAAAGTGTTAGAGGCCGAGAGGGGGGTTTTATGGGATTCTCCTGTATTTTCCATATGACTTTTCTGAAACCTAATCTTCCTGGAAAATAAGTGAAAAAAAGACAAGGAACATACAGAAGAAATTGTCATGTATTTAAAGAACATAACAGATTTTATGGTGATGGAAGGTATACTATAAAATGTTTTTATTTATTATCTTGCTGTATTTGAGCCGAGGATTTTGATTGCAGAAAGGTTGCAACAGTGGCAGGAGAGGACCACTGGTGTGGGGTGTTGGTGGTGGGGGGATGTGTAGGGAAGAGTTTACCTGGGATATGCTTCTATGGAATAGGAATGTGTTCATGTGGTCATGGGGTGTTGTCTCAGTGGGTGAAGACTCATACAATAACCCAAAGAATAGGGAGTTCTCATCCTGGGGAGTCTTGTTATATTCTGTAATACAGTCGCACAGCATGGGCTGTGCCTAGTGAGGGAGGACAATTATTCCAGTCCCTTGATACTGATAGCTGTACTTAAGATCCTTGTTCTTGTGAAACTGAAAATTAGCCTAATAGTATATATTGCCTAATAGTTACTTCCTGCTAGCCTCCTTGTTGCTGAAGCCTGGCTTCTCTCTAAGCCAAACACAGCATACATTTTCACTGGAATGGGGTATGAGTCCTGGGGATTAGCCTCCCTGACACTGAGAGATTATTATCAAGTACCAACTTGCAATGCATTTGGAAAAAGACCTTGATCAAAGGTCTTGATCATTGACCTTGATCATTGTTTAAAAACAAATGAGTTGTGATGGCTAAGTGATTTCAAAGTCAGTTAGTAGGTCATTCCAGAGGTTACACTATGCACATCTCAGAAGGATCTCACTGATTGCCACAGTAAACAGTGCCTCAAGCAGGGGAGTTTGTGAGGGCTCTAGAGACATCTAGAAACTACAGGCAGGGTAGACAATTCCAGGAAATTGGCAATCTCTCAGTAAGGCTTACCTTGGAATATATGTTAACCTAGCTCCCCAATGTATCAGAGATCGTTTTATTTATAATTTTCCTATACATGGTTCTTCTACCCTTTTATTTGAACCCATAATTAGCACTATACATATTAACCAAATGTCCCAGAGACTTAAATCTCAATAGGAGAAAAAGTGGGCATCACTATCCCAAAATGATCAAGACTGAGGAATCAACAAACATAAGGGGGGAAGTGACTATCGACTAAAGTAGACATTATTATTAAAGTAATGGAAGAACTGGTGACATTGGTATACAGTGGTCACCAGAGATACCAAAGGGAAGGAGAGGGAAGAATAAGTGGTATATGGAGCATTTGGGTACTTTCTGCATGATATTGCAATGATGGATACAGGCTATTATACATTTTGTCAAAACCTATAAAATTATGTGGTGCAAATTGTAAACCGTAATGTAAAATATAGACCATGGTGAGTAGTAATTCTTCAAAATGTATTAGTCAGTTGTAACTAATGTATCACAATAATGAAAGATGGCATTAATTGGGGAAGTATGGGAGTGGGAAGAGTGGAGTCCTATACTTTTGATATAAAATTTCTATAATACACAGCTTCTTTTGAAATAAATTTTGTACAGTTTCTACAAAAAAGTAAACAACATTCTTGGGGGATTTTTATACATTAATGCTACTTGCATGAACTTGAAGGATGTAGAGGTGGCAATTCCCACCATATCCCCGTTCAATTCCCCTATTTGACCCATGCAGAAAACAGATGGATCTTAGAAGGTGACAGTGGCATCAGCAGAAATTGCAGCCCCCAAAATAATGCAATTTTTTGAAATGACCAGAATAGGTTTCTGGTTGCTTACGTTGGACTAATTCCATCATAAAAGGCAGCATTTGGTTATACTGGAATAGATATGCACTCGGGTACAGGTTTGCTTCCCTTGCCTGCAATGATTCTGCCAAAAGTTATCTTTGGACTTATAGGATGCCTTAGTCACTGTCATGCTATTCTAGATACATTACTTCTGGTCAAAGAATCCACTTCACAGAAAATACAGTCAGTACCATTATAATACTCTACATCATCCTTAAACAGGTGGATTGGTAGAAAGATGAATGGATTTTCAAAGACCTATTATACTGACAACTAGGTGTCATACCTTTCAAGGCTAGGGAAGTATTCTCCAGAGAGTGGATAAACTCTAAGTGAGCATCCTCTCTATGGAGCCATTTCTCAAATACCCAGGATCATGGGGTCCAGACATCAAGGGGTGGAAATGTGAGTGGCAATACCTAGTGGCCCACTAGAAAACATTTTGTTTCCTGTTCCCATGACTTTAACTTCTGCAACTCTACATATCAAAGTTCCAAAAGAAGGTGTGCTTACACCAAAAGAGAAAACAATGATTCCCTTGAACTGTAAGTTAATACTGCTACCTGGTTTACTCATGCTTCTGAATTACTATAGAAATTACTTTACATAATGTAGTGACTGGAATGACTGATCCTGATTATCAAGAGAAACAGGACAGTTATTACACAATTGAGATAAAGAAGGAATTTCTTATTAATGTCATAAAATGGGATTAAGGTCAATGGGAGACAACTTGTGATGGTTAAGTTAACGTGTCAACATGGCCAGGTAATAGTGCACAGGTGTATGATCAACAGGTACTGTGCTACTTGTAATACAAGGATATTTCACAGACTTTAATCATCAGTGAGTTCTTTGCATACATAGCTGGTTACATCTACAATTAACTGGGAAGAGAGATACATCAGCAATGAGTAAAACCATATCCAACCAGTGGAAGTCCTAAAATGGACAAGTGATTTCTGCATTTGGAGAGAGAATTCCTATCTCTATTTTAGACAGTCACCATTTCCTGGGGAACCTTCATCAAGAATCTTCATCAGAGTACTTGGCTTGAAGTCTGCCCTATGATATTTGGACTTGTGTATCCTCGTGTCATGTAAGACAATTTAAGAAAATCTCATTCTATTGACAGGTATTTCTATTAATTTTGTTTCCCTAAAGAATAGATTGGTACTGGGAGTGGTTCTCAAGAAAGAGAATCTTAAAAATAAGGTTCCTTAATTCACCCTGGGATTTTTGCAGTTGACTCTCTACTCTGATTAGATTCATGGGCACTAATTACTTCATTTCCAATAATAAAGAGATGACTGACAGTCTGTGGCATGAAATGATAATAGAGACATACAAACTAAAACCACTGGTAAGACTACCTTCATGCTTATAAAAGGTAAGCCCCTGGTAAGTTGTATCTTAATGGAGTTGTATGGAGTTAAAATTACAGTGGTGTTGGCTGTCTAAATATGCTGGATAGTTATTTTTTTAAAAGTGATGAGCTGAAAGCTTCAAATTTGCAAGTTAATGCCACATGAATGGGTGAAAATTTCTCTGTGGGCCCTGAGAGAAAATCTTGTTTTATGCATCTGCAGACTTAAGATCTCTGAAATCCAGACTCAGAGTCTCATTGTGTGAGTAGTAGAGTTACAACGGAATTGGAAATCTCTAACCTTATAGGGTGTCTGCTATTAAAATAAGGGTATTGTTTGGAAAAGAGTGGAATCATGATGATTGAGATAGAGATATATGGGTTGGTGATATTTAAGCCCTAAATTCTGCTGAAAATTTGCCAGATAATCCTGTAATGGTCTATTATGAGGAGTAAACCACAAGACCTCCTCCACATCATGAGAAAAGGGCCACCCAACATTAAGCCTGCCCTGATTAGAAAACTACTGAATATCCAATCTGCTCCAAGGCATCTGCCATCTAATCCCCACTTGAAGAGATTAATTTTGTCTCATGAGATAAAACTGCAAAGAAATCCCCTTAGGGACACTACTTTTTTTTTTTCCCTCAGCAAGGATTCTATTTAATTCCCCAAGGTGAACTACACCAATTATATCTCTTGAGTACAGCCAGGTTTGCAGCTCTGGGCCACATATCTCTTTTATTTATTAATTTATTTTTTTTGCACATGGTGAAAACATTTTGGAGCACTGCTACACCACATGGATAATGGTTTACATTGTTGTTTATACTCTCTGCCTGTCCACTCAGTGGGCCCTGGCAGGACGTACAATGTCCAGCATCTGTCCCTGCAGTACCACCCAGGACAACTCCAAGTCCAGCTTCTCCAGACCTATTTCTAAAGTCACAAGCTCCCAAAGGTAAAGTACAAAGTATGACCCATGAAGAAGGGCACTGTACTTCAAAAGAACTGTGTAGGTTTTCCAATTTATATATATATAGACAGAAATCAGGGGGATAAGTGTGGGAATGGATATTAAGGATGTGGGATAATTGTGGAAGGAATATAAAGATGTATCAAACTGAATTTTTTAATATGAGTACCCTACATAGAGATTCTGGATTTAACGTAGCATGAAGTTGTTCAGATGGCTGCCTGAAACTGGGATCACAAAGTGGCCAACAATGTCTGAGGTTAAGATGACAGAATTGACCTGGTATACTGTAGATGAGGGGAGTCAAAGCTTAGAGAGATTGGTACATTAGGGTGGGTTTACCACCTAAAACTTGCCCACCCACACTAGGAGTGTACAGAGGACACACTTTTCACCAGGACTGTGAAGTGTAAATAGGTGGGACTAACTCAAACTTCCTTGAAGAGCTCTGTGGTTGCTCTTCTCTGTGGGTCAGATTTTACTGTGGTAACTGCTGTCACAGAACTAGGGTCCATAAACACTACGGGCAGGATCAAATCCAAGACAAAGAGAAGTCAAGTGGCAGACTTAGATGCCAAAGACAAGGTGGGAGTGGCTACAACAATGTAAAGCAGACCCAAAACAGTGATCAAATAGTCTGTCATCCTGTCATTGGCTAATAGATATGGGGTGCCTAGAAATAAAATAGATGTCCAGACTACTAAATTTCTACTTGATCTGTATAAGCAGAAGAGTTCTATGTTGAGTGAACCAAAGTCTAACTTGAATTACAGAAACAGAGAGCCAAGACCCCTTAATCAGTTCATGGACTTGAGACACCTTACAGACCCAGAGACCTTTGAATAAGGGAAAGACTGGGTCCCCTCCCAAAGGAATATTATAAAAAAATGTGTATGTAAATCTTTATTCCAGCCTTAGCCAAAAGGATCTACAGCATTTTACTATGGTAACTGAGCATTGGGGAAAAGGAAATAAATAGATATTTAGGGATGATTAGACACTGGCTCAGAGTGACATTATTTCTAGTAGACCCAAATTTTCATGGTGATCCACAAGTTAGAGTAGGGGCTTATGGAGATGGGGTGGTTGATGGAGTTTTGCCTCTACATAGAAAAGTATTAATTAAAAAGTAACCAGTGTTATGGGCAGATATTTCAGAGATCACTGCCACCATCAAGGATGATTTTGTTTGAGAAATGCTTTTTCTTAGGTTGCCATTAGTAAGGACCACAAGAAACAGTTTGCTTTCAGCTGGCAAGGCTAGAAGTATATGTTCAATGTCCTATTCAACAAAATATCAACATTCCAGCCCTATGTTGTAATATTGTCTGCAGTGGCCTTGATCATCTCTTCCTTCCACATGACATCATACTAGTTCATTACATTGATGATATTACCCTGAATGGATTTAATGAGCAAGAAGTCCCAACTGCTCTAGACTTACTGGTAAGACATTTGTATGAGAGAAGATGGGAGATAAATCCAACAAAAATGCAGGGACTTTCCACCTAGCGAAATTTCTTGCTTTTCAGTGGTCTGGGGCAGTTTGAGATATTTCTTCTAACGCAAAGGATAAACTGTTGTATCTGCTTTCTTCTAAAATAAAATAAAATAAAGAAACCAGCACAATGCTTAGTTGGCCTCTTTGGCTTTTGGAGACAACATATTTCACATTTAGATGTGCTGCTCTGGCCCATTTACCAAGTGGCCAGAAATGCTGCTAGTTTAAAGTGGGGACCAGAACAAGAGGAGATTATGACAGGTCCAGGCTGCTGTGCAAGCTGCACTGTCACTTGAACCGTATGATCCAAGAGATTCAAAGGTGCTGGAAGCATCACTCACAAATAGAAAGTTATCTGGAAACTTTGGCAGGCCCCTATAGGAGAATCACAATGCAGACCCTTAGGAATTTGGAGCAAAGCCTTTCCATCCTCTGCAGGTACTACCCTCCTTTTGAGAAACAGTTTTTGGCCTGCTACTGGGTCTTAGTAGAGATAGTATGGTTAGCCATAGATCACTGAATTAACTGACATGCCTCTCATAAGATGGGTATTATCTGACTCTCCAAACCAGAAAGTTGGCTGTGCACAGCTTTGCTTCATCATAAAGTGGAAACTGTATATAGGATATATGGCTCTAGGGTTCCTGAGGGCACAAATGGTTTATATGAGGAAGTGCCCCAAATGCCCATTCCTGCCACATTTCCTTCTCTGTTCCAGCTGACAGTTATGGCCTCTTGGTGAGTTCCTTATCATCAGTAAACTGAGGAAGAGAAAGCTCAGGTATTGTTTACAGATGGTTCTGCACAATATGGAATTACCATCCAAAAGTAAAGGGCTACAGAATTGCAGCCTAATGCTGGGAAGTCCCTGAACGACAGCGGTGATGGCAGAGCCTCTCAGTTTACAGAACTTTGAGCAATTCATCTGGTTGTTCATTTTGCTTGAAAGGAAAAATGGTCAGAGTGCATTTGTACACTGATTTATGGGCTTTTGCCAATGGTTTGGCTGGATGATCAGGATCTTGGAAGGAACATGACTGGAAAATTGGGGACGAAGAGGTCTGAGGAAGAGGTATGCAGATAAACATTTCTGAGTGGGCAGAAACATGAAAACTTTTGTGCCTTCTGAACGTTAATCAGAGTGACATCAGCAGAGGAAGCTTTTCACAATCAAATGGATAAGATGACCCACCTGTGGATAACAGCCACCCTCTTTCCCCGGATTTTCTTTTCTTATTCAATGGACTCATGAACAAAGCGGACATGGTAGTAGAAATGGAGGTTATGCATGGGCTCAGCAACATGGACTTCCCCTCACCAGGGCTGACCTGGCTACAGCCATTGCTGAGGACCCAATTTGCCAGCAGCAGAGACATGCACTCAGTCCCTGGAATGGCACCATTCCCTGAGGTGACCAGGCTGCTACCTGGTGGCAGGTTGATTATGATGGGCCACTACCATCATGGAAGTGGCATTGATTTCTTTTAACTGGAATAGACACATACTATGAGTAACTTTTGCCTTACTTGCACACAATGCTTCTACCAAAAGTATCAGCTATGGATGGCAAAATATCTTATCCAGCACCATGACATTCCATACAGCATTGTTTCTGATTAAGGAACATACTTCACAACAAATGATGTGCAAGAACAGGCATATACTCATGGAATTCATTTGTCTTACCAAGTGCCCCATTATCTTGAAATAGCCGAATTGAAAGAACCATGGAATGGCCTTTTGAAGACTTAATTATGGTGCCAACTAGGTGGCAATACTTTTCAGGGCTGGGGCAATGTTCTCCATGAGGCTCTGCATGCTCTAAATCAGCATTGACTCCATGGTGCTATTTCTCCCATAATCAGGATTCAATGTATGGAAATGGGAATGGTACCTCTCACTATTACTTCTGGTGATTCTCTAGAAGATTTATGCTACTTGTGCCTGGAGGCTTAAGCTCTTCTGGTCTACAGTTATTCATTCCAAAAGGATGAGTGCTTCTACCAGGGAAAACAAGAATTGATTTTAACTGGAAAGTAAGACTGCTACCTGTCAACTTTGGGCTCCCCATGCCTCTGAATCAACAGGAAAGAAAGGAGTTACTGTACTGGCTGGGGTGATTCATCTGGCCTATCAAGGGGATATAGGACTGCAAGTACCCATGGAGGTAAAGCAGAAGGTCCCCTAGGGCATCTAGGTACTTAGCACTAGCATGGCTTTTTATGAAAAACGGTGGAAAACTATGAAACATAATCAAGGTAGTACTAATAAAGGCTCAGAAAAATCAGGAATGGAAGTTTGGATTTTCCAACCAGGCAAAGAACCACGGTATTCTGGGGTGCTTGCTGATGGTAAAAGGAACATGGAATGGGTAGTGGAAGAAGTAAGTTGTAAATATGAACTTTGAACATAGGACCAGTTACAGATAAAAGATTGTAATAGTCATGAATGTTTCTTCCTTGTTTTGTTATGAATATGTTTGTATTTGTATATAAAATGAATATCTTGTTCTCTTCCCTATCTTTCCCCTTACCATATAAGTTGTTTTAGTTTTATGTCATAGTATTTAAAGATGCCAATTTTATGAGTGAGTTTCACCAAAGAACTTACACAGTATTCTGGGGGTGGGGCAGAGGGGGTTAGTGTGTTTCTGTTTGTATGCAGGGCAATTGAGTATTGTTAGGAGGAAAAGAATATATCACTGTTATTTTTATTTAGGGGTTGAAAATGTTTTGAAATTATATGTATGGTGGCTAAGTTGACAAGTGATGGACTGTGTAGGCTAATGTGTCAACTTGGACTGTTAATGGTGCCCAGTTAGTTGTTCAAGCAAGCACTGGGCTCATTATAATATTAATACAAGACAGTTCATGGACTTTAATGATCAGTGAGTTGATTGCATAGATGGCTGGTTACATCTACAATCAAATGAGGACATTGCTGTCAGCAAAGGCTGATGTCTTATCCAATCAGATGAAGGCCTTAATAGGAGAAGTGAGTTCAGTTCTCAGAGAAAGAATTGCCATCTCTACTTCAGACAATCAGCATCTCCTGGGGAACTCATCCAGGACCTTCATCAGAGTCTCTGAACTTGCAGCCTGCCCATGGTTGCCTGAGACAATTTTATTAAAATTATACTATTTACAGGCATTTCCTGTTGGTTTTGTTTCCCTAGAGATTCCTGACTAATACCCCACACAACACAGGTAGGACTACTAATGTACCAGACCCTATAGCAATGATGGTTTGTGTTGTCCCATGAAGCTAATAACCAGGATTTGAGGAGGTGCTTGCTGAGCATAAGACAAATATGGAATCAGTAGTGGGAGAAGGTAATTATATATACAAGCCATGTCCACATGAACAGTAGCAGAAAAAAGGGACTAATATGGCTATGCAACTTCTTACTTTAAAAAAAAATGTTTTGAGGGTTTGCATATGTACATAAATTCAAATTTTGTTATTTTCTTCCCAAACTGATTTAGATTTTGAAGACTGCCAAGGCAATATATGAGAAATATATTTGTGTTTTCCAATGGGAATTTATTAACTTACAAGCCTACTCTTCTGAGGTCCTGCAAATGTCCAAATCTGGGCATCAGTCTTCTCTGGCTCTCATTGCTTCAATTATTGCAGCTTGTTTTTTCAGCCTCTGCTCTCTTTCTCTGCAGCCCCTCTGTCTGTTTTCATTCATTTTTTTATGTTACACAAATTTATTACGTTATTATCATTCATTACAAATTGTATGAACAGATGAAGAAAATGTCATCCACGCTCTATGCCTGTGTAAAAAACTTAAAGGGATTTAAATTTGGATAAAACTTTGCTCTTCTGTGGCATGTAGATTAACAAAATTTCTCCCATTTATATCACAAGTATGTATGGGTGTTTAGATCCATTCACGCACATTAAATATCACCAGTTATTTAGATAAGCTCCAAGGCTTTTAAAACACAGAAGGGAAATCCAAGGTTCACACATAAATTTAATGACAAATCATTTAACCATATCATGAAACGAAATTGTATATCCTATGCAGTTACATGATTCCTTCAGGTATTCTTTATTAAGTAATGCACAAGCTAAATCATGATTGCCTCAGACAGTGTCTGTTCTTCTATAAAATAGCCATTGCACATAACTAACTTTTACTCAGGAACATTTAATAAACATCAAGTCTCTGAGTTACAAAGTCACAGAATGAAACAGCCATCAACATTGTGCAATCACAATATGAACAGAAGACTAGCTCTTGGCAAAAGCACTGAACTATACTCTGTCAGGAAGAGATGTATTAAAAGCAGCTCTGCCATGAGACATAATCCCTGGATATATATATATATATATATAGATAGATAGATAGATAGATAGATAGATAGATAGATAGATAGATAGATAGATAGATAGATGGACAGATAGATAGATAGATAGATAGATAGATAGATAGATAGATAGATAGATAGATATATTCATAGATATAAATAAAGTTGCAGACTCCATTTTTACAAAAGTGTAATTAAGGTAAATAATGGGATGTTAACAAATGCTTTGTCAGTCTTTCAAAGGAGAAAGCACAGGAAAAAGTAAATAGCTGGCTTAATAAAAAAACTCAAATTGCACATTCTTCTATCTATATATAAAACTGTGTGAAATAAAAGTAAGGATGTATATATCCATGATTTTGAACACTTATATTCAGCTTGGCACTTTTTACACTATCATTTTGTTCCTAAATCATGTATATTAAATTAAAGCCAACCAATTACATATACAGAAAGCTACATATATCTATATATAAATATTTACACACATATATATAGATACTTTCTGGTTAGTAGAGATAAAGAAAAATAAATTAAAAAACGAAAACCTTTTCTTTCTTCACCACAATGATAAGCTCTTTTCATTTTTTTATTCTTTAGACTTTAAAATGCTACACAGGGTTATTGAGAGAATAAGAGTTCAATACACTTGGTTGGTTTCATAAGACTCATGTTGGAAAATGTGACTTCACAGAGAAAAATACTTCCATTTAAATACACACAAAGAGCAATGCTGGACATCTCGAGCAGATCTTCAGAGATGGAGAAGAAAGGAAAAGTGTCTGGTAGGACTCTTTAAAAGAGTCACACATCTACCATCATCTATTGGTGGATAGCTAGGTCACCTACAACAGCACAGAATTCTTGAAAGAATATTCTTCCATCTCTATCCTTTTTTGCATTTATTATGGTTTTGTCTACAATTTGCATTAACTGTGTAGCTTTCAGATTGTTCCCCACCATCACCTTCAGCTGTATACCCATCTTTATCCATGTCATAGATACGGAATGCAAACCTCAACTTTTGTTCCTTGTCTCCTTTGACACTGAACTAAAAGGCTCCTTCAATGAATTCTTTTTCTTCTTTTTTATTTTCTTTTATATGCTACATTCAAAGATCAACTCAAGATGGATCAAAGACCTAAATTTAAGAGCCAAGACCATAAAGACCTTGGAAAGCAGTGTAGTGAAACATCTACAAGACCTTGTAATAGGAAATGGCTTCATGAACATCACACAAAAAGCATAAGCAGCAAAAGAACAAATAAATAAATGGGACTTCCTCAAAATTAAAGCCTTCTGCACCTCAAAGGAGTTTGTCAAGAAAGTAAAAAGGGACCCTACACAATGGAAGAAAATATTTGGCAACCATATATCTGATAAGAGGCTTATAACTTGCATATACAAAGAACTCCTATATCTTGAAAATAAAAAGATAAACAACCCATTTAAAAAATGGGAAAAAGATTTAAACAGACACTTCTCCAAAGAAGAAATACAAATGGCTAAAAAGCACATGAAAAAATGCTCCAAATCTTTAGCTATCAGGGAAATGCAAAACAAAACTGCAATGAGATACCATCTTACTCCCATAAGATTGACAGCTATGAAAAAAACAGAAGAATACAAATGCTGGAGAGGATGTGAAGAAATAGGAACATTCATCCACTGCTGGTGGGAATGCAGAAGGATCCAACCATTCTGGAGGACAGTTTGGCAGTTTCTCAAAAAACTAACCACAGATTTGCCATATGACCAAGCAATTCCACTGCTGGGTATATACACAGCAGAACTGAAAACAAGGACACAAACAGATATATGCACACCAATGTTCATAGCAGCATTGTTCACTATCGCCAAAAGTTGGAATCAACCCAAATGCTCATCAACAGATGAGAGGATCAATAAAATGTGGTATATACATACAATGGAATACTACTCAGCTTTAAGAACAAATACACTACAAACTCACGTGATAACATGGATGAATCTTGAGAACCTTATGTTGAGTGAAGTAACCCAGGCATTGAAGGACAAATACTACATCACCTCAGTGACATGAAATAAGCAAGCTGCCTCAGAGAGCTAGAGACTGGAAGATAGGCTTACAGGAAATCGGGGGATAGAGGAAGGATGTAAGCTGACATCTACATGGGTGAAATCTATGGATAAGCTGGAGGTAAGTATGTGTACAAGGAAGGGATAAAATGGGGGCATTGGGTTACCTTTGGATGGGGCTTTGAGAGCTTGAGGGGGTCTAGGAATGGGCAGATGGATAATATTGCCCAAGAAATTGGGGGGAGGGTGGGACAACATACGAACTTAGGAAAATGTCAGGTGTTGGTTGAGAGTATAATGCTGAGAAAACCTTTTCAATATATAATTAGGAAAGTTACCTGTTTAAGATATTTAAAGGGGATAATCTGATGTAGGACAGACTCCTAGTGAATATGTGAATGCTCATTTTGCCAGAGTGGGTTATACCATGGGTAGAGACCCATATAATGAGAGTGAAGGTAGACCCACATCCTGTGGAGGACTAATGCCATCAAATAGAGGGAACTGTATCTCTCAAGAGAAATGGTGGCTCCCAGGGCATTAGGGCAGTTGAGCAAGTCAAGCCCTCAACACTGTTGCAAGTATATCTGAACATGGCTCCTCAAGAAGTGAAGATTGACTGTCACTGTGGGCCCCAAGGGGAGGGGGAATTAAATATTGAATAGATGGAACCAACGTAACTGTGAGGGCAATAGAAGTGTTTCACAAGTGTACACAAGGATGGATATAAAACATGTAATATTACACTGAAAACATATAGGGGATGGCAGACTAATAATGTAAACCATAATGTAAAACATAGGATAACTAAAAATTTAGAAAACTGTATAGCCTAAAGTATAAACCACAATGTAATCACAAATGTTACCTTTTTTGAAAGCTATTGTCTCAATATCTGTACATCAGTTTCAGTAAATGTGATATGAATAAGTTAAAAGATTATGGCTGTGGAAGGGAAAAGGGTTTATATTGGATATGTGGGAGTACTGTATATTGTATATATGAATTACTGTGATCTATGGCTCTTGTTAAGAGAAGCTTAATAATTAGGAAAAAAGAAAAGAAAAAGATAGGATGTAGAATTTTTCCAAATCAATATGTATTCTATATCTAACCTTTAAACTCATTGCTATATTCCATTTTACTAGTAAGGGAACCTGACATTATATTGGGCTTCACTTTTCAGGAAGTTTTGGATCACAGAATGGTTCAACAATGGCAGTGGAGGAATACTGGTATGGGGTGTTATTGACAGGGGACATATGGTGACAGGGAGTTATACAGGGCATGTGTCCAGGGTGCATGGAAATATTTGGATATACTCATAGTGGAAACAATTAAAAACAACAGCTGAGGGGGTACTGGGCTCCTGGCTGGGGGGGCTCTGTCATGGTCCCTAGGGGAGCAGCAGCAGTCCCTCGGGTGCAACAGCAAGGACCAGGAATGAATGAGGGTCCAACAGTGAGCCCCTGATACTAATGACTATGCTTGTAAGCCTATACACCTGAAATAAGAACAATGCCTAGAGCAGCACTGTGCCTAAGTGTTCCCTCCTGACAGCCTCTGTGTTACTCAAATGTGGCCAGTATCAAAGCCAACCTCAGCATGTAAGTGCACTGCCTTACCCCAGCATGGAACATGACACCCGGGGATGAGCCTCCCTGGCACCGAGGGATCACTACCAAGTACCAGCTGATGATGTAACTAGAAAATGACCTTGAATTAAAGGTTCAATGCAGACCAGCAGAATATCCCTGTCTACATATAATAACAGGAGTTAAAAAGGCTGTTTGACCTAAAGTAAGGGGGAAATGGAAAGGACAAATGAGTTTATATGGTTATGAGTCTCTAAAAAAGAGTCTGGAGGTTGTCAGAAGGATTGCCCTTATGCACACCTGAACAGAGTCTCAGAGACAGATAAAGTAGATACAACCCCAGGTATTTATTCTTCTGAGGGCTAAAGAGACCAACAGGTTTTATGGTCATGGCAGATGGAGTTCACTGTCATGTCATTTGGCCCTTCTTTGGAGTTGGTGTTTCTGCATGATGGAGCTGGACTCAGATGTGATCTCTTTTCACAAGCCTTTCCTGCTACTTTACTGGAATTGTAGTTGGTGCTGGGGTTTAAGATATATCTAGGGGATCTGAATCACTGGACTGACAATATGATAACCAGAACCTGAGCCTCAACAGTCTTCAGCTCCTACACTCTGATTTATTGGACTTACCCCACTCAGCTAACATGGAGTTGAAGAATGTCAACAACCACACCATGGAGTCTACAGTGCCTACAACTGAAAGCAGGAGGATTGCATCCAGTATCCATGTGGAATCTAAGCCCCCTCTTGACATAGATGTGGAATGGACACAACCAAGCCAAGGTGCATAGGAAAGAGGCATACAGTAAGGATTAGAGTGGACTTAATGATATTCTATTCATGAATTAATGTGGTTAATAATGGAGAAAATGTGGCATTGGTGTGGAAAAAGTGGCCATGGTGGCGGCTGGGTGCGGGGAATGGGAGGAGGAGATGACATGTGGAGGCATTTTCTGGACTTGGAGTTGTCCTGGGTGGTGCTGCAGGGACAACTACCAGACATTATGTCCTCCCATGGTCCACTGGATGGAACATGGGAGAGTGTGGACTATGGTGTGGACCATTGGCCATGGGGGTGCAGCGATGCCCAGAGATGTACTCACCAAACGCAATGGATATGTCTTGATGATGGGGGAGAATGTTACTGTGGGGGGAGTGGTGGGGGTAAACGGGGACCTCATGTTTTTTGAATGTAATATTTTTTAAGAAAATGAATAAATAAAAAAACATAATATGTGAACAGCAAAAAAAAAAAAAAAAGTATTCACCAAATGCAATGAATGTGCCACAATGATGAAAGAGGTTGCTGATGTGGGAGAAGTCAGGTGGGGGGATGGGATATATAAGAACCTCTTATATTTTTTAATGTAACATTTTTTGGGCACGATGTATCTTCAAAAATACAATTAAAATTGATGGAGGTGGGGGTGGAGAGTGGGATATATGGGAACCTCATGTTTTTTAATGTAACATTTTCTGTGATCTAAAAAACTTGAAAAAAGATAGTGAAAAAATAAAATAGAATAAAATAAAATATATGAGGTCCCTATATACCTCCACCCCACCCACTACACCCCTCCCACATCAAAAACCTCTTCTATTATCATGACACATCCACTGCACCTGGCCAAGACATTCTGGAGCACTGCTGCACCACATGCAGAGAGATTCACTCAATGAATTCTTTAAAGTCTACTTCTCCATTCCCATCCGTGTGGAATATATCTATTACTCACTGTGCTAAAGGATTCTGTTGTAACTCTGGCAGAGACATGAACTCTTCCACATGCAAAGAACCAGAATTGTCCAAATCGATGTCCTTAAATCTCTTTCCTAACCTTTTAGCTTCATCAGCATCAAAGTGTGAGCACATTTCCAAAAGCTACTTGCCTCATTTCCCATTTTGCTCAGCAGGTCCTACGGCTCACTCTGTTGGAGAAGAATGTGGGCGCTTAGACAGGCTGGAGCAGCAAGCCAGGGGTCAAATGCGGTGGCCTGGTGCGGCTACTGTTCTCAGGCCCCCGCGGGGGAGGGTGGGTGCGGTAGGGCGAAGGGAGCGCCCTGGGGCCTGGGCCACCGGTGGGGTGACTGGGCAAGAGAGGGAGAGGGTGGGGATGGGAGGAAGCAGAGAAAAGAAAAGAAATTAAAATGCAGATTCAAAGACGGGAGGGGGAGAGAAAAGGGGGGAAAAGGCAGAGAGAAAGGAGGGGAAGAGCAGGAGACGGGGCCAGGAGTCTCAGGGGTTGTAGCTTTGCGCTAATGCCAGAGAGGTGACAACAGACTGCAGTGGCTCCCGATGACCCACAACCTCAGGGCATGAAAAAGCTGTGTTCACTCTTTTTTTATTTTTTTTATATTTTTAATGTTACATTCAAAAAGTATAAGATGTTCCCATATACCCCCATCCCACTCACACCACTTGCCCCAAATCAAGAGCCTCTTTCATCATCTTGGCACATTAATTGCATTTGGTGACTACATTTTGGAGCACTGCTGCACCACATGGATAATGGTTTACATTGTATTTTACACACTCCACAAGTCCACCCAGTGGGCCATGGCAGGACACACAATGTCCAGCATCTGTGCCTGTAGTACCACCCAGGACAACTCCAAGTCGTGAAAATGCTCCCACATCATACTTCTTCTTCCCTCTCCCTATCTTCAGCAGCTATCATGGCCACTTTCTCCACATCAATGCTACAATTTATTCCATTACTAATCACAATAGTTTCATAGTAGCATATCAGTAAGTCCACTCTAATCCATACCCTGGAATGGTTATGTCCACTTCACCTCTATATCAGAGGGGGTTTAGATTCCACATGGATGATGGATGCACTTCTCTGTTTGCAGCTGTAGGCACTCTTGGCTCCCTGGTGTGGTAGTTGACCTTCTTCACCATCCTGTTAGCTGGGCAGGGTAAGTCCAATGAACCACAGGGTAGGAGTTACAAGTCTGCTGAGGCTCAGGATTGTCATATGGACAATCCAGATATCCAGGTTCCCTGAGTTTACACCAGACCCAGAACCAAACACAGGTATAGTGAAAGTGACAGAAGAGGCATGTGTAGAAAGGTCACATGCATTTTTAAAGAAGATCAACTCTAGCTCACATCTTACTGAAGTAAGCAAATCAACTTATCCCATCTACAACAGGTTCACACCAACAGGATGGACCAGTTTCAGGAAAATTATTTCCTGTTGCACATATGCAAAGTACATTAACTCCACTGCAACATTAAGTAAAAACTCTTATCAAATTTGGTTATAGGTGTGGTCTTTGGTTGAGCATAATTCCCCTAGAGCTGTGGATTTTGAAACTGAGAACAAATTATATATGCTTCCAAAATACAAAGAGGGATTGTCAAAATATATAGTTCCCATTACCATAGGGAGCAATTTTAAGGAATATAGGATTCCTGTATACAAAACAATTTCAAAAACCTCCAAAACACACTCCACTAGATTTTAAGGCTGAAAATCATCTATAAAACCATTCTTCTTCTTGGGGATTGATGGAGTGGTAGCCCTACCCTCCAAAAACTTTTCCAGTGACCACATTCTAGGATCCACCCTTACAAAGCAACAGAGTTGCAGACAAACTCTAGACCTCACCCTCTGACAACACAGGGTTGATGGCCAGACTCTTCCAATTTCTGGAGCACAGACTCAACCTCCCCAGAACATTGAGGGTGGTGGCCTTACCCTTCCCAGTCCTGGGGAATGTGCTCCATCCTTTCTGAAGGTTGGTTGGTAGCACTGGCCCTGAAGAGTTGGGTGGAAGGCCTACCTTCTTCAAGTGCCAGGTCATTCTCCTCCTTCTGCACATAGGGATGGGTATATTCTCCTGGCTTGAGATGTCTTCAGTCCAGACCTCAGCTTCCACATTTCTATTTTTTAAGTCATTTTCCCATAATCTCTCCCATTTTGGTAATTTCTTACTAGACTGGCAGAGGAACTGGTCATACAGATTGCACAAAAACCTAGTCCTTTTAACATGCAGCACAGTGGGGGTACAGTCCCTTAGGTAATAAGACCTTATTCTCACAGGATAACTTTATTTCCAATCCTATCTTGTAATGAAATGACTGAGCAGTTCTATGGTTAATTAAATCTCACATGGGGTACTATTCTTTGGGGACTCATTTTCTGGAAACTCAGAACTTCCCAAACCAACAATTTCTTTCCTGTGTGCCCAGGAGTTCAGTTCTCATCTTATTATTTTCCTCTCAAGTGAGGGATGAGAAGCCAGGTCATACTTTCCACATTTAGTTTGGAAAGTTCCTCAGCTAAATAGCCAAACTCAGCACTTCCAAATTCTGCCTTCATATAATATTAGATGTCAATTTTATCAAAATTGTTACCACTTTAAAGCAAAGGTTATCTTTCTTCTAGTTTGCAACAACACATTCATCATTTTTGTCTAAAGCTTCACCAGAAGTATTCTCAACATCTGTATTTCTACCAACAGTCTCTTCAAAGCAGTCTAGACCTTTTCTATTAACCCTCTCACAATTCATTCAGAATCTTCCCTTTACCTATTTAAAAAACCTTATAGCGTTTTTGGTATTTTCATAGCAGCACCCCACTCTTGGCACAAATTTCTGTTTTAGTTTGCTAAAGATTGCCAAGGCAATAAGCCATAAATGGGTTGGCTTTTATAATGGAGATTTATTGGCTTATAAGCTTACAATTCTAAGGCCATAAAATATCCAAATCAAGGCATTAGACTCATCTGGGTCTTATCATTTTTAGCTTCCTGGGTTCTGTGGTTTCCTCCCTCAGCCTCTAGGGTTCCTCTCAGTCTCCTTTCTTTGTAGTCATCCATTTATAAAGGACTATAGCAAGAGGATTAAGACCCACAGTGGGTCATGCCCTACTGAAGTAATCTAATCAAATGCTCTCATCGACAATAGGTTCAAGGCCACAGGAATGAATCAGTTTGAAGAATATTATTTTCTGGAGTACATATATATCAAACAACTATGCTGTCTTACCCCCATATCATATAACAGAGATGTATTAACTCTCTGTCATAGTGTTTAAATTATAGGACACCAGTTTTAAGAAGTAATATTATCCAAAGACTTTCATCCATGTCTGGGTTCTCTAGGGCATTCATGTTTGTACACAGAACTGCAAGGAGGAGAAACACATCCTGACTTGATTTAGAGGTGGTGTATACATCACCATCCCAGGGTCTACAGGATGAATGAATAAAATATGAATTAGGGTGGACTTACTGGTATTATACTATCAAACTATTGTGACTCTAGCAAAGGAAGAAATTGTATCATTGATGTGGAGAGATTAGCCACAGGAATTGCTAAGGGCTGGATGAGGGAAGAAGAGATGTGATTTGGGGCATTTTCAGGATCTGCAGTTGTTCCAAATGATATTGCAGGGACAGACATTATATATACTGCCATAATCCACTGAATGGACTAGGAGAGTGTAAACTACAATGTAACCTATAATCCATGCAGTGCAGCAGTGCTCCAAAATATATTCACCAAATGCAATGAATGTGCCACAATGATTAAAGAGATTGTTGATGTGGAATGAGTGAGAGTGGGGTGGGGTGTGGGTTATATGGGAAATTCTTATATGTTTTAATGTAACATTTGTTGTGATTCATGTATCTTTTTAAAAAAGATGGTAAAAATGTAAAAAAAATGTTGAATTCTTTTAGGCAAAAGTATGACTGCTATTACTTTTATTTAGAGACTAAGTATGATTTAAAGAGATATTTATAGTGTCAAGTTGATAAGGGTGGATGGTGATAGTTAAGTTCATGTGTCACCTTGGCTTAATTATTGTTTCCAGTTCTCTAGTCAAGTAAACACTGGCCTTATTGGTACTGTGAAGGTATTTCAGGGATTTAAGCCATTAGTTAATTAACTGAGTTTATGAATAGTTAAATCAACAATGAACAATGGATATTTTATTCATTAATGAGAAAAGTCTTACCCAAACCATTGAAAGCCATGGCACAATGATAAAAGAGGTTGATGATGTGGGGGCAGTAGGGAGTTGGGGTGTGGTATATATGGGAACCTCTTTTATTTTTTAATGTAACACTTTTTGTGATCTATGTATCTTTAAAAAAAGACAATTTTAGGTCATTTTAAGAAAGGAAAGAAAACTCATGACTTTAGAATTCAGAAGAATTTCTATTTTGATACTCTGGAAGCCAGTAGGACACTGTACAGCATCAATAGAAGAGCAAGAAGAGGCTAAAGATCAGAAAATTACTCTCTCTATGTATGGTGTCCCTATGAGGTGCAGAGGTGCCCAAAGATGTACTTACAAAATCCAATGGATGTGTCATGATGATGGGAACGAGTGTTGTTGGGGGGGGGAGGGGGGGGTGGGGGGATGGGGTTGAATGGGACCTCACATATATATTTTTAATGTAATATTATTACAAAGTCAATAAAAAATAAAAAAATTAGAAAAAAAAAAATTCTCTTCCCCAGTGCCAGGACTGGACACAGCAAATTACTGAAAATGGCTTTTGTATAATGACTTTGCTTTTAAAATTTTTTTAATTTTTAATTTTTTTATTTTTAAGGAGATTTAGACTCCATAAATGTGACATTGAAAATACAGGGGGAGACAGGGCAAGATGATGTCAGAAAAGTGAACCTTCCTCTCTCCTACAAAAAAATGACAGAGTGGGGACATATCCTGCCTAAGTGAGCTGTTTTGGGAACCCACAAATAGGAGGCTGCTGGATATCAAGAATGAGAAAACACGACAAAAACAGTGGTAACTCAAGGTAAACCCTGGGCATCTGACCCTCCACAGGGCAAGAAGTGTCAGCTTTCCATGAACCTCACTGATCACACAGCCAGAGGAGAAAAACTCCAAGAATGGGAGGGTTCTGATGAAGGGTGGAGAGGCATTCTACGAGTGTGGGTTCAATTGTCTGGACCTGATTTTTTGAGCTTTAAGGAGCATACCAGCTAACTTGAAGATAAACCATGTAGAAGAGAGAGGTAAATCTGCTGAGGCAGACAGATTTACCTAACCTCTGTGGTTACCTCTGGGAATAAAGTGGAGCCAGGCAATTAAATAATTTTGTGCAATGCACCTAAGGGAGGGATATAGTAGGAAGTGCTTGGTAGCCTTCCAAGAGCATTTTTAAAGTTCCTGACAAGGTGTGCATGCTCTTTCTTAGGAAGACTGAGAGTCATTATTTTCCATAGTTCAATTTTATTCACCAGGGTCCCATGTGAATTTCAGAGGTGAGCTCTCACATGGGCTTCTTGCTGCCCTGAGAGAGAGAAGTGAGGAAGGGAGAAATGGGGAAGGACAGATTCCTAATCAGTTTATTCAACTGCAAAGAGTCAATTCTGTCCCAGGAAGGGGACGTTTTGCAGACAGGTTGACCAGCTGCATGGTTTGGCTAAGTGAAGGGTTTCAGTCTTGAATGTGCAAGGTCTCTGGTTCAGTTTCCAGCTCCTCTTAGAGTAGTGACTGACTGGGGTATTAAGATCTGGCTGTTACTTTGAGACAGGGAAAGAAATTATCCTTGTATTACCTTCCCTTGGGTCTCTTATTTTCCCTAAATAAGAGCTTAAGAGGGAAGTCTTTTGTTTTGTTTTTTAATTGTTTGATTGACTGTCTGCTTGAGGGCTTGTTTATTCCCCCCTGGTTATCTTGTTTATCCCCAGCCTTTTTTCTTTCTTTCTTTCTACTGTTTTTTTTTCTTTATTTCTCTATTGCCAATTCTTTATTGTTTCTGTGCTTCCTCTTCCTAAATGTCCTCCTTGTTGTGTGTACTGATTTTGGCTACCAGTGCTACCTCTTTTCCTTTCTACACCTTTCTACCTTCCTCTATCTGTTGTTGTTCTTCCATTCTACCTCTCTTTGTTTAGCCCCCACTTGTTCTGGCTCTTGATTTTTAACACTTCTATTCTGTTTTCTATCTTTTATTAAGTCTTTATGTTATTGTCCTTTCTTTACTCCCTCTTTCCTGATCCTGCTAACCTTTAATTCATACAATATTCTTCTCCATATTGTTTCTCATTTCATTGTAGGGGCTCCATCTTTTTATTCCTATAACTATACACTGCTTACATGAGTTTAATATTTTTTCTACTAGGTCTTATATGGTCTTCTGCTAAAATCTATTACTAATACTACTATACACATATTCTTTTCTTATCTCTTTTCCTTTTGCTGGCCCTAATATTTTCCTTCAAGGTAACAGAAAATGACAAAGAAATAGAATATAGAAGAACAAAGTATGGAAGAGAAAACTTAAAACACACACAAAAACAGTACCCCCAAAAAAAACCCTGAGGCAAGAGGGAGAAGATTAACAAACCCACAAAGATAAAATGATGACCAGAAAGCAAAAAAAAATTAGAAACCATACCAATTATCAAGAATACATGGACCAGTCCAATTAACAATAAAAACCAGGAAGAGGAGCAGAATATGGAAAAATTAATCAAAGCTCTCCAAACAAATATCATGGATAAATTTAATGAAGTGAATGAAGAGATTAAGGATACTAAGAAACATTTGGAGAGCATACCAAAGAAATTGTAAACATTAACAAAAAAGAAAACAAATATATAGTGATGAATAGCATAATCCAAGAAATCAAAAATACACTTTCGGCAAATAAGAGCAGATGTGAAGAAACAGTGGGAAGAATTACTGTGTGGGAGACAGCACATGTGAAATGAAACAGATTGTATAACTGATAGGTAAAAAGATAGAAAAATCTCTAGCAGGGACTTAGGGATTTCAATGACAACACAAATGCACAAACGTATGCATTTTAGGCATATGGAAAAGAGAAGGCAGAAGGAGAAGAGAAGAGAAAGGGAACAGAAGTGGTGTTGCAGGAAATAATGACTGAAAATTTCCCAAACCTATTGAAGGAGACTGATGTACAGGTTCAGGAAGCACAGTGCACTCCAAATGTATAAACTCCAACAGGTCTACCCCAAGACATATACTTGTCAAATTATCCAACGCTCATGACAAAGAGAAAATAGTTAAGGCAGTAAGAGAAAAGAGAAACATCACATACAAGGGAAGCTCAAAAAGATTAAGTGCTGGTTTCCCATCTGAAACCAGGGAGGCAAGAAGTCAGTGTTATGAAATGTCAAGGTACTAAAGGAAGAATAAAAATTACCAGCCAAGAATGCTCTATCCAGTAACGATGGCATTCAAAAATGATAAAGAGCTTAAAATATTCACAGATAAAGATAAACTAAGAGAGTATGTCAATAAGCACCTGCCCTTCGAGAAATACTAAAGGGAGTTCTGTAGGATGAAAGAAAAAAATAGAGACATAGAATTGGATGAGAATGTAAGAACAACTAAAAAGACAAAAGGAGAAATAAAAACAGCATATACCATACATGAGTCCACATAGAATGTGGCTAATGTAAATAATTCCGTGAGAGTAACATTGAATGTTAATGGATTAAACTCATCTGTCAGGAGACACAGATTGGAAGAATGGATAAGGAAATATGACCGTGTATTTGCTGTCTACAAGAAACCCAGCTTAGACTCAGAGGTTACAAGCAAATAATAACCAAAAAAAAAAAAAAAAAAAAAGGGCAGGGCTATCTATACTAATATCAGACAAAAAGAACTTCAATTGCAAAACTATTTTAAGAAACAAAGATGGACACTACATATTAGTAAACGCGGTAATCTTTGAAGGAGAAAGAAAAATCATAAAGCATTTATGCACTGTTAGAAAGAGAGCAGCACCTATAAGAAAACAAAACGTAACCTCATTGTGGAGAAGAAAATAATTTTATTAATGACCTTGCAAGAATGGGTGCTCAACCTGGATATAATGGTTGGTGTGCCAAACAGCAAGAAACAGTGATATTTATAACCTAAATCTAACCAGCAAGTCCCTTCCCTATTCGCCATTGATTGGGAACTTCAGGGGTTACAGCCTACCCATAAGATCTAACTAGTTTACTTGGTTCTCAGGCTAATTCCCTGCTCCCACACTCATTACACTCTGGTGGGCTGATGGGCTCAGCACTGCTTTCATTACGGTGCACTTTTCAAATTGGGTATACATTCACTATTGGCACTGACCCCCAGCCCTCACCATTGGCTCTCCCTGCTCTAGCCCTGCCCTCAGCCCTCACTATTAGCACTCCCTCATTTTAGCACCATTTTTTCAAATTCTTGGCATGCAAAAGATATTGGAACCCCCCTCCTCCTTCCTTAAACATCAGAGACTGTTCTGGCTGCCCCTTGTGAAAATTAAATTAATCCTTTCCCATAGTCACCTAATCAAATATGTGAGGCAAACACTGGAAAAAAGTAAGTGGAGGAATAGATGTCTCCTCAATTATAGTGGAGGACTTTAATACACCATTATCACCATTATATCAAACATTTCAATAGAGAATTGACAGAAACAAAGACTTTGTATAATATACTGGATGATCTGGACCTAATAGACATATACAGAACATCACCCCCAAATACAGCATGATATACAATCTTCTCCAGTGCACATAGATCATTCTCCAAGATAAACCACATGCTAGGCCTCAGAGAATGCCTCCATGAATTCAAAAGATTGAAATCATACAAAATCATTTCTCTAACAACAGTGTAATGTAGCTGGAAATCTGTAAGGGTCAGAGACCCAGATTGGGCACCAAGATATGGAAGTCAAGCAACACACTCTTAGACAAACAATGGGTCAAGGAGGAAATCTCAAAAGAAATCTGTTACTACTATGAAACTAATGAAAATGACAAAACAACATAATGAAACTAATGCAATGAAGCAAAAGCTGTCCTGGGAGGAAAATTCATAGCTATAAATTCATACATCTAAAAAGAAGAAAGGGCTAACATTGAAGACCTATTTGCACACATGGAGGAATTAGTAAAAAGCACCAAGTTAATCTCAAAGGAAGAAGAAAGAAATAATTAACAAGGACTAGAGGAGAATGAATGAAGTAGAAAATAATAAAGCACAAGAAAAATAAACAAAACCAAGAGCTGGGTCATTGAGAAGATCAATAAAAGTAATCCTTAGTAAGACTAAGAAAGAAAAAATGTCAAGGCAAAAACCATGAAATGAGACAAGGAATATCTCCACTAACCTCATAGAAATAAGACTTTAATAAGAGGATACTTTGAAAAACTATATGCCAATAAGGATGGCAATTTGAGGAAATGGACATTTCTAGAAACATATAAGCAGCCTACATTGATGATAGAAGTTTAGATCTCAACAAACCAATCACAAGTAAAGAGATAGAATCACTCATTAAAACCTTCCAAATTAAGAAGAGCCCAGGGCCAGATGGCTACCCAGGTGAATCTAACAAACATTCCAGAAAGAACTGACACCAATCTTGCTTAAACTCTTCCAAAACAATTGAAAGAGAAGGAATGTTCCATAACTCACTCTATGATGCCAACATTACCCTAATACTAAAGCCAAACAAAGACAATATAAGTAAGGAAAATTACAGACCAATCTCTCTAATGAAACTACATGCTATATTCCTCAACAAAATACTTGCTAATCATATTCGTAAATACATCAAATGAATTATACAACATAACCAAGTGGGTTTCATCCCTGGTATGCAAGGATGGTTCAACATAAGAAAAGTAATCAGTGTACTATAACACATAAACATGTCAAAAGAAAAAAAATTCACATGAACGTACGTATAGCTGCAGAAAAAGCATTTGACAAAATACAACACCCTTTCTTGATAAAAACACTGTGAAATATTGGAAGAGAAGGAAACTTTCTGAATATTGTAAAGGGTATATATGGAAACCCATAGCAAACATCATTTAAAATGGTGAAATCCTAAAATCTTTCCCTCTATGATCAGAAAAAAGCAAGGATGCCCACTATCAGCCCCCCTATTTAATATTGTGTTAGAACTTGCCCAAGACTGAGGCAAGAACTAGATATAAAAGGCATCTATCTAAATTGGAAAAAAAGAAGTAAAAATTTCACTATTTACAGATGACATGAACCTATACATAGAAAGCCCTGAAAGGTCTACCACAAAGCTTCTAGAACTTATAAATGAGTTCAGTCATGTCACAGATTATGAGATCACTGTGCAAAAATCAGTAGTATTTCCGTATACCAATAATGAGTGATCTGAGGATAAAATCAAGGAAAACGTACCATTTACAATAATAAATTAAAAAATCAAATACCTAGGAATAAATTTAACTAATGAAAAAGACTAATACACAGAAAACTACACAACACTGTTAAAGGAAGTCAAAGAAGACTTAACTAAATGGAATAATATTCCCAGTTAATGGATGGGAAGACTAAATATCATTAAGATGTCTATATTACCAAAACTGATCTACAGATTTAATGCAACCCCAATAAAAGTCAATACAGCATTTTTACTGAACTGAAAAACATATATGAAATTTATTCAGAAGGGAAAAGGCCCAAATAGCCAGAGACATATTGAAAAGAAAAATGAAATTGGAAGAATGACACAACCTTCTTTAAAACCTATTTAAAACTTTAGTAGTCAAAACAGCAAGATATTGGCACTGACAATGACATACTGACCAGTGGAACCAAAACTGAGAACTCATATATATATCCTTGCCTATATAGTCATCTGATATTTGACAAGGCCACAAAGTCCACTCATTGGGAGAGAATGTCCTCTTCAAAAAATGGTGCTTGGAGAACTGGATATGCCTATCCACAGGAATGAGAGAGGATTGCCATCTCATGCTTTATACAAAAATCCACTCTGTGTGTTTCAAATATCTAAGTATAAGAGCCAAGATCATACACACCTAGGAAGACAATGTAGGGAAACATCTACAGGATCTTTTATCAGGAAATGGTTTCATGAACTTCACAATCAAAGCATGAGCAGTGAGAGAAAAAATAGATAAATTGAACATCCTCAAAATTAAAACCATTTGCACCTCAAAGGAGTTTATCAAAGTAAAAAGGCAGCCTACCCATTGGAAGAAAATATTTTGTAACCATATATCTGATAGGAGCTTAATATCCAGCATATATAAAGAAAATCATATAGCTCAAAGTAAAAAGACAAAAATATCATTTAAAAAACTGGCAAGAGATTTGACCAGATACTTCTCCAAATCAGAAATAAATGGCTAAAAATTAAATGAAAAGATGATAAACATGACAAGCTATTAGTGGAGTGCAAATCAAAACTGCAATGAGAAACCATCTTACACCCATTAGACTGCCACCTATTAATAAAACAGAAGACTACAAGTGTTGGAGAGAATGTGGAGAAATGGGAGCACTTATCCACTGCTGGTGGGAATGCAGAAGAATCCAGCCATTCTGGAGGACATTCTGGCTGTTCTTCAAAAAACTAGCTATAGATATGCCATATGTCTCAGCAATTCCAATGCTGAGTTCCAGAAGAACTAAAAAACAAGGACACAAACTGACATATGAACACCAATGATCATAGTAACATTATTCACTATCGCCAAAAGTTGAAATCAGCTCAAATGCTCACCAACAGATGAATGGAAAAACAATGTGTCATATAAATACAATGAAATGCTACTCGGGTGTAGGAAAGAATAGGGTATTAATACATGGGATAACATGGATGAAACTTGAGGACCTTATGTTGAGCAAAGGAAGCCAAACATTGAAGGACAAATACTACATGACCTCTCTGATATGAATTAAGTAAACCAAGCTGTATCAGAGAGGCATAAAAGATAGGCATGCAGGAAATAGGGAGTGGAAGAGAGGAAGGAAGTGAACCAATGCCCACACAGAAAATATCTATGCAAAAGTGGAGGTAAGTAGTTGTGCAGTGAAGGGAGAAGATGGGGCATAGGGTTATTACTGGTTTGGGCTTTGCAGACTTAAGGGGGGCTACAGTTGGTAGGATGGGTCGGATGGTCCACAAAATTGGGGGGAGAGTTGGGGCAAGCAGATGAATATGGAAGAATGTTGGGTATGTGGTTGAAACTATTATGTTGAGAAAACTCCTTAGAAAATATAGTAAGGAAATGTTACTGGGTTAAGGTGTTTGACAGGGACATCTTGTACAGAATCCACCTAGGACAGATTTCTAGGGAGTGTTTGACTGCTCATCATGTCATAGTGTGTTATAAGAGTGTTTGTACACTTATACAATGAGTGGGGAGGTGTTAGAGTCTCTTCCTGGGGAGGCCTGGTATTCTCAAACAGAGGGGAGACTGTCTCTTGAAAGCATGGTTTCTCAAACAGAGGGTAGACTGTCTCTTGAAAGCATGGTTGACTCTCAATACGGGGAGAAAGACTAGTATATCAAGCCCACAGCATTGTTGCAAGCATCTAGCTATCTTTTCTTTCAAACAGTGAAGCATGATTGTCACTGTGGGATATGAGGGAAGGGGTGAGAAGGATAGAATAGTTGGAAGAGGGGGTTTGGGGGGTCAATCGAGGTGTTCTCCATGATCCTGCAAAAATGGATACAGGCCATGTCAAACTATACCAAAAATTTATAAAAGTGTATAGTCTAAAATGTAAATCATAATGTAAACTATAATGGAACTATGGTTGGTAGCTATGCTTCAATATCTGTACATCGGTTGCAGCAAATCTAACATCCACATGTAAAAAGGTCATGGGGGGGGAAGGTGGAAAAGGGTTTGACGTTGGGTATATGGGAGACCCCTATATTTTTGTGACCTTATTATAATACAAAATTTTAAAAAAAACAAAGCAATGTAGACCCTGAGGAAGAAATGGAAGAGATTGCCTTCCTACTGCACATATATGGCAACATCTATTACAGTGATGAAAGGTGAAACATCAGAAAAAATTTATATTTGTCATTTTTTAATACACCAATTTACTTTTTACTTTAGTTTTTCTAAATTAGTATGTATTATATTTCTAATATTTAAGCCTATCATTACTATTTCATTTTCCTATGAATTGAATTTGGCAATATATTAGATTTCATTTCTGAAGAAGTTTTGGATCACAAAGGGGTTCAACCCCTGGCAGGGGAGGAGAACTGATGGGAGGTGTTATTGATAGGGTTTGCATGGGTGGAAGGGAGTGCATATAGGTTATATAGATATGTTCAGATGTTCATTGAGTATTGACACAATGAGTAGAGTTTCTCATGACAACTGAGGAAGTGCTAAGTTCCCATTCTGCGGAACTCTGTCACAGTCCCCAGTGGAGTAGCAACAATCACCTAAGTGAAAGGGCTAAGTCCAATGAAGAAAGGAGTTCCAATGATGGGTCCTTGGTATTGATGACTATTAGGAGCCTGTGTGCTTGAAATTTCAACCAGGCCTAGAGCTGCAGGATGCCAAAGAGTTGCCTCCTAAGAGCCTCCATGTTGCCCAAATATGGCCACTCTCTAAGACAAACTCAGCATGTAAATGCATAACCTTTCCCCCAGTGTGGGACATGACTCATGGGGATGAACCTCTCTGGTGCTGAGGGATTTCTACCAAGAATCAGATGGTGATGCAATTTTAAAAGTACATTGAATAAAGGGGGGAATTGGTAAAGACAAATGAAGTTTACATGGCTAAGAGACTTCAAAGTGAGTTGGTAGGTCATCAGAGGTACCATACTTATGGTCATTTCAGTAGGATCTCAAAGACAGCCAAAGGAGATTCAACCCCAATTAGTGGTGCTCCTGAGGGCCACAGAGACAGCAGGTCCTAGAGTCATGACAGATGACTCTGCATTTCAGTGCCTTGCCAGTGGTCCTTACTTGGGAATGTGTGTGCCTGAGTGTGATAGAGTTGGGCTCAGATGTTACCTTTCTACACATGCCTCTTCTGCCACTTTTACTGAGCCTGTTGTTGGTGCTGTGGTTGGTCTATGCTTGGGAGACCTGAATCTCTGTTCTGTGATCTGGCTCGGCCCCAAGCCTCAGCAGAGTTGCAACATCTACTCTGGTTGGTTGGACATGCCCATATAAGCTAACAGGGAGGTGGGGATAGTCACACCAGGTATCCAAGAGGGTCTACAACCAAAACAGGAGAATTCCATCTATTATTCATGTGGGATCTAGGCCCTCTTGAGTTAGAGGCAGAGTTGGCATTTCCATCCAAGGGACCTCAGAGTGGAGGAATAAAATATGGATTAGGGTGGACTTATTGGTATTCTATTATAGAATTATTGTGATTCTAGCAATGGAAGAAATCATATCCTTGATGTGGAGACAGTGGCCACAGGAGTTCCTGAGGGCAGGGAGAGGATAGAAGAGGTGTTTTATAGGGGCATTTTTGGGACTTGGAGTTGTCCTGAATGATATTGCAGTGACAGATGTAGGACATAATATATCCTGCCACAACCCACTGAATGGGCTTGGAGAGAGTGTAAACTACAAGGTGAACCATAATGCACACAATGCAGCAGTGTCCCAAAATGTATTCCCAATTGCAATGAATGTGCCACAGTGAGGAAAGAGGTTGATGTTGGAGGAGTGGGGGATGGGGAGTATATGGGAACCTCATTTTTTAAGGTAATAATTTATATGATCTATGTAACTTTTTTCAAAACTTTAAAAATCTATGGAAAAAAAAAGAAAATATAGAGATTCTCACATATCCCACTCTTTCCCCCTCCCACATTTTCCTCATTAACAACACCTCCTGTTAGAGTGGTACATTTGTTACAACTGATGAAGATTTTCACATGAACCATTTTCTGTAGTTTACAATTTGTATTTTGCACTGCATAATTTTATAGGTTATGTCAAAATGTATAATGGATTTTACTTGTCATTGCAATGTCATGGATAACATTTCCAATGTCCCAAAAATCTTCAAACACTCAGAACCTCTGGCTAATCATTGCCTTTATATCAATGTTACAACTTCTTCCTTTGCAAGAATAATGTTGTCTGCTCTACTGTAGTCCATAGTTGCATTCTGCCCATATATTTGTTTATTCCTTAATATTAGGGATTTGGGGATCATGATGCCAAGTGTCAGTTAGTGATGAAACTGGATACAGACCTTGACAAAAAGTTCTCTTAAATACAAATGGATTTCTATGGTTAAGAGATTTCAAAGTGAGCCAGGAGGTCACTCCAGGGGTTACTCTTATGCACCTCTCAAGAAGATCTCACTGACTGCTACAGTAAACAGTGTTTCAAGCAGAGGTGCTCCTGGGGGCTCTAGAGAGACCTGGACACTATCGGTAGGATAGACAACCCTAGCAATTTAGTACATTGTCAGTGAGGCTTACCTTGGACTGTATAGTGACTTTTGAATGCTGGGGGCCTAATTCCAGGAAAAGGCCAGAGAGGATGAAAATTAAACACACTTCCCTTCCTCAGGCTGTGAGGCCTGTCAGCTAAAGGGCTACATTTGCTGGGCAGGCCAAGAAAGCTCAACTTTGGAAGCTATGGAATAAGCTCTGGTGGCTTTCCTTATCCTCTCATCAGGGAAAGTTGGAATATTCTGAGTCATTTTGGGGGCACCTGACCAATATGTTTTGGGAGTACTGACTCTGGAAACTCTACTCTCTTGTGTCGCACTTCTCAGAATTTGCCCCCCCAGGAGAATGAAGCTTGAGACAGTGAAAGGAATGTAAGAAACTAAAGGACAACAGTCTGGAGCAAAACCTTAACAACTTCAAACACCCAGGAAGAGGTGTTAAAAAGAGGACATCCAAACTCCAATAAACAGGGCTACCCAAAATAACTAACCAGCAATAGCTGGTTAGGACAAGACATGAGTCTAGAAAGACAGGGAAAACCTGCAACTGCATTTATATTGGGTAGAACTTTCTTATAGGAGAGCTGAAACTCAAGAAAATCTTAAATGGTAACAAAGTAGATCTCAGGGAATAAATGCTGGAGTTAACATTTGAAAATGTTAAAATGTACAGTACATATTTTAGGCTCCTAGACTGCTTAATTACATGTTTCAGCTTAATCAATTGGGATTTATTTTCTTCAGGTTTGAGTATGTAAAAATATACAAACCAAGACATCACCAAGATGATGCTGTAGAGCTTCACCAAAACTGACTGCTGGAGATCCTTAGTTCCTTTCCTACCTGACAAGGCACTTGGTAGCGTTTGCTGTTCTTTTGGATTTCACTGATTTTAGTTTCTTCCATGACTTTGTCCCTCTATCCCTAAATTCACTCCATCTATGAAGGAATCTATGAAGAGAAGTCCCAGTACGAATGAAGAGGATTACAACTTGACTAAATAGCCTCAGCAAATGATCCTACTTTTACAATGTGTTCATCCCCACAGGAATTGATTAGATTTAAGAACATACTGTTTTCAGGTACTTAGAGCCTCATATCACCATAATGAGCAAAAAAAAAGAGTAAAAGAAAAAGAAAGAGGAAATTATGGCCCATCAAAAGGCAAAGGATAAAAAAAAAATACCAAGGGAGAAGATCAGAATGTGGACGTAACTAACAAAGTCTTTTAAATTTTTATCTTAAACATGCTCAAAGAGGTAAAGGAACATACAGAGAAACAAATAAAGGTTATCAGGAAACAATGAATGAGGAGTATGAGAATCTTATGAGAGAAGTATGAAATTTAAAAAGGAACCAAAGAGTTTGTCCAGAGGTGAAGACCATCATAACAGAAATGAAGAGTGCCCTGGAGATTTTCAAGAACTCGAGAGCTAGCAGAAAACAGAATTGGTGAACTTGAAGTCAAGACATTTAGTCTCTCATTAGAAATGAGAGAGGCCAAGGTGTAGTAATAAATAAACCATTATAAGAAGTGGAAAATAGCCTACATCACTTCTAGGATACTATAAAGTTATCAATGTATGCATTTTGGAATTGAAAAAGGAGAAAATAGGGGCATAGAGTATTTCAAGAAATAATGGCAGAGAGTTCATAACTTAACAAAACTTAGCACATCCAATAAGCCCAAAGAATACCAAAGAGGATAAACATGAAGAAAAATATATCCCTTCATATATTGACCAAACTACTGAACACAATTACAAGGTATTGCATCCAGCCTGAAGGTATCGGGGAATGAATAATAAGAGCGAAGGGATCAGGTGATCTGCAAGTCAATGCCCACAGACAAGTTTATTTCTATTTAGCTACCTATTTATAGTGAAAGCTTGCATTACAAAAAGCCCATAAAGCAGAGACAGATTTATAGTTGTTATCTCATTGTTACAAACAGAGACATGCTGGTTATATTTTAACTTTTTAAAGCAACTTTGTTGTTTCCACTAATCTGGCCTGTTGACCTAATAGATCTTAACCAGAGACGTTCCAGTCCCATTGACCAAGCCAGTCTCCATAAAGAACATTCTTTTCTTGTTCTGTTTCCTAGGTTATACCATATCTTATTTTCTTCAACCAACATGTAATTACTTCCTTCATTTCCCCCTTTTGTTTCAGTGCCAGGATGACTGTGCCTGTCTTAGGTTGCCCTTATCACAATTTAAGTGTCTTAACCACCAGATTGTTGGCTCAACCTATCAATTCAGACAGGCCATTGTTATAAGCAGTATTATTAAAACAGACATCCCTATTCCTAAGGATGATACAAACTGCTGTGATTTCCACCAATTTACAAGATTAAGCTTCAAAACATGAGAAATTAAATCAGAAAAAATATCTTTATCAGTGGCTACATATATTTGATTCTGAAACTATTCTAATATATTCTTTTGCAATTCAACAATTTCTAATGAAATATTGTTTTGTGGCTGAATACATGATTTTTTATTTTTCCCATTCTATCTCTGAAGAGTTATATACAAGTGGTGTAATACAGAAGTTGATTTCATTCCAACCACACTTAAGTCGTCTCAATAATTTTAGATTATGTAATTGATCCCCAATATGCGATATAGCAGATTCTAAACCATTAATTCTATTATAAACTGCTCATCAATATGCTCTTGACTATGCCATAAATCACTGGCATTTTTATGCCAGTTATGCACAAATTGCTGGGTCTGACTGTTTAATGCAATGCAATGGCAGCCATGGTGGTGGCTTTTATTATTCCCATCAGTCCCAATATTCCAGCAATAATCAGTCCTATTGTCACTTTGTTCATTCTATATATGCTGTGTAAGATATCACAGCAATTGGCTTTCAGGTGATGACTGCCACATCCAGGTCATCCACATTGGAACCCATACTCCTTTTCTTCTCTGAGCAGACATGATAGTTTCATTTTCCTATAAAATATTCTCAGAAATACAAATATATAGTGTGCAGTTTTTACAAAACAGGGATTTATTTCTAATTTCTAGTTTGCCTGTCACAAAAATGTAGGGGTCTCATATACATGTCTTGAAATGATATGGTTGATTAAAATAAAGATATTGTCTGGTGTTGTTCTTGTTCCTGAGTCACTCATAAGTAGGGGCTATTTCAAGAAATATTTTCCATAAATTTCTCTGAACAATTTATGTACTATTAGTCCACGGGGAAGGTAAATACCTTCCTTTGTTTTTCCAAATAACTGATCTATTAGTAAATATAGTTTTTCATTAGTGGACCATGGAAAGTGATGTTGTCCATCAGCGCTAAGATGACATTGTTCACTCCATACCATGTAAAGCTGCTGATATTATTAGTGGAATACTCCATAGGGGCACTGTCCCATACCATTTCATAGGAAACATTAAAATGACAACTCCTCTTCCCTTATGGCAATCTTGCCATCTTTCTTCATCACCTTGTTCTTGTGGTGGACAACTATAATTTTGTATCATGGCCAGAGAACTATTATAGGATGGAAATACAGTAATAAACAATTACATACCATTGGCTGTAATAACGATCATAGTGCAATTCTGTATTCTCATACAAGAAAGCTCTTTTCCTATACATAAAGGATGATCATCAAAAGGAAGGGTTAAATTTACTATAATCTTTCTTCTTACTCAGGTTTCAAAGGCAATCAAGGATCTATAGACCCTGGGAACATGTAAGTTTTATTTAAAAATACTGGAAATGGGGAATCTGCCCATGTTAAAGTTCTCAACAATGGCAGATTGGGTCTATCTCAGCCAAGTGTTAGCTGAGACATCTTTCCATTATACTGGCTGATGTTCAGTTTGGCCAGATAAAACTGTTTCTGCATAATGTCATTCTGCTGATGTGATGGAATCAAACACATTAAGAAAATTTAAAGTAAATAAAGTCTTGTCAGTTGAAGTCAACTCAAGAAATAGGCTTGAGTGCCAATTTCTCTTCTTGAGGATGAGACGCAGTGGGTTAAAATAGCTTATGTGCTGAATGTCAGAATTTAGAATATAAAAGTAACCAGGAACAGGTGGGGAAAGGAAATAAAAAGTTAAGGCTACAGGGTTCATACTTGGAATGGTGCAATATTTCTTGATAATGGATGCTGGTAATGGTAGCACACATTGTGAACAAAATTAACATCAGTGAGTAATATATATGAATGTTGTTAAGAGGAGAAATGTTCAGGTGAATATATGTTAACCAAATAAAAAAATGTACAAGGTCATGGAGCTGCACTACACAAACAATGAAATTTACATGAAACCATGATTTTTACTTAATAGAATAATTATTAAAATGTGATTTCCTCAGTTGTAACAAAAGTTTTACATCTATGTATGGGTGTTACTAATGGGATTTTCTATGAGAATTCTGTATTTTATGTTTGATTTTTCTTTAAGCCCACAATTTATCTAACATAGAAAAAATGATTGAACCTGTACCTTCTATCTCTTACATGTACAACTATATCGTAATTTTCAAAGGAAGTAAAAAAAATGATACAACTTTAAAAATGAATAATATAAATCAATTGATCTTAAAAGTTAACAACCTTAAATTTAAAATGATAAAATAGGATAGAAAAGAAAGTGAAATTACAGATTATTTTACAATGTAATCACATTATTCTAAAGTCGATTTAAATATTGAATAGCAGGGAACATTGCTATATAACAGAATTATTTTATATTATTTAGTTTAGTATAATTTCTAAGTTTCAAGAAGTCTATTATCTTTCCAGAAAAATATTATTACAAATATTGATCAGAATTACAAATAATAATCTACTGTTATTTATCTCCTTAAGCATGTTTCAAGACAATATTTTCCATCAAAGTGCCACTGAAAAGATTTAATTTAACAGAACAATATATTTATTAATAATTTCCTTCTGTGGAGATTTAATTTGAATAAAAAATATTGATGATATGTTATAAATCAAAAGCTCTAATTATGTTATTTTATAAAGTATGCACATAACTTCTAGGAAAATGAGGCGCTTATGACAGAAATACTCACATGACCCTCAATATAAAATGGATCAAGTAGTCAAGTGGGAAGTCTAACAACAAAGGAAAAGTATAAATTACTGAGAGAATATATTGAAATAAAGAAATATAAATTGTGGGGTTGGCCTAAGATGTTCTTTTCCCATAGGAGTGAAAGTTATTGTATTGAAATCATTAAGGTCATGATATAATACATCCTTATGAATATTCTTCCTCAGATGCAGTTGAAAAAAGAAACTTAGTTTTCTTGAACTCTGAATGAGTTCATATTTTTCATGTCTCAGAGAACATAGATTTAAAAAAAATACCCAAATGATCTAAAATAGACAGGGAAGTGGCATTTCAAATTTATAAATCTGGTCATTTCCACCTCACTCAAATCTGTATGACTTTGTGATTCACAGAGGCAACGTCCCAGCTCAGGTATCAAAAAGCTTTCTTCTACAGATACACACACAGCAAAAATGTAGCAACCCATGCACCCGTAAACACAGGGACTAAGACTACACAGACCTATGGCGGTGCTTAGCAGTCCACATGTGTGCATTCAAAGCATCTCTCTGAAACCAGAATAACCTGTGGCAGAATGTTAGATGAGCAGTAAGAACTAATTTATATTTACCATTTCCTTTTATGGTTAAGTTATTTTTCCAGGTGCATTGTCAGTTGACACTTTGTAATAATCCCTCAGTGTCAGGAGAAGCTCATCCCTGGGTGTCATGTTCCTCATGAGGGGCGAGGGGAGATAATATTTAAATGATGAATTTGGCTTAGAGAGAGGCCGCATTTGACCAATAAGGAAGGTCTCATGAGATAACTTTTAGGCAATGTATCAATTTTAAAAGATAAGGTTCTTAAGTACAATCATCAATATTAAGGGCTGGCCCTTCCTTCTTCACTAGGCACTGCCCCTATATTTGGGGGATTCTTGCTGTCCAATTGGAGAATGTAGCAGAACTCTCCAGGATTGGAATTCAATATTCTTTTTGGTTATTGTGTGGATATTCACCCACTGTGACAATGCCCCATGACCACTTCAACACATTCATATTCCTTAGAGGTATGCCCCAGGTGATCACCCTCCCATATATAACTCCATCACCAACCCCTCACATTATTGTTCCTGCCCTGCCAGTTGTGACATATCTGTGATCTAAAACCTCTCCAGAGATGAAACCAAGGAAATAACCAAATAAAAATAATAACAAAATGAAGTAATAATGATAATTTTTAAAAAGGAAAGAACAAAATTTTTAAAACATTTTAGCAAACTTTTTTTGACATTGGTGTAAGATCTGTTGTCTTGTATGTGCAGTGACGTTTTCTTCCATATATTCCCACAGCATCTTACTTTCTAAAATTTGTTTTGTATTCACAGAAGCTTTAGGTTACAGAAAAGTCATGTAGAGAATATACGGGATTCTCATATACCAATACACTCTCCCTACTCACCTCTCCCCTATTAATAACATTTAGGTAGATGGTACATTTGTGTAGATATAGATATATGTATGTATAGATGCTGAATCATTATTACTGTGGTCAGTTTATATTTTGATTTATAGTTTTGACTGTCTCCTTTTATAAATTTTGACAAAACTTAAAATGGCCTGTATCCATTATTGTGAGATAATGAACAATCCTAATGTCCTACAAATGCCCTATGTTCCATCTACTGAACAACTCTAATGCCCTACAAATGCCATATATTCCATCTATTCTATTCTTCCTTCTATCTCCCTTTGGGACTTTTGGAAATCATTAAGTTTCACTTTTTAAAGAACAAGATTAATAGTTACTTGCAATAATATTGAGGGTTTGACCTATTCATCTGTTTTTGTTTTTTTTTATTTAAGAATTACCTATGTTCTTGAGAGACTCTTGTCCCTCTATTTGAGAACATAGCATGACTTCCAGGATGCGAGTTGAATATTTTCTTGATTATTGTGTGGATATTCATGCACTGTGACAAGATGAATACTACTTACATAGTCCATAGAAGTCAGCCCAATGAGTACCCTGTCCTGTAAGCACCCACACAAACACCTTATATACTTGTAATCCTCCCAGCTACACTTGCTAAAAGAACATTTCCAACTTTGTAGTTTTAGCTGCAGACCTGCAAATCCCCAGTTCTCCTGCTCCATTCCCCAACCCTCTCCATAATTCCATGGATAGACAACCCAACTCCTCCACCCTATCCCCTCACAGAACAGCACCACTAAACCCAATAGCATCTCTGCACCACTGTCATGTGAAAACACTGCACAACCACATCCTTCTACTTTATCACAGGTTTGTCCATGCAGGCATTTGCTCACAACCCTCTTCTCCTTTTCTTTCTCCTGTAAAGCTATCTACTAGACTATCTCTCTGAGTCTGCTCAATTTGCTTAATTCATATCAATGAGGTCATGTAATGTTTGTCCTTCAGTGCCTGGCTTACTTCAATCAACATAAGGTTTTCAAAAGTAATCCAATGTTATCCCATTTTTAATACTGCATTGCTTCATACAGTTATATAATCCATTGTACATATATATGAGAATTTGCTTACCCATTCATCCATTGATGGACATTTGGTTTTCTTCCAACTTTTGGCAATGGTAAATAATGTCACTATGAACATTGGTGTGCATGTATTTGATCATATCCCTGCTTTCAATTCTGGGTATACACCAAGCAATAGGATTTCTGGATCATACAGCAGTTCTATAGTTAGCTTCCTTAGGAACTATCAAACTGTCCTACATAATGACTCCACCATTCTACATTCCCACCAGAAGTGGTTAGGTGTTCCCTCTCCTCCACATCCTCTACAACCCTGGTAGTTCTCTGTTTTTTGATAGCCACCGGTCTAATGGGTATCACATGGTATCTCATTGTAGTTTTGATTTGCATTTCCCTAATAGCTAGTGATGTTGAGCATCTTTCCATGTGCTTTTTAGCCATTTGTATTTCTTGTTTTGAAAAGTGTCTATTTACATTACTTTTAAAATGGGCCATTTGCCTTTTTATTTTCAAGACATAGGATTTCCTCATATATGCTGGGTATTAGAACTCTATCAGATAGGTGGTTACTAAATACTTTCTCCCATTGTGTAAGCTGCCTTTTCTTTTTTTTTTTTTGACAAATCCTTTGAAGTGCAAAAGTTTTTAAAATTGAGGAGATCCCATTTATCTACTTTTTCTTCTAGTTGCTCATGGTTTTGGTGTAAAGTATATGAAACCCTTTACTACTGCAAGACCTTGTATATGCTTCCCTATATTATCTACCAGGAGATTTATGATCTTGACTCTTCTATTTGCATCTCTTACTTATCTTGAGTTAATTTTTGTATAGGGCATGGGATGGTGATCCTCTCCTATTCTTTTGGATATGAATATCTAGTTCTCCAAGTGCCAATTATTGAAGCGGTCACTATATCCCAGTTGTGTGAACTTGGTGGCCTTGTTCAGTATAATTTGACCATATATTTGAGGCTCTAGGACAAAACTCTCAGTTTTTTTCCATTAGTCTATATATCTATACTTGTGCCAATGCAATGCATTTTTGACCACTGTAGCTTTGTGCTATGTTTTAAAGTCAGGTACTGTAATTCCACCAATTTCTTTTTCAATACATCTTTGGTCCCTTGCCCTTTCAAATAGATTTTATAGTTAGCTTTACCAATTCAGTAAAAGATGCTGTGGTGATTTTTATAAGTATTGCATTAACTCTGTAAATCACTTTGGGTAGAATATTTGGGTAGGACAGATATCTTAATAATGTTTAATCTTCCTGTGTATGAACAGGGAATATTCCTCCATTTATTTAAACCTTCTTTGATTTCCTTTAAAAATACTGTGTAGTTTTCTGCATACAAGTCTTTTGCATCTTTAGATACATTTCTTCCTGTATTTGCTTCTTTTACTTGCAATTTGAAACTGACAATTTTTCCCTGATTTCTGCCTCAGATTGCTCATTATTGGTGTACAGAAATGCAATTCATTTTTCCACAGTGATGTGTAACCCGTCATTTTACTTACTAAACTCATTTCTCAGCTTTAGAAGCTTTGTTGTAGATTTCTCAGAACTTTCTTTGTATAGAACCATGTCACCTGCAAATAGTGATATTTTGACTTCCCCTTTCAAGTTTGGATACCTTATATCTGGTTCTTGTCTCAGTGCTCAAGCAAGTACTTCTAATGCAATGTTAACTAGGAAGGGTGATAGCGGGCATCCTTGTCTTGTTCTTGATCTTTGAGGGAAACATTTTAGCATCTCACCATTCAATATATGTTACCTGGGAGTTTTTCATATATAACCTTTATCATGTTGAAGAAGTTTCCTTCTGTTCTTATCCTTTACAATGATTTTATCAGGAAACAGTACTGTATTTTGTTGAATGCTTTTTCTGCATCAATAGATATGATTGTTTGATTTTTTTCTTTTGCTCTCTTAATGTGATATATTACATTGATTTACTTTTCCTATGTTGAACCATCCTTTCATACCAGGGATGAAAACCACTTGGTCATGGTGTGTAATTCACTTGCTATGTTGTTAAATATCATTTAGCCAGTATTTTGTTGAGCACTTTAGACCATGTAGACCATCTAGATTGGTCTATATTTTTCCTTTCTTGTGGCATCTTTGTGTGGCTTGTGTATTAGGGTTACATTGGCATCATATTATGAGTTAGACTATGTTCTCTCCATTTCTCATTTTGGAAGAGTTTAACCAGGATTGGTGTTAGTTCCTTCTGGAAAGTTTGGTAGAATTCACCTGTGAAGCCATCTGGTCCTCGGTTCTTCTTAATTGGGAGATATTGATGACTAATTCAATATCATTACTTGTGTTTGGTCCTATGAGATCATCAATTTCTTCTTTCATCATTGAAGATTGCATGTGTGTTTCTAGAAGTATGTCCGTTTCCTCTAAGTTATACGTATTTTTGGCATAAAATTTTTCATAGTATCCTGATGATAATCTTTTTTCTGTGTAGTTAGTGGTGATATCCCTTCCTCATTACTTATTTTCTGTATGTGCATCTTCCCTCTTTTTATCTTTGTTAGTCTAGCTAAAAATTTGTCAATTTTATTAATCTTCTCAAAGAACCAGATTTTAATTTTGTTAACTTTTCTAGTGCTTTCTTATTTTCATATTTTCTTTTTAATTTTTGTCTTTATTTTTTTAATATTACATTAAAAAAATATGAGATCTCCATATACCCTCTACCCCCCTCATCCCACTCCACCACCCAAAGCAACAATCTCCTCCATCATCATGAGATATTCATTGCATTTGATGAATACATCTCTGAGGACTGCTGCACCTCATGGTCAATGGTCAACATCATAGCCCACACTTTCCCACAGTCCACCCAGTGGGCCATGGGAGGACATACAATGTCTGATAACTGTTCCTGCATAATCATCCAGGACAACTCCAAGTCCAAAAAATGCCTCCAATCTAATCTCTTCCTCCCATTCCCCACACCCAGCAGCCGCCATGGCCACTTTATCCACACCAAGGCCACATTTTCTTTGATTACTAATCACAATAGCTCATGAATAGAATATCAGTAAGTCCACTCTAATCCATACTCTATTCCTTCATCCTGTGGACCTTGGAATATTGTGTCCACTCCACATCTATATTAAGAGGGGCCTTAGATTCCACATGGATGCTGGATGCAATCCTCCTGCTTTCAGTTGTAGGCTCTCTTGGCTCCTTGATGTGGTGGTTGACCTTCAACTCCATATTAGCTGAGGGGGTAAGTCTAATAAACCAGAGTGTAGGAGCTGAACTCTATTGAGGCTCAGGGTCTGGCTATCATATGCTCAGTCCAGAGATTCAGATCCCCTGGGTATATATTAAACCCCAGCACCAACTACAGTTCTGGTAAAAGTAACAGGAGAGGCTTGTGAAGAAAGATGACATCTGAGTCCAGCTCCAACACACAGAAACAAAAACTCCAAAGAAGGGCCAACTGACATGGCACTGAATTCCATCTGCCATGACCATAGAACCTATGGGTCTCTGTAGCCCTCAGAAGAACCAATACCTGGGGTTGCACCTACTTTATCTGTCTCTGGGACTCTGCTGAGGTGTGCTAAGGGCAACCCCTATGATAACTTCCTAGCTCTTTTTTGGAGACTCATAGCCATATAAACTTATTTGACCTTTCCATTTCCCCCTTGATTCTGGTCAAAAAGCATTTTTAACTCCTGGTATTATATGTAGACTGAGATATTCTGCTGGTCTGAGTCAAACCTTTTATTCAAGGTCATTTTCTAGTTACATCATCAGCTGGTACTTGGTAGCGATCCCTCAGTGCCAGGGAGGCTCATCCCTGGGAGTCATGTCCCACACTGTAGAGAAGGAAATGCATTTACATGCTGAGTTTGGCTTTGAGACTGGCCAAATTTGAGCAACATGGAGGCTCTCAGGAGGTAACTCTTAGGCACCCTGCAACTCTAGGCCTTGTTCTTATTTCAGGTGCACAGGCTTTCAAGCATAGTCATTAGAATCAAGGGCTCATTGTTGGACCTTCCTTCTTTTTTTTTCTTTGCCATTACACTTGGGGCATTGCTGCTGTTCCTTTAGGGACTGCGATAGAGCTCCCCTGGCTAGGAACTCAGCACTCCCTCAGATGTTGTTTTTAATTGTATCCACTATGAAAATATCCAAACATTTTTATTTACCCTGGATATATGCCCTGGAGAACTCCCTACGAACCATGTGTCCCCTGTCAATAACATACCACACCGGTATTCTTTGCTGCCATTGTTGAACCTCTCTGTGATCCAAAACTTCCTGAAAAGTGAAGCCCAAGGGAATATTGTCAGATTCTCTTAATAGTTAAATGGAATATAGCAATGAGTTTAAAGGTTAGATATAGAATACATATTAATTTGGAAAAATTATGGTAAAAATAAATTGGGGTATGAAAAAATTAAAAGGGGCAGCATTGGAGGTTCTCTGGGACCAGGCTGTTTCAGGATTTTTGCAGGGCAGGAAGTGTCTGGACATCGATTTGGTGGGAAGGTAACAGAGAGGATTAGTCTATAAGATATGATTGAAACTCTTGCATGGAGGTGAGAGCTGCAAGTGGGATGCTCCCTCCTTGGGTGGGTGGAACCGCTGAACCAGCATTGCGGCCATGCTTTTTGGAGACTCTACAGTACTAGGGAATTTGCAAGCCGTGGGTGGGCTGTTAGGGGGTTGACAGGACAGGATGCCTTTGCAGAATGATTTGGGGAGATAAATGGAGGCTTTGTTGCAAAGCAGGGAATTTTTGATTGCGGCCACAAGTAATAGCGCTTCCACCTGGAGCCCCACTCCCCCAAGCCCTGCTGCCAATCTGCAGTGGACTTAGATTGCTGGCAAAAAAGGGATGTAACGGGGAGGCTGTTGCAGGATGTGGCGGGGTGAGGGGGGACATGTCTGGAAGCAGATTGGGGGAATATTTTGTGAAGCTTGGGAATTTCAGTTTTGGACTCTGTTGTCAGTGTTTCTAGCTGGAGCCCCACTCCTGGGCCTGGCTTCTGATCTGCATCATTAAATTGGCTGCAGTGTAGAGGTGCCCTCAGGGGACTGTTCTGGGGGCTTACATGGTGGGACCTGTTCTGAAGTTGAATTGATGATACATCCACAGAATGGAACCCAGTCAGTGAGTGAATTGCGGGATTCAGACACATAAGATAGAGTTTGCAGATCTGACTTCCCCCATAGGGCTGGCACTCAGCTGCAGGGATCTCTGAAGGCTATGTTACACTGCGGTGCTCCCAGACGCCCTGTTGACCAGGTTTGAGGTTGCCAGGTCTGAGTACCCTAAAACCTGGTGGCCCACAGCCCAGAGACTCACACCTTTTGAGTCTTCAATATCTCAGACTTTCCATCCGTGAACCCATCATGCCCTGAGGTCCATCTGAGGTCTTTGGATGTCCTAGCCCTCAACATTTGCGTTTTTTCTTTTTTGTTTCATTTTGTTTTGTCTTTATTTCCATTTTATCTTATTTATTTATTTTTATTTATTTTTTAATGTCCTGATTGCTAATATAGCATTATCCCCTAGTCGTTTCTCCCAGTGTATCCCCCAAAGTCTTTTTTTTTCCAGTTATTTAGGGTTTTTTGTGGTTGTTGTTGCTGTTGTCATTAGTGTATATCTTTTTTTCTTTTCCCTACCTGTTCCCTGCCCTTTACCCACCCCCTTTTTCTTTCTTCCTTTCTCCTCTTTTTTTCCCTGTTTTTTCTCTCTCTCTTGTTCCTCATTTTCTTCTTATTTTATTTTATCTTAATTATACAAAAGGTGCTGCAAGGAACACCACACATTTGCTGGGTTTCCTCATCCTCCACTGCCTCATCACTGTGTGAATTGATTTTGGCTACCTACAATATCCCCTTTCCCCTACATCTTGATATCCTCCATCATCTACTGTCTCTCCTATATTCCACCTCCCTTGCTTTGATCCACAAAGTGTCTAACTCTTAATTTCTAATACCTTTGTTTGGTTTTCTGTCTGTTATCCACTCTTGAAACTATTGCCTTTCTTTGCTCTTTCCCTCTGTCACAAAAAAACTAGCTTTTTAATTCATACCATATTCCTCCCATATTCAGTCGACTACCTCATTATAGGTACTATACCTACTGCTATAACTCTACACAACTTACATGAATCTAATATCCATCCTCCCAGATCTCATATTGTTGCTCTGTTAACATTTATCACCAATACTACTTTACACTTTTTCCTTGCTTACACAATTGCCTTTCCCTGGCCCTAATACTTTCTTTTAAAGTGAACTCAACCAGCAATAAGAAATTAGAATAAGAAGAACACAGTGACAAAGAGAAGATATAACACTTATGCAAAAACAACAGTTAATTAATCCCCAAGACTAGACAAAGAAACTAAGGAACTGATTAAACCTGTCAAGATAAAATGATGACCAGACAGCAACAAAAATCTACAAACCACACCAGTAATCAGGAAAACATGGCTGAATCCAATGAACAAACTAAAAATCAGGAAGGGGAGCAGAACTTCACACAAGTAATGAAAGATCTCAGAACATTTATCACGGAAAAATTTAATGAAGTAAAGGAAGAGGTTAACAACATGAAGACAACACTTGGAGGGGAAATTGCAGACATATGCAAAAAGATAACATATGATGGAAATTCACACCACAGTTTAAGAAATCAAAAATACACTTGCAGTAAATACCAGCAGACTAGAAAAGGCAGAGCAGAGAATTAATGATGTGGAAGACAGTACATCGGGAATCAAACAGATAGTAGAATTGGTCTAAAAAAGAAAAAATCCAGCTAGGATTTAGGGAACTGAATAATAATGCAAAATGCTCAAACATACGTATTATAGGCATTCCAGAAGGAGAAGAAAAGGGAAAGGGGTCAGAAGGAGTGTTGCAGGAAATAATGGCTGAAAATTTCCCAAATCTACTGAAAGAGACAGATGTACATATCCAAGAAGCACAGCACACCCAATTGTCATAAACCGCAACAGACCCACCCCAAGACATATACTGTCAAATTATCCAATGCTCAAGACAAATGGAAAACTCTAAAAGCAGGAAGAGAAAAGAAAACCATCACATACAAGGGAAGATCCATAAGATTAAGTGCTGATTTCTCATCTGAAACCATGGAGGCAGGAAGGCAGTGGTATGATATAGTCAAGGTACTAAAGGAAAAAAAATTCCAACCAAGAATAACCTATCCAGCTAAACTAGCATTCAAATTGATGGAGGGTTCAAAATATTCACAGATAAACAGAAACTGAAAGAGAATGCCAATAAGAAACCTCCCCTTCAAGAAATTCTAAAGGGAGTTCTGCAGGAAGAAAGGAAAAAACAGGACAGGCAGAGTTGGAGGAGAGTGTCAGAGCAACAAAAAAGACAAAAAGAGAAGGGAAAACAAACAAACAAAATATGACAAACACAAGTCCAATCAAAATATGGCTAACAAAATTATTCCTTGAAAGTAATAACACTGTCAATTGATTAAACTTACCTATAAAAAGATTCAGACTGGGACATTGGATAAGGAAATATGACCCATCTATATACTGTCTACAAGAGACACATAGTAGATCCAGAGACTCAAGGAGGTTGAAAGTGAATGGTTGGAAAACAATCATACAAGCAAACAATTACCAAAAAAAGGCAGGAGTAGCTATATTAATATCAGACAAAATAGACTTTAAATGTGAAACAATTGTGGAGACAAAGAAGGATACTACATTTTAGTGAAAGGGACAATCTGTCAAGATCGAACAATCATAAATATTTATGCTCCTAACAAGGGCGCCTCTAAATACATGAGGCAAACTGGAAGCTGGAAGAACTAAGTGAAAGAATAGATACATCTACAATTATAGTAGGGGATTTTAATACACCACTATCAACTCTGGACAGAACATCTCAAAAGAGAATCACTAAAGAAACAAAACATTTGAACAATATATTAGAGGTGCTGGATCTAATAGACATATATAGATCATTACACCCAGACACAGCAGGATATACATTTTTCTCAAGCACTCATGGATCATTCTTCAAGATAGAGCACATGCTAGGCCACAAAGAAAGGCTTAATGAATTCAGAAAGATAAAAATCATACAAAATAATATTTCTGACCACAGTGGAGTTAAGCTGGAAATTTGCAAGGGTCAGAGGCCCAGATTTCACACCACAATTTGGAAATTATACAGCCCACTCTTAGAAAAACAGTGGGTCAAAGAGGAAATCTCAAAAGAAATCAATGACTACCTTGAAACAAATGATAATGATAACAGAACATACCAAAATTTATGGGATGCAGCAAAAGCAGTACTGAGAGGGAAATTTATAGCCATAAATTCATACATCAAAAAAGAAGAAAGAGCAAAAATTGAAGAACTAACGGCACATTTGAAAAAATTAGAAAAAACAACAACAAAGCAATTGAACAGGAAAAAGAAGGAAGGAAATAACAAAGATAAGAGCAGAGCTAAGTGAAATAGAAAATAAGAAAGCACTTCAAAAGATAAACAAGAACAAGAGCTGGTTTTTTGAGAAGATCAACAAAATTGACAAACTGTTAGGGAGACTGAAAAAGAAAAAAAGAGAGAAGATGCAAATACACAAAATAAGAAATGAGAAAGGAGATAACAACACTGACCCCACAGAAAAAAAGACTATCATAAGAGGATACTTTGAAAAACTATATTCCAATAAAAATGACATTTCAGAGGAAATGGACAAATTCCTAGAAACACATAAGCAGCCCATATTGACGAAAGAAGAAATTGATGATCTCAACAAACCAATCACAATTAAAGAGATAGAATCAGTCATTAAAAACCTCCCAACTAAGAAGAGCCCAGGGCCAGATGGCTTCACAGCTGAATTCTACAAAACATTCCAGAAAGAACTAACACCAATCCTGCTGAAACTCTTCCAAAAAAAACGAAACAGAAGGAAAGTTGCATAGCTCCTTCTATGATGCAGCATTACTCTAGTACCAAAGCCAAACAAAGACACCACAAGAAAGGAAAATTACAGACCAATTTCTCTAATGAACCTAGATGGAAAAATACTTAACAAAATACTTGCTAATCATATTCAACAACACATTAAATGACTTATACACCACGACCAAGTTGGATTCATTCCAGGTATGCAAGGATGGTCAACATAAGAAAATCAGTCAATGTAATACACCATATAAACAGATTGAAGGGAAAAAAATCACATGATTTTATATATAGATGCAGAAAAAGCATTTGACAAAATACAGGTCACTTTCCTGATAAAAACACTCCAAAAGATTGGAAAACAAGGTAACTTTGTATTGGATTGGAATACAAGGAACATGATAAAGTGTATATATGAAAAACCTATGGCCAACATTGTTTACAATGGAGAAATCCTAAAATACTTCCCTCTAAAGTCAGGAACAAGACAAGGATGCCCATTGTCTCCCCTTCTATTTAACATTATCTTAGAAGTACTTGCTCGAGCACTGAGGCAAGAACCAGATCTAAAAGGCATCAAATTAGAAAGGAAGAAGTCAAAATTTCATTATTTGCAGATGACATGATCCTATACATAGAAAACCCTGAGAGGTCTACAACAAAGCTTCTAAAACTCATAAATGAGTTTAGTAGAGCCACAGGTTATAAGATCAATGCACAAAAATCAGTAGCATTTCTGTACACCAATAATGAGTGAGATCAGGAGGAAATCAAAACAAATACCGTTTACAATAGTACATAAAAAATTAAATATTTAGGAATAAATTTAAATAAAGATGTAAAAAAAACTTATACACTGAGAACTATAAAAGACTGTTCAAGGAAATCAAAGAAGACCTAAATAAATGGAAGAATATTCCTTGTTCATGGATAGGAAGACTAAATATTATTAGATGTCTATCCTAACAAAACTCATCTACACATTCAATGCAATCCCAATAAAAATCAACACAGCCTTATTTAAGGAACTAGAAAAACTAACTATGAAATTTTTTTGGAAAGGAAAGAAGCCCCGAATAGCCAAAGACATATTGAAAAAGAAAAATGAAATTGGAGGAATCACACTACCTGACTTCAAAACATACCACAAAGCTACAGTAGTGAAAACAGCATGGTATTGGCATAAGGACAGACACACAGACCAATGGAATTGAAATGAAAGTTCTGATATAGAACCTCATTTACATAGCCATATAGTATTTGATAAAGCCACCAAACCCTCTCAACTGGGAGAGAGTGGCCTATTCAACAAATGGAGCCTGGAGAACTGGATATCCATCTATAGAAGAATGAAAGAGGGTTACCATCTCACACCTTATACAAAGATCAACTCAAGATGGATCAAAGACCTAAATATAAGAGCCAAGACCATAAAGACCTTAGAAAGTAGTGTAGGGAAATATCTACAGGACCTTGTAATAGGAAGTGGCTTCATGAATATCACACCAAAAGCACGAGCAGCAAAAGAACTAATAGATAAATGGGACTTCCTCAAAATTAAAGCCTTCTGCACCTCAAAGAAGTTTATCAAGAAAGTAAAAAGGGAACCCAAACAATGGGAATAAATATTTGGCAACCATATATCTGATAAGAAACTTATAACTTGCATATATAAAGAACTCCTATATCTTGAAAATAAAAAGATAAACAACCCATTTAAAAAATGGGAAAAAGATTTAAACAGACACTTCTCCAAAGAAGAAATACAAATAGCTAAAAAGCACATGAAAAAAGGCTCCAAATCTCTAGCTATCAGGGAAATGCAAATGTGTGGGAACGGTAGCCATGGGTGCTGCTGGGTGTGGGGAACGGGAGGAAGAGATGAGATGTGGAGGTGTTTTCAGGACGTGGAGTTGTCCTGGATAGTGCTTCACGGACAATTACGGGACACTGTAGATCCCCCCAGGGCCCACTGGATGGAACGTGAGAGAGTCTGGGCTATGATGTGGACCATTGACTATGGGGTGCAGTGATGCTCAGAGATGAACTTACCAGGTGCAATGGATGTATCACGATGATGGGAGAGAGTGTTGCTGTGGGGGGAGTGGGGGGCGGGGGTGGTGGGGTTGAATAGGACCTCATATATTTTTTTAATGTAATTAAAAATAATAATAATAAATAAATATTAAAAAAAAACTACAATGAGATACCATCTTACTCCCATAAGATTGGCAGCTATGAAAAAAAACAGATGAATACAAATGCTGGAGAGAAAGTGAAGAAAGGGGAACACTCATCCACTGCTGGTGGGAATGCAAAAGGATCCAACCATTCTGGAGGACAGGTTGGTGGTTTCTCAAAAAACTAACCATAGATTTGCCATATGACCCAGCAATACCACTGCTGGATATGTATCCAGCAGAACTGGAAACAAGGACACAAACTGATATATGCACACCAATGTTCATAGCAGCATTGTTCACTATCGCCAAAAGTTGGAATCAACCCAAATGCCCATCAACAGATGAATGGATAAATAAAATGTGGTATATACATATAATGGAATACTACTTGGCTTTAAGAACAAATACAGTACAAACACATGTGATAACATGGATGAATCTTGAGAACCTTATGCTCAGTGAAGCAACCCAGGCATTGAAGGACAAATACTACATGACCTCAATGATATGAAATAAAAAAGCTGCCTCAGAGAGCTAGAGACTGGAAGATAGGCTTACAGGAAATCAGGGGGTGGAGGAAGGATGTGAGCCGACATCAGTAGGGGTGGAATCTATGATGTGCTGGCGGTAAGTATGAGCACAAAGATAAAATGGGGGCAAGGGGTTGCCTTTGGGTGGGGTTTTGCGGGTTTCAGGGGGTCTGGGGATGGGCAGATGGGTAATAGTGCCCAAAAAATTGGGGGGAGGGAAGGGCAACATACGAACATAGGAGAGTGTCAGGTGTTGGTTGAGAATAAACTGCTGAGAAAACCGTATCAAAATATAATTAAGAGGGTTTCTTTTTTAGGATGCTCAGAGGGGATTGAATGACATGGGACAGACTCCTGGAGAATGTCTGAATGCTCATTTTGCCAGGGTGGGTTGTACCATTGGGTAGAGACCCAAGTAGTGAGATTGGCGGTGGGCCCACATCCTGGGGAGGACCAATGCCATCAAAAAAGAGGGAAATGTATCTCTCAAGAGAAAGGATGGCTCCCAGGGCATTCGGGCAGTTGAGCAAGTCAGGCTCTGAACACTGTTGCAAGTATCTCTGGACGTGGCTCCTTGGGAAATGGAGATTGGCTGTTGCTGTGGGACCCAAGGGGAGGGGAAAATGGATGTTGAATGAATGGAACCAAGGTAAATGTGGGGGTAAGAGAGGAGTTTTGTGAGAGTACACAAGGATGGATATAAAACTTGTAATATTACACCAAAAACATATAGGGGACAACAGACTAATAATGTAAACCATAATGTAAAACATAAGATAACTAAAAATTTAGAAAACTGTATATCCTAAAAGATGGACCACAATGTAAGCACAGATGTCACCTGGTTTGAAAGCTATTGTCTCAGAATCTGTACATCAGTTTAAGTAAATATGATATGAATAAGTTATAAGAATATTGCTGTGGAAGGGAAAAGGTTTTATGGTGGATGAGTGGGAGGACTGTAGATTATATATATGAAATACTGTGATCTAGGGCTCTTGTGAAAAGAAGCTCAATAATTAGGAAAAAAGAAAAGAAAAAGATAGGATGTAGAATTTTTCCAAGTCAATAAGTATTCTATATCTAATCTTTAAACCCATCGCTATATTCCATTTTACTAGTAAGGGATCCTGACACTATATTGGGCTTCACTTTTCAGGAAGTTTTGGATCACAGAGAGGTTCAACAATGGCAGTGGAGGAATACTGGTATAGGATGTTATTGACAAGTGATATATGGTTGACAGGCAGTTATACAGGGCATATGTCCAGGGTGCATGGTAATGTTTGGATATACTCATAGTGGCAACAATTAAAAACAACAGCTAGGGGGGTACTGGGTTCCTGGCCAGGGGTGCTCTGTCGTGGTCCCTAGGGGAGCAGCAGCAGTCCCCCAGGTGCAATGGTAAGGACCAGGAAGGAATGAGGGTCCAACAGGGAGACCCTGATACTAATGACTATGCTTGTGAGCCTATACACCTGAAATAAGAACAAGGCCTAGAGCAGCACTGTGCCTAGGAGTTTCCTTCTGGCAGCCTTCATGTTACTCAAATGTGGCCAGTCTCAAAGCCAAACTCAGCATGTAAATGCAATGCATTCCTCCCAGCATGGGACATGACACCTGGGGATGAGCCTCCCTGGCACCGAGGGATCACTACCAAGTACCAGCTGATGGTTCAACTAGAAAATGACCTTGAATTAAAGGTTCAATGCAGACCAGCAGAATATCCCTGTCTACATATAATAACAGGAGTTTAAAATACTGTTTGACCTAATGTAAGGGGAAAATGGAAAGGAGAAATGAGTTTATATGGCTATGAGTCTCTAAAAAAGAGTCTGGAGGTTGTCAGAAGGATTGCCCTTATGCATACCTGAGCAGAGTCTCAGAGACAGATAAAGTAGATACAACCCCAGGTATTGGTTCTTTTGAGGCCTAAAGAGACCCACAGGTTCTATGGTCTTGGCAGATGGGGTTCATTGCCATGTCAGTTGGCCCTTCTTTGGAGCTGGTGTGTCTGCATGATGGAGCTGGACACAGATGGGATCTCTTTTCACTAGACTTTCATGCTACTTTCCTGGAATTGTAGTTGGTGCTGGGGTTTAAGATATATCTAGGGGATTTCAATCTCTGGACTGACAATATGATAGCCAGGCCCTGAGCCTCAACAGATTTCAACTCCTACACTCTGGTTTGTTGGACTCACCCCACTCAGCTAACATGGAGTTGAAGAATGTCAACTACCACACCATGGAGCCTAGAGTGCCTACAACTGAAAGCAGGAGGATTGCATCCAGTATCCCTGTGGAATCTAACCCTCCTCTTGACATAGATATGCAATGGACACAACCAATCCAAGGTCCACAGAGAAAATGTGCCATTGGTGCAGGAAAAGTGGCCATGGTGGCTGCTGGGTTCAGGGAATGGGAGGAAGAGATGAGATGTGGAAGCGTTTTCAGGACTTGGAGTTGTCTTGGGTGGTGCTTCAGGGACAATTACCGGACATTGTAGATCCTCCCAGGGCCCACTGGATGGAAAGTGGGAGAGTATGGGCTATGATGTGGACCATGAGGTGCAGCAATGCCCAGAGATATGCAATCCAAATTCAATGGATGTGTCATGATGATGGGAGAGATTGTTGCTGTGGGGGGAGTGGTGGGGTGGGGTTGGTGGGGTTGAATGGGACCTCATATTTTTTGAATGTAATATTTTTTAAAAAATGAATAAAAAATTAAAAAGAAAATTAAAAATGCGAAAGCTTTGTTTCTGATGTTTTGCCTTCCATCACTGCAATAAGTGTTTCCCTGTATGCAAATTGGCAAGGCAACTATTTATGTCTTTTCCTGAGTGTCTAGGTCCTATCTTTTTCTTTTCTTTTTTCTAATTATTAAGCTTATCTTCACAAGAGATTTAGATCACAGTAATTCATATATACAATATATAGTACTCCCACATATCCAACATAAAACCTTTTCCCTTCCACCGCAATAATCTTTCTACATATTCATATTATATTTAATGAAACTGATGTACAGATATTCAGACAAAGCTTTCAAACATGGTAACGTTTGGGTTTACTTTGTGGTTTATATTTTAGACTATAAAATTTTCTTCATTTTTAGTTATCTTATGTTTTACATTATGATTTACATTTTAGCCTATCAGTCTCTTTATATTTTTGGTGTAATTTTACATGTCTTATATCCAACCTTGTCTACTCTTGTGAAACACTTCTATTGCCCACACAGTTACATTTGTTCCATCTATTCAATACCTCTTTCCCCCTCCTTTTAGGGCCCACAGTGACAGCCAATATTCATTGCTTGAAGTGCCATGTTCAGAGATAATTGCAACAATGTTGAGGGCTTGGCATGCTCACTGTCCTAATGCACTGGGAGCCACCATTTCATTTAGAGATACAGTTCCCTCTATTTGATGGCATCAGTCCTCCCCAGGATGTAGGTATACCTTCACTCTCATTATATGACTCTCTATCCAATGATAAAACACAGTATTGCAAAATGAGCATTCACATATTCCCTAGGAGCCTGACCTGCATCAGACTATCCCCTTTAAGCATCTTAAACAGGTAACTGTCCTCCTTATATTTTTGAAAAGGTTTCCTCAGCATTATACTCTCAACCAAATACCTGACAATCTCCTATGTTCATATGTTGCCCCACCCTCCCCCCAATCTACTGGGCAATATTACCCATCCTCCCATTCCTAGCCCCCCTCAAGCATGCAAAGCCCCACCCAAAGGTAACCCTATGCCATTTTATTGCTTCCTTTTACAAATCCTTACCTACAGTTTATCATAGATTTCACCTATGTAGGTGTCAGCTTACATCCTTCCTCTACCCCCCAATTTCCTGTAAGCCTCTCATCTAGTCTCTAGCTATCTGAGGCAGCTTGGTTTACTTACTTCATATCATTGAGGTCATGTAGTATTTGTCCTTCAATGCCTGGGTTGGTTTGCTCAACATAAGGTTCTCAAGATTCATCCATGTTATCACATATGCTTGTAGTGTATTTGTTCTTAAAGCCAAGTAGTATTTCATTGTATGTATATACCACATTTTATTTATCCATTCATCTGTTGATGGGCATTTGGGTTGATTCCAACTTTTGACGATAGTGAACAATGCTGCTATGATATTGGTGTGCATATATTGGTTTGTGTCCTTGTTTTCAGTTCTATTGGGTATATACCCAGTAGTGGAATTGCTGGGTCATATGGCAAATCTATGGTTAGTTTTTTGAGAAACCACCAAACTATCCTCCAGAATGGTTGGATCCTTCTTCATTCCCACCAGCAGTGGAAGAGTGTTCCCATTCCTCCACATCCTCTCCAGCATTTGTAGTCTTCTATTTTTTTCATGGCTGCCAATCTTATGGGAATAAGATGATATCTCATTGTAGTTTTGATTTGCATTTCCCTGATAGCTACGGATTTTGGGATAGCTAGGGATTTTTTTTCATGTGATTTTTAGCCATTTATATTTCTTCTTTGGAGAAGTTTCTGCTCAAATCTTTTTCCCATTTTTTAAATGGGTTGTTTACTTTTTATTTTGAAAATATAGGAGTTCTTTATATATGCAGATTATAAGTCTCCTATCTGATATATGGTTACCAAATATTTTCTCGCATTGTGTACGCTCTCTTTTCACTTTCTTGACAAACTCCTTTGAGGTGCAGAAGACTTTAATTTTGAGGAGATCCCATTTATCTATTTGTTCTTTTGCTGCTTGTGCTTTTTGTGTGAAGTTCATGAAGCCATTTCCTATTTAAAGGTCCTATATATGCTTCCCTACACTGCTTTCCAAAGTCTTTATGGTCTTGGCTCTTATATTTAGGTCTTTGATCCATCTTGAGTTGATTTTTGTGTAATGGTAACCCTCTTTAATTCTTTTCCATATGGATATCCCGTTCTCCAGGCACCAATTGTTGAAGAGGCCATTCTCTCCCAGTTGAGAGGGGTTGGTGACTTTATCAAATATTACATGACTGTATATATGAGGATCTATATCAGAACTTTTCATTCAGTTTCATTGGTCAGTGTGTTTCTCCTCGAGCCAATACCATGGCTCACTACTGTAGCTTTGTAGTATGTTTTGAAGTCAGGTAGTGTGATTCCTCCAATTTCTTTTTTTTTTTTTCAATATGTCTTTGGCTATTCAGGGCCTCTTTCCTTTCCAAATAAATTTCATAGTTAGTTTTTCTAGTTCCTTAAAGAAGGCTGTATTGATTTTTATTGGGATTGCATTGAATGTAGGTCAGTTTTGGTAGGATAGATCTTAATATTTAGTCTTCCTATCCATGAACAGGGAATATTCTTCCATTTATTTATGTCTTCTTTGATTTCCTTGAACAGCCTTGTGTAGTTCTCAGTGTATAAGTTTTTTACATCTTTAGTTCAATTTATTCCTAGGTATTTGATTTTTTAATTTACTATTGTAAATGGTATTTGTTTCTCAATTTCCTCCTGAGCTTGCTCATTATTGGTGTACAGAAATGCTACTGATTTTTGCACATTGATCTTATAACCTGTGACTTTACTAAACTCATTTATGAGTTCTAGAAGTTTTGTTGTAGACCTCTCAAGGTTTCTATGTATAGGATCATGTCATCTGCAAATAATGAAATTTTGACTTTTTCCTTTCCAATTTGAATGTCTTTTATATCTGTTTCCTGCCTCAGTTCTCAAGCAAGTACCTCTAAGTCAATGTTAAATAGAAGGCATGAGAGTGGGCATCCTTGTCTTTTCCCTGATCTTAGAGGGAAGGTTTGTAGGATTTCACATTGTAAATGATGTTCACTATGAGTTTTTCATATATACTTTTTATCATGCTTAAAAAATTTCTTGTACTCCAATCTTTTGCAATATTTTTATCAAGAAATGGTGCTTATTTTGTCAAATGCTTTTTCTGCATCTATAGATATAACCATGTGATTTTTTTCCTTCAATCTGTTTATATGGTGTATTACATTGATTGATTTTCTTATGTTGAACCATCCTTGCATACCTGGAATGAATCCCACTTGGTCATGGTGTATAATTTGTTTGATGTGTTGTTGAACACAGTTAGCAAGTATTTTGTTGAGGATTTTTGCATCTAAGTTCATTATAGAAATTGGTCTGTAATTTTCCTTTCTTGTGGTGTCTTTGTTTGGCTTTGGTACCAGGGTAATGTTGGCATGATAGAATGAGTTAGTTAATGTTTATTCTGTTTTGATTTTTTGGAAGAGTTTCAGCAGGATTGGTGCTAGTTCTTTCCAGAATGTTTTGTAGAATTCAGCTGTGAAGCTATCTGGTGCTGGGCTCTTCTTAGTTGCAAGGTTTTTATTCACTGATTCTATCTCTTTACTTTTGATTGGCTTGTTGAGATCATCAATTTCTTCTTTCATCAATATACACTGCTTATGTGTTTCTAGGAATTTGTCCATTTCCTCTGAATTGCCATTTTTGTTGGAATATAGTTTTTCAAAGTATCCCCTTATGATAGTCCTTATTTCTGTGGGGTCAGTGGTGATATCTCCTTTCTCATGACTTATTTTGTGTATTTGCATCTTCTCCCTTTTTTACTTTTAATCTAGCTAAGAGTTTGTCAGTCTTACTGATCTCAAAAAACCAGCTCTTGGTTTTGTTTATCTCTTCAAGTGCTTTCTCATTTTCTATTTCATTTAATTCCTCTCGTTATTTCATTCTTTCTTCTTCCTGTGGGGTTACTTTGTTGTTTTTTTTAGTAATTCCTCCAAATGTGCAGTTAGTTCTTCAATTTTTGCTCTTTCTTCCTTTTTGATGTATGACTTTATGGCTATAAATTTCCCTCTGTGTACTGCTTTTGCTGCATCCCATAAGTTTTGGTATATTGTGTTATCATTTTCATTAGTTTCAAGGTATTTATTAATTTCTTTTGAGATTTCCTTTTTGACCCATTTTTTTTTTCTACAATTGTGCTGCTTAATGTCCATATCTTGGTGTGAAATCTGGGCCTCTGGCCCTTGCAGATTTCCAGCTTTACTCCACTTTGGTCAGAGATATTATTTTGTAGGATTTTGATTTTTCTCAATTCAAAGAGCCTTTGTTTGTGGCCTAGAATATGGTCTATCTTGGAAAATGATCCATGTGCACTTGAGAAAAATGTATATCCTGCTGTATTCGGGTATAATGATCTGTATATGTCTATTAGGTTCAGCTCTTCTAATATGCTGTTCAAAGTTTTTGTTTCTTTATTGACTCTCTTTTGAGATGTTCTGTACCAAGTTGATAGTGGTTTATTAAAGTTCTCCATTGTAGTTGTAGAGGCATCTATTCTTTCACTCAGTTTTTCCACTTTTTGCCTCATGTATTTGGAGTTACCTTTGTTAGAGCATAAATATTTAAGAGTACTCATTCTTCCTGATAGATTATCCCTTTCACTAATATGTAGTATCCATCTTTGTCTCTCACTATTGTTTTTCATTTAAAGTCTACTTTGTATGATATTAATATAGCTATTCCTGCCCTGTTTTGGTTATTTTTTGCTTGTAAGATTGTTTTCCAGCCATTCATTTTTCAACCTCCTTGAATCCCTGTGTCTAAGATATGTATCTTGTAGACAGCATATAGATGCATCACATTTCCTTATCCTATCTCCCAGTCTGAATCTTTTGATAGGTGAGTTTAATCCATTGACATTCATTGTTATTACTTTTAAGGAATTATTTATGTTAGCTGTATTTTGATTGGATTTGTGTTTGTCATATTTTTTCTTCTCTTTTTGTTGATTTGTTGCTCTTGCACTCTCCTCCAACTCTGCCTCTTCTTTTTTTTTTCTTTCTTCCTGCACAGCTCTCTTTAGTATTTCTTGAAGGGCAGGTTTCTTGTTGGCATACTCTTTCATTTTTTGTTAATCTGTGAATATTTTGAACTCTCCATCATTTTTGAATGCTAGTTTAGCTGGGTAGAGTATTCTTGGTTGGAAATTTTTTCTTTTAGTAACTTGACTATATCATACCACTGCCTTCTTGCCTCCATGGTTTCAGATGAGAAATCAGCACTTAATCTTATGGATCTTCCCTTGTATGTGATGGTTTTCTTTTCTCTTGCTGCTTTTAGAATCTTCTCTTTGTCTTGAGCATTGGATAATTTGACAAGTATATGTCTTCGGGTTGGCCTGTTGGTATTTAGGATGTTTTAGTGTGTTGTGCTTCCTGGACATGTACATCCATCTCTCTCAGTAGATTTGGGAAGTTTCAGCCATTATTTCCTCCAACACCTCTTCCATCCCCTTTCCCTTCTCTTCTCCTTCTGGAATACCTGTAATTTGTATGTTTGTACATTTTACATTGTCATTCAGGTCCCCAAGTCCCGCTTAGAATTTTTCTTTCTTTTTTTTTTGATCAGTTCTACTATCTGTTTGATTTCTGATATACTGTCTTCCACATCACTAATTCTCTCCTCTGCCTCTTCTAATCTGCTGGTATATGCTGAGAGTGTGTTTTTGATTTCTTTAACTGTGGTGTTCCTCAGCATAATATCTGTTATCTTTTTACATATGTCTGCAATTTCTGCTCCAAGTGTTTCTTCATATTTTTAATCTCTTCCTTTTATTTCCTTAAGTTGATCTCTAATAGATGTTTTGAGATCTTTAATTACATGTCTGATGTTCTGCTCCCCTTCCTGGTTTTTAGTTTGCTCATTGGATTTGGCCATGGTTTCCTGATTATTGGTTTGTTTTGTAGTTTTTGTTGCTGTCTGGCCATCATTTTATCTTGATAAGTGTAATCAGTTCCTTAGCTTCTTTGTCTACTTTTGGGGATTAATTAGTTGCTGTTCGTGCATAAGTGTTATGTGTTCTCTTTGTCACTTTGTTTTTCTTACTCTATTTTCTTGTTGTTGGCTAAGTTCATTTTGAAGGAAAAATACTAGGGCCTGGGAAAGCAAAATAAGTAAGAGAAGAAAATGTATAAAGTACTATTGGTAATAAATGTTAACAGTATAACAATGTGAGATCTAAGAGAATAGACATTAGTTTCATGTAAATTGTGTAGAGTTATAGCAGTAAATAGAGTACCTATAATGAGACAGTCAACTGAATATGGGGAGCAATAAAGTATGAATTAAAAGACCAGTGTTTTCATGAGAGATGGAAAGAGAATAGAAAGACAATAATATCAAGATTGGATAATAGAACAAAGGTATTAGAAATAAAAAGTCAGACAACTTAGGGGCCAAAGAAAGGAAGGTGGAATGTAAGAGAAACAGTAGACGATGAAGGATAGAAAGATATGGGGGGAAGTGGATAGTGTAGGTGGCCAAAATAAAAACACACAGAGAAGAGGAAATAGAGGATGAGGAAACACAGCAAGTGTGAAGCACTCCCTGCAGCACCTATTATGTAAAGAAAATAAAATAAAATAAGAATAAAAAGAGAGAAAGAAAAAAAGAGAAGAGAAAAATGGGGGTCAAAGAAAACAGGTGGAAACAAGCAAGAAAAAGAAAAAGAAAAAGAAACTAAACAAATGATAAAGGACCTTGGGGTATAAAATGGGAAAAAAGACCAGGAAACCATGCAATATTAGCAACCATGACAAAAAAAAAAACAAAAAACAAAACAAAAAAACAAAACAAAAAAAACCAACGTTTCACGCTAGGCATCCTCTTTGCAATTAAATAATATGCTTAGGGATCTGACCTTCCCCCTTCCTTCTTTCTTCACTACTCACTCTTCCAGGGCAGCAGAAAAGCTGCCTTAGTGGTCCGGTAGGAGATTGAAGTAGGTCCTTGTTGAATCAATGCAACACAGAAGTCTATGACTTTTTATTTCCAGCACGAATTCACCTACACCTCACTAGAAACCCTAAATATACTATTGGAAGCTTTGATAGCAGCTTCTACAGTTGTAGGAGATGTCTAATTGATTTTCTGACTCCACCTTCTCCCAGACCAAGTTTCCTATCCCAGGATGTTTAAGTAAATTGGGCTTTCTCAGCAGATTCACCTCTCCTTACTTCCCAGATTCTTCCCAAGTCAGTTGGTACACTCCTTCAAGTTCAAAGAGAGAGAGAGAACAAACACACACACACACACACACACAACACCGAGGACTAGGGTAATCAAGGACCTCAGATGGACCTGAGGGTGCAGTGCATTTGGGGATGGGATTTCCATGATATTGCAGACTCAAGGTGTGTGAGTCTCTGTAGTATAGGTCACCAGGGTTTAGGGGACACAGATCTGGGAATCATGCATCCAGTTAACACAGGGGCTGGGAACACTGCAGCACAACAAAGCCTTCAGGGATCACAGTGGCCAGGCTGCCAGCCCTAGAAGGAGGGGTTCTGCCCACAACTTCTGACCTCCATGTCAGAAACCCAAAATTCCACCTCTCGCAAGAATCTCCTCCGTCACTGTCTCACCAAATCGACATCCAGACACCTCCCACCCTGCAAGCCCCCAAAACAATGCACTCAGGGCTTGGGAACATTCCAGCACAACAAAGCCTTCAGGAATCACTGCAGCCAGGCCACCAGCCCCAGTGGTAAGGGTCCCACCCATGACCTCCAACCTCCATGCAAAAGATCCAAAATTCGACCTCTTGCAAGAATCTCTTCTGTTGCCATCCCACCAAATTGACCTCCTACCCTGAAACAGCACAGTCCAGCAGGACTCCAACCTTACTCAGCCACTTCTTTGCAGGAGAGATTATGAGGTGCGCTCACTCAGAGTCCATCTTGTCCCACCTCCTAATTAACTTTCTATGTTATTGTCCTTTCCTTTCTCTTCCCCTCTCTTCTATTCACACTGACAGTTTAAATCATACCATATTCTTCTCCAAAACAAATTCCCATCTTACTGTAGGTGCTCCACTGCTTATTGTTGTACCTCTACAAAGCTTACATGTATTTAATATTCATTCTCTTAGGCCTTATATGGTTTTTCTGTTAACATTTACTATCAATACTGCTATTAGAAGTGGAGCAAGATGGTGTCTGAGTGAGTGCACTTCACACTCTCCAGCAAAGAGGCAGCCAAGTGGGGCTGGAGTCTTGCTGGAGTGGGCTATTTGGGGACTTGCAGGCAGGAGATGTGTGGACATCAATTTGCAGAGACAGTGACAGTGGGAATGCTTGCTAAAGGTAGAATTGTAGGTTGTAAGTATGGAGGTTGGAGGCTGTGGGAAGGTTGGATCCTTCCCCCTAGGGCTGGCTGCTGTGGTGTTCTCTGAGAATTGTTAGTTGTGTGGGAACATTCCTGGGCCCTGTGATCCCCAGATGTGTGATCCCCAGGTCCGTGTCCCCTAAGTCCCTCTACGGGCATACATACCATGAGTCTACAGTGATCTGAACTTCCCCTTTCTGAATCCACTGCTCCTGGAGGTCCAGGTTGGCCCTAGCCCTCTGGTTTTGGACTGACTCCATGAGTGGGAGATGCAGTAGCAGGGCCAAGTTATGTTCAGGTTCAATTTTCTGGTCTTACCCCCACTTTTTTTTTTTGGGGGGTGGAGCTTGTAGGAACATGCTGGCTGGTTTGGGGAAAGCCTAGGAAGAGAGGATTCATGAATCTGCTGAGAAAGCCCAATTCACCTAAACACCCTGGGATAGGAAAATTGGTCTGGGACATGGTGGAGACCAAAAACCTACTAGCCTTCTTGTAGGACACCTAAAGGAGAGGGACTGTAGTATGTGCTTTCCAAGCTTCCAATAGCATACATGGGGTTCCTGGTGAGGTGTGGGTGCTCTCTCTCTGGAAATTAAGAGGCATTGTTTTCTGAACCAAGCTGGTTCAACAAGGGCCCGCTTGAATCTCCTACCAGACCTCTCAGGCAGCTTTCTGGCTTCTTGGGAGAGAGGGAAATAAGGGAGGGAGAACAGGGGAACATCAGATCCATAAGTGTTTTATATAAATACAAAGAGGATTCTTGCTTGAAATTTTGTCTAGTATTTTGTTGGTTTGTCTTCTTGTCTTTCCTTATCTTCCAAAGTCCCTTTTTTTCTTTCTTTTTCTATTTTTCTTTTTCTTACTTGCTTCACCCCTCCCTTTTGACTTTTCTTTTTCTTTCTTTCTCTTCTTTTTTATTCTTTTTACATTAGGTGCTGCAGTGAGCACTTCACTTTTGCTGTATTTCCTCATCTTCCATTTCCTCTTTCCCATGTGTATTGATTTTGGCCACCAACACTAAGCTCTTTTCTCTACATCTTTCTAGCTATTATTTATTCTATCATTTATTGTTTCTTTCACATTACACCTCTCTTTGTTTCCCCTCCAATTTTTCTGACTTTATTTCTGATACCATTGTTCTGCATTCTGACATATTCTTTCTTTGTATTATTGTCCTTTCTTTTCTCTTTCCCTCTCTCCTAAACACATTGGCCTTTTAATTCACACTATATTCCTCCTCATATTCTATTTACTGTCTCATTATACATACTCTACTTTTCTTATTGTTATTACTCTACATACCTTACATGAGTCTACTATCCATTCTCTTAGATCTCACATGGCTCTTCTGTTAATATTTACTATCAATACTACTATTATTCATTTTCTTTTCTTACTCCTTTTGTGTTCTCTGGCCCTAATACCTTCCTTCAAGTGAACTTAGCCAAGAACAAGAAAATAGAATAAGAAGAACAAAGTAACAAAGAGAAGCCTTAACCACACACACACACAGAAACAACTAATTAAGCCCTAAACTAGACAAAGAAGCTAAGCAAATGATTAAACCCATCAAGATAAAAAGATGACCAGACAGCAACAAAAAACTACAAACCAAACCAATATCAGGAAAACATGGCCCAATCCAATGAACAAACTAAAAAGGAAGAGGAGCAGAACATTGAAGAAGTAATTAAAGCTCTCAAAACATATATAAGTGAACAATTTGATGAAGTGAAGGAAGAGATTAAGAATATGAACAAAAACTTGCAGAGAATACAAAAAAATCACAATCATATCCAAAATGATAATGGATATGATGCTGATGAATGGCACAATCCAAGAAATCAAAAATACACCCTCAGCAAATAACAGCAAATTTGAAGATGCAGAGGAAAGAATTACTGATATGGAGGGCAGTATATCTGAAATCAAACAGATAAAAGAATTGATTGATAAAAAGACAGGAAAAAATCCAATAAGGAGTTAGGGATCTGAATGACAATACAAAAATACAACCATAGGCATTATAGGCATTCCAGAAGGAGAAGAGAGGATAAAGGGGATAGAAGGAGTGTTGCAGGAAATAATGGCTGAAAACTTCCCAAACCTATTGAGGGAGATGAGTGTACATGTCCAGGAAGCACAACACACCCCAAAGAGCATAAATCCTAACAAGCCTACCCCAAGACATATACTTGTCAAATTATCCAATGCTCATGACAAAGAGAAAATATTGAAAACAGCAAGAGAAAAGAGAACCATCATGTATAAGGGAAGCTCAATAAGATTGTGTTGATTTCTCATCTGAAACCATAGAGGCAAGACAGTGATATGACATACTCAAGATACTAAAAGAAAAAAAGAAAAATCCAGGCAAGAATACTCTATCCAGCAAAGTTGGCATTAAATAATGATGGAGAATTCAAAATATTCACAGATAAACAGAAACTAAAAGATTATGCCAATAAGAAAATCTGCCCTTCAAGAAATATGAAAAGGAATTCTGCAGAAAGAAAGAAAAAACATGAAAGACAGCATTGGAGAAGATGGTAAGAACTGAAAAGACAAAATGTGAAATAAAAACAACCTAGGACATACAGAGATCCAAAGAAAACA